>NC_132921.1:53070978-53382228 GCF_047675955.1 Chlorocebus sabaeus
TGTATAAATAATCAATTAAATCTAAACATTGATGCTCAGGTCCTTTTAGATTTGGATTCCCTGTTAGGAAACTTGCTGGGTTAAATGAATTATCAGTGGTTAGTGTTAAATCATCTTTCTAATGGGATAGTTTCATACTTTAAAATCCTTGAGTCAGTGAGCCATCTTCCTGCTTTCTGGTTGAAAATATTTCTAACTTGATGGGGCATGCTTACAACCAAAATTCCCCCAAAGGTTAGCTTTCTGCTTTCTTCAGTTAATAAGGCGGTGGCTGCAATAGGTTGAACACATTCGGGCCATCCACAGACTACTGGGTCTAAAACCTTTGATAGGAAAGCTACAGGTTACAAGTGGCCCCAATATTCTTGGGCAGGTACCCCTAAAGCTACCCCCTTGTTTACATTAATGAAAAGGTGAAATGACTTTTCTAGGAAGGTAGGGCTAAGGGCTAGGACAGGGGCAGTTATGAGCTGCTCTTTTAGTTCTTCAAGCTGGTGGATCTCTTCAAAAGTCCACAGGAGAGGGTCATGTTTTCCTTGAGTAAGCTTTAAGTACAAAGGTTTTGTCTTTAGGGCAAACGAGTCAATCCCTAGGCGGCAATATACAATTTATCCTAAAAAACTCCTGAGTTCCTGCTTAGTTTTAGGCAAAGGTAAGAACACAATTCCCTCAACTCGCTCAGGTCCTATTATTCATTTGCCCTTACTTATAAAGTGCCCTAAGTATTTAACTTCAGACTCTACAAATTAGCGCTTTCCCTTTGAAACCTATAGCCCCTTTTCTGTTAAACGGTTAAGGAGGCCCATGGAGAGTAATTTCGGTGGGCCTTATCCTTTGGAGCCCCCTGCTGGAAGGTGGATAACATAATTTTTGCTTTTTGTTTTTGCTTCTCTTCATCCTGCCTTACCTATACTTTCTGAGCTTCTCTAAGGAGTTAGTTCACGGGATGATCTTTCCAATTCTCTATTTTTCGTAATTTCCTTGAGATGTCTGGCCAACTATTAGTGACAAAATGAAGCTTCAGCATTCCCTGCCCAAGTGGATCTTCTAAATCTAGTCCCACATATTTTTTCATTTGCTCTTTTAGTCTAAGAATTCCATAGGCCCTTCATCTTTCCCTTGTTGCATGTTGAATGCTCAGGAAAGATTTTGGGTTTGGGGTACTGATTCCCAAATTCCTTTTATTATCATTTCCCTAGGGTCTCGCATATTTTCCTGGTGAGCTGCATTGTTCTTGTCCCTTCAGTAGTCTGAGGCGGGGAATTTATGGTATGCGGCGGGAACGTTTTGACCTTTGACCAGGAGAATATTCACATTCCCAAATTACCATAGCGGCTCTACAGATAATGCTCCTTTTTTCCCCTGAAAAGAGGATGCCCAGGATGGACGTTAACTCGGCCCAAGTATATAACTGGAGTCCTAAAAATTGGACAATTAAGATCCACCACTCCATAAGGGTCATCGAACAGTGGCTTGAGTTCTTTTTCTCAAATTTTGAACTTCTGAGCTGGTTAAGGGGACATTCATTGAAGCCAATGGCTCCCCCTCCTGGGGGCACCTCTCTTAAGGGAAAGAGGGTGGGAGCTGATTCCTTAGAGGCAGAGGGGAAAGGGAAGCCCTGAATATGCTTTTTATACGGTTCTACCTCACATTTAAGTTCTTTTAGGGAAGGGTTCTTAGGCTGGTAATGAGCAGGCTCATGGGACCATAATTCCCAAGAGTCAGGGTTGTAAGGAGGAGGAATAACGTGAGTAAGGGAAGGATCTGGGGTGGGATCTGGGGCAGCAGGGGCTGCCTGATGGGGTGGGAGGTTAGGATCAGGGGTATTAAGTGGGCAAAGATGGTCTAGGGGATCCCATACACCTGTAGCTTTTAGGGAATAAAGGAGTCTTGGGGTATTTCCTATCCTGGACATTTGATCTGAGGCTCAATCCCTCGTCCTAGAAATTTCCTACTTTTCCTTTCTCTGAAGGCTCAACCGCTCTTACTGGAGATTTCTTGCCTTTATCCCAACCACCAAGGAAATACTTTTTCGCCCCATGATGTTTCTTACCTTAGTCTGCACAGAGTTACCTGGTCTCCGCGGTATGTGAGGATCCTTTCTGCATGCATTGCTGAGTGTCTGGGTTTATTCGTCACACTGGGTGGGTCCAAATTCCTTACCCTGAGTCTGCTGCAACAAGACAGTGAGATGTGTCTTCTCATGAGAGAGCACCGGAGACCTTTTCCTGGAGGAGAATGGGAATCCCAGATGAGCCTCCAAATTGTTTGAAATAAGAGCTCGGAGTCACAAAGAAAACAAGCACTCGAACAAAAGATTGCTCAGCAAGGGAAACTTACTTTTGCAGAAGCGTGCTGCTCACTTTTCTGGTCACTATGAGAACACACTGAAGAAAGGAGGGAAGGGGTTTTTATCCCTAATGCAGTTAGTCCCTGTTACTGTGTCTGGTCCCCATTGGTTGGAGTCAGACTGCACAATCTAAGCTGACTTCAATTGGCTACTTAAAATGGAGCAGGAATGGGGCTCCAGTGGCAGGAAGAGCAGTTTTGGAACTAAGGGTGCCAAATGAGGAACAGATGTGGGTTCTTACAGAGTGGGAATGGATGTGGGTTACAGATTGGGAACAGCTGGAAGGTCGTTTGCCGTAACTAGGGGCAAGGAGGTAAGGAAGTTAGGCTTTGAAAATAGAGGACAAAGAGCGAGGGAGTTGAACAAGTGGAACCTTGAAGAGGAAGTCACTGTATCCAACATTACAATACATATCAGTCTATACTGGGTAGCAGATGTCAGGTGGTGTTGCATAGGGGAACTCTTTTCTTCCTGCTATATCTTTTTCATGAATGGGAAAGTTATAGTTGACTTTGATAATTAGTTTTAAGAATACAAAATTGGCCTGAAAAATTATTTCAAAAGTGGTTTGATAATAGAATTCTTTCTTTATGTGCTATTTTAGAGTGTAGCGTACCTGGATGAAAGTATGTAAAACACAATATACTCCTGCTTTCTTACCATGCAAGACATTGGCTTATTATGATTGCTATGATATAACTTTATCTTTTCAGAGGAATAGTTGTATTTGGCTCATGTTTTACAGAATACCACATCTTCATTTAAAGATTCATCATTGCTTCTGATTATAGTCCATTACGATGAAGAAATTCCACCTGACTTAAGAAGCTAAATTTTCCCACTAGGCTACCATGGCTGCAAAGGGTTGGATCGGCTTTGGTTTTATCTAATCCTGTTCTCAATTATCTTACACTCACATTCTTAACATTTTCAAACCTGCAACATTTTTGTAAGCATATGATGGATACATTCAAGAGCACTTCAGTTTTATTTGAAGTGTTCCACCCTAGGTTTACTAAATGGAAATTATTTTTAGAATAGATGTTTTAGTTAACTGTGATGTTTCTCAGATTTTCAAACTAAACATTTGATTGTAATAAAATAAATTCCTTGCTTTTGGAGTGAATAAATGTACATCTTCATAGAACAGTTTATAACAAGATTGAAATTTAGTGTTGCTTTTCAGGGACTCAAATATAATTATTACATGGACACCAAAAAGAACCAAAATATTTCTAATAAATATTGCATTGTTTTAAGAATGAATAATATGAAAATTCAAAACAATCATGTAAAAATATATGCCTTTCTAGGCATTGCAGAAACTAACAAAACCTTGCCCAATTCATGCCACAGCTTCTTCTCATCTTGATGAATTATAAAAAGAATCTGGTTATATTACAAGAGTAACATGAAAGTTCCGCCAAAATATTAAGTTTGACACCCTGAAGAAAACAAGATATCATTGCCAACACTTTTTGTAAGGACATGACATTTATTATGAATGTTTAGAGCAGGAAGAGCCTGAGGGCTGCTAGAGAGCGTGTTGTCAGCTGGTACATGTCACTGTTTCTTTACTACGCATTCTCAGCCTGGCAAGGGGAACAATTGCTTCAGAAATCACTTTTCTGTTACATTTCATATGACAGTAACTAGTGTATAGATCACCATAAATAGCATCTTCAGCTTATTATCTTATGTCTTTTTTTTTATTCTATATTTCAGTATTATTATCAGTATCTCCCTTTGGGTGTCCTATGGCTCTGGCCTTAGCACTATTCTCTTCTTGCTTTTTTCACTCTTATGATTCCATAATGATGGCAAACAAATCTCTATTTCTAACTCTAATCTCATTCCTGAAATTGAAATATACATGCAACTAACTTTATGTCTCTCTCCTTGAATATCCCACAGCTATCTCAAAAATATATTTATCTTCATGCCTTTTAAAAAGATCATTTTATTGTAAAATAAAACATAGATATATAAAACAATAAAAGGCAAATATATAGATTACTGAACATTATTATTAGGCAAACACTGTACAATGACCACCTAAGTCAAGATAGAACTTTGCTATGTACCCCAAAAATATCTATTTACACTCTTTCAATCTTAGTGGTCTCCTCTCTTCTACAGATAACCACTGTCCTGACTTTTACATTGATTACTTCCATACAATGTTTTTGACATTATCAACCACATATGCATCAATAGGCATTGTATGGGATGGATTTCTATTGTGGTAATTTACTAAGCCAGGTATACCTTTTCTAATTTTCCCTTCCCTGTGTAGTTAGAAGTTAACGTTAGCCACAGGAGACAAATTGCATAAGGTTTAGAAGCAGAAAGTTAAGAAGTAGTTGTATATTTTACAATAGCAGAATCAATGGGGAAACAAATCTTTTTGGCAAGATAAAAACCTTTTCAGTAGGTTTCCTCATTACTACTTGCTAATTGGTAGAGTGACTGTTTCTAGGCATTTTAAGTGGAGAAGCTAGAAAAAAACAAATTATAGCTAATAATATACATTTATCATGCTGATATTTATCAAATTTGAGATTTCAGGATGCATACTTAGTCTCCTTTATATTACATCTCTATCTTCTCTTCCCATACTAAAACTTTTAGTTTTTAATAGCAAAGGGGACATCATAATAACAGTATTTAAGTACTCATATGTTGTATGTAAAATTTACACGGACAACACTCATAATATAACAATACTGTTGTTGCCACCACTAATTATCACTGATGGAAAGAAAAATAATTTTTTACATGTGCTATTTCCATCTCTCTTTTGTTTGTATGCTGTATCTACATTGTCAGATCAAATGGCCATTATACAGCATATTGCCTTTCTATAAATCCTCATTTAATCTTAGTTGTAAAAGCATACATTTATTACTCTTCACCATTTCTTATGTCAAAATCTCTGTATTTTGGTTGTCTGGATTCTTTGATAATTTGGAATTATCAAACCATTCTTATATAATTGTTTCATTCATGGTAATTATTAAATTAACTATTGAAAAGTAAAAGTATAATTTTTCTGTTTTTATTTCATAGGTTAATTTTCTCTATTAATTTATATTTTGATCTTTGTAGCAGCACCACAGTATCCTGATCACCATAGCTAGGTAGTAACATTAAATGAAGCAATGTGAGTCCTCCAACCTTGTTACTGTTTTCAACATGGTTTTGTTTATTCTGGATTCCTTGCATTTCCATATGAATATTAGGAAAAACTTGCTTGTTTCTCCAAAAATATTGCACCTGAGATTTTGATAGGGTATGTTCCTAAACCTAAATTGGTTTAGGAAGTATTGCCATCTTATCAATATTAAGTTTCCAATTCATGAATGTGAAAATTTTGTCCATTTATTTAGGTCTTTTAAAATTACCTTCAATGCAATTTTCAGTTTACAAGTCTTGCACTTATCATGTTAAATGTATCCTTGTTTTGTATGCTTTGATGTCTTTTGCAAATGGAACTGCTTTCAATCTCATCTTGCATTGTTAATTGTTAGTGTCTAAGTGCAACTTATTCATGATGTTGACCCAGAATCCTTCAACTATATTGAACATGTTATTGAGATATAGCTGTATTTGTGTGTATTCTTTTGATTTTTTTTGTAATGTTTTCAGCATTCCCTTATAATCTTTGCATTTTTATAGGTTAGCAGGAATGCCTTCCCACTTATTCCAGATTTTAGTAATTGGATCTTTTTGTCTTGTTTCTTGGTCAAATTAGCCAATTCTTTAGTGATGAAGCTTTTGGGTAGCTACAAACTTATTATTTCTCCTCCAGTGACTGATACATTGCTTGTTTTGACTGCTAATATAGTGGAGAGGTTATTGGTTTTCAATGCTTCTCTGGAGGTAGAGAGAGTGATGGGATTAGAAAAGGTAAAAATATACTAACATTTACTCTCCTTACCAGATTCAGCAATTATTCTTGAATAAACTTTTCTTACATGGTCATAGCTTTTTGTTAAATCCTAAATTTTAAAAATGATTTTTGGCACTTTTGCCAATGTTATTGCTTTTAAATAAACTTAGATTTTCAGAGATTGTTATCCCAATATTCCACAAGTTGCCATCCTGCCTTTTTTTTTTTTTTTTTTGGTCAAATAACCTCTATTTTTGATCTATTAGTATTCCTTTTCTATCATACATGTGTGTGTGTGTGTGTGTGTGATTTCTTTTGTAAAATATAGAAAAAGTATTGGTAATAGAATATTCAGTGAAAAGAGAGAAATATATAATTTTGAGGAAGGAGTTTAGTTAATAGGTATAGGAAAATTTAAAGCCCAAAGCAAGAAATAAGATGAGATCATAGAACATAGAAGTACCAACAGAAAGAAGATACGCCATCATAGAGACCACAGGAACACAGTCATTGTGAAGAAGGGTCAGTTTTGTAAATGCTCTGAAAAATCAAGTAAGATGAGTTCTGAAATGTTCATGGACCTGTGAACATGGAAGTCTTTGAACACAATGAAAGCTATTCTTATTGAATCGTGGCAGATGCCATGTTGGAGTGGGTTTATTATTGAGTGTGGCTGTAAAAATTCATGAGTGTATGAACATATCTTTCTAGAAAATCAACTTCAAAGGACTAGCAAAAGACAGGAAAGTGTCTGAGACATTAGGTTCAAATATTTATACTTGTTTATGTTTTAAGATATTGAAAAGTAGCATTAATATTAAGCCCAGATCTATTGATAATGTATTTTGTCCTGTTTTTCCCTGGATATGTATACCCACACACCACCTCCTATTGATTAAACTGGGTAGTGAAATGCACATCTTTTGTTTTATTTTCTGTGCTTTTCTGATTACAGAGTGATTAATTTCTACTATAATGTGGATTACATATCTGAGATGCAAAAAAATTAGAGATGCTTTGAGAATTTCTAACCAAAAATATAATTAGGCTTTCATGTGACTTGAACTCCCTAAAATACCCATATGTAGTGCTTAATACTATATTTGATATGATTTCCTATAGTCAATTGATCTACTTGTCAATAAGCTTGTGCCTAGGTACACCTACATGCCTTTAAACAATGATTTTCATGGTGGGAAAGTTAGGAGGAGCTTATTAGGGGAAGAGAGTTAAAAAGTTGTTGTTTCGAATTAATATTACCCACAAGACTAAAATGTCTGAATTCCTTGCAGAAGATAATCTAAAATTTTATATAATCTTTCTTTCTGACTCTCCAGAAATATTATGGAAATCTTTTATGTTAAGAATAGTTTTCCTCTTCTACTCTCTAGCTACATGACTGTCCTTGAGTTATTTTATACATTTATATCTCAACATCCTTAACATTAACATAGAAATTATAATTTTCTATTGTGTTCTTTCATGGATCAAATATTATATAAATGTTAGGCATTATTATTGCTACCGATATAATAGAACCCTATTACTACTACTATACTAAACCTCTGTCATCCAAAGGATATTTACAATGTTGTGCCAACTTATTTAAGACTTGCTATGAAATTATTTTGGTTTTCATAATAAATATGAACACAACCTACCCAGCCATACCATCAAGAACTCTTGTTTATGTTTACAAATCTTAAATAGCCATAATGCATAATACTTGAAATCTGAATTTCTAGTCTGACTCAGGTCATAGTTGGAACTCGTGGATGTAAGTCTTAATATTTCCACTGATCAAGCTGCCTGCCTTCTCTTTGCCAGAATTTAATAATCTATAATGTGGGAATAATTACATCATATATCCTATAGGGTGTGATGAGAATTAGACAGTTGAGTATATATAAAAAAGAATTTACAATATATCAACAATAAATGTAGCAATGCTCACTTAAAAACACTTTGAACTGAGGAGTAAATCCCTGGCACGAGAAAGTAGTCAACAGTTTCTCAATACAATGTTAATTTTTCCCTATTGGGAGTCTTAGACAAGAAAGTATTATTTCAATATAATGATATTTCTCCCTTGAGTCTTAAACAAGAATATAGACTTTGGTCAAAAAATGTGATCATTTGAGATAAACCTTATAAACTTGACCCACACTGGTAAATACTTGAAAATGTAACCCATAAGCCATGATAATCGAATATGTTCAAAATTTGGAATTATCAAACCATTCTTATAGAATTGTTTCATTCATGGTAATTATTAAATCGACTATTGAAAAGTAAAAGCATAATTTTTCTGTTTTTATTTTGAAGGCTAAAATTTTAACTGCTTTACCAAGATATAATTTATATACCATACAGTTCATGCATTTAAAATGTACAATTCAATTATTTTTAGTATATTCAGAGAATTATGCAACCAGCACCACAATCAATTTAGAACTTTTATCACTCAAAAAATGAAACCGTGTGTTTTGTACCAGTCACTCGTATTTCTCCCCAACTCTCCCTTCAGCCCTAAATGACCAGTAATCTACTTTCTATTGCTATAGTTGTACAGTAATTTTATTTTAAATAGTAGTGAGCTAATTTTTTAAAAAAAGTCTTCAAGTAATAAAAAGCTAGATATTGCGAGAAACTGAAAAGAGTAAAATTTAACTAAAATCTACCTCTTGCCTGTTTTGAAAAATTATATATATTCTCTTAATAAAGAAACATGTCAAGTGTAAAGGTAGGGTTAGGATTCTGGGTACATCTGAATAAATTTGGAACAGGTTACTTCATTACCACATTTAAGAAATAAACCAATTTTGCCAGTGGATGTGATTTACTATTAAAATTCAAATGTGGATGGCTCATCTTTCAATGAAAAATATTAAGAGAGCAGTTGTATTTAGATAATGAAATGCAAGCAGCAATGTAAGTGGAATCAAATCAAAATCTATCTTAAAAAATCTTTCAGAGGGACCAGTAAGTTCCCTGAGTTTGGTAATCTGTCTTACTTTACTTTTAGTCTTTTTGGAGACTATATGTGACAAGACAGATTTGGTTAATTATATATCATTTCATCCTGTACAATAATTTATTTTTTATTTTGATAGACATTTTTCTCTCTGAAGAATCAGTAATCCCCAGTAGTTCATGTGTATATATTTTACTATTACTTGAATGACTCATTATTGCTTTACTTTTTAAAGATTTTAAATGCAATTGTATGCAAACCCATGAACATATATTATATTTTATGTAATTAAATTATGTAATAGTGCATAAATAATTTTTAGTTAATCACCTATGCAGGCATATGCCATATTAGATTGTAGCAGTTATTATCTAGTGCCTTGCCCCTAAAATAATTAATCAGATTCATCTTAGCTCCCAGAAAGAGAAGTGCTATAAGTGTGTGAAAAAACATATAGATTGTAGGTTAATACTGTCCTGATGTCTGAAAGGGACTTATAATTGGTTAAAAAATTATTTATGTTAATTTTTTTTTTTTTTTGAGACGGAGTCTCGCACTGTCTCCCAGGCTGGAGTGCAGTGGTGCGATCCCGGTTCACTGCACGCTCAGTCTCCCAGGTTCACGCCATTCTCCTGCCTCAGTCTCTCAAGTAGCTGGGGCTACAGGTGCCCACCACCACGCCTGGCTATTTTTTTGTACTTTTAGTAGAGACGGGGTTTCACCGTGTTAGCCAGGATGATCTTGATCTCCTGACCTCATGATCCTCCCACCTCGGCCTCCCAAAGTGCTGGGATTACAGGTGTGAGCCACCGCCCCCAGCCTATGTTCATCTTAAAGACACTAAACACTAAGTGGTAAATGAAATAAACCTATTAAGTGCAAAACAATGTATCATTCTTCCATATGAAACTAATATACCTTAGCTATATTATTTCTTGCAAGAACGTGGCACTTCAATTGTAGAAGAAAAATACAAATGATGACACATAAAATAATTGGAATGTAATGATTTGTAATGCACGATAATATCTGCCTAAAGATTTCTTTTTTCCTAGTAAAATTTCCTGGAAGAAGACTCTGAAAAGAATGATAGCTGAACAACTATTATTCAGGTATATATATGGATATTAATAATATCCATTATTAAGAAATAAATGGAAAGTGATAAGTGACAATAAACTGGTTCTTGATTCTGTTCTTGTATATTTATATGGTCTTGGACAATTCCTTAATTCTTATAAATTCTTCATTTTTTTTACCTGTAATACAAGATGTCTACAGGACTTGATTTCTTATAACTTACATCAACATATCTATCTAAATAGTTTTTAAATAACATTCACACACAGTCTTTTAGTCATTACTACAATTCACTGAAGTAGGAAGTACCTATTATTATTGCTTTGTAGACATAAAATTTGAGCCCACAGCCCTTAAGATATGTGCCCATGTTTTTAAGGTAATAAATTGTAAATCTTGGTAAAGAACAAGACCTGGCAATGCCTGGGTTATTCCTTTCTACTATATGTTCAAGTTACCTTTTTCGTTATCTACAAACTGTAATTTATAGATGATTCCTTTTTGAGAAATTGAAAAGAGCTAGAAAATTTCATTGATAACCCAGCTGAGAAGGTCTTCACTGAGTTGCTGCTGAATACTTTCCTATGATATTAGTTGAAATACATTTGGCAAAAAGTTTCTGCAGCAGATGGCAAAACTACTGTGCATGGAGACAATAGTAATCAAATAACCACATCTTTATAATTTGTGTGGCTCATTTAATCACCCTGTGAACTCTTTTTCATTAATATAGAATAATGTGTTTTCCATTATTGTTTTGCTACCCATGTTTTGATTTTGTTTTCATTTATTCAAAGAGACTATGTTGACATTTGTAAGAAGTTCTACCATTACATTCAGAAAACACATGTCAAATATTAATGGCATGCCAGAGAGAACATGGAGGTTGAAATGAGAAGTTCAAAATCTTGTCATTTCTTTTGCACAAATCAGTTTTATGCCTTTGGTCTTCACTTCCTCATTCTGTAAATGAGAAAGTTTGGGCCCATTTACCTCCAAGATCCTTTCTGTCTTCATAATCTGTAATTAAGAAAAAAAAATAACTAGGCCATTGTAAGAAGAAATACGGGTATTTTAAAAATATTTGGTTTCTTAATTATAGTATTCTCTGTAGATATATGTTGATCTACCTGTTTACCATTAATTCCCTGGGTTTTCACCATTTTTTGTGCCTTTCAAATATTTATTAAATAAATAATTTATTTAAATATTTTATAATAAAAAGAGAAAGGGAAAATAGAGAAGTTTAAAAGAAAGACAGATGAATCACATTTTAAGTAAAATAGATATTAATAAAGTAGAATATATCCTTTAATAAAAAATCATCTTTTTCATAAATCATATTATTAGATGTACAACACAAAAGAAGAGCTATTAGATATCCTACTAATTAATTCAATAACTGGTATTATTGTATTATTTTTCACATTCATTCTTTCTTTTTTAACATAAGTAACGTTGTTATGGGTATAAACGCATTATCCTCATTTCTTTATTCTTTTCTCACTGTTAATAAGCCAATTACGTGTTTTTTGTTTTTTGGTTTTTGTTTTGACGGCGTCTTGCTTTGTCACCAGGCTAGAGTGCAGTGGCTCAATCTTGGCTCACTGCAACCTCCACCTCCCAGGTTCAAGCAATTCCCCTGCCTCAGCCTCCTGAGTAGCTGGGACTACAGGTGTGCGCCACCATGCCCAGCTAATTTTTTTGTATTTTTAGTAGAGACTGGGTTTCACCATGTTGGTCAGGATGGTCTCGATCTCCTGACCTCGTGATCTGCCTACCTCGGCCTCCCAAAGTGCTGGGATTACAGGTGTGAGCCACCGCGCCCAGCCAGCAATTACGTATTTTAATCCTCAAGAGTTTATCAGAAAGTTATGCATTTTCTTATGTAAGTTAAATGGACAATATTTTTTCTGCTTGACTTTATTTTAAGCTGCCTTTTCCCAACTTAAATATATGCTTTTTCCTTCTTATGATTTTACATAATTAAATGTTTTCTAAATTTCTGTTTAGGACTTTGAATATTTTTCTTCTGAATTTCAGTCACCCTCCTTAAATGTTACTCAGAAGTGCACTGTCAAAAACAGTGGCAGAAGGCTTATCTCCAAGATGAGAAAAGTAAGATGTTGTTTACAATATACCTCATTAATGTCAGTTAATAATAATGTTTATTCTTGACACTTAAAAGCATACCTTTTTTTCATTGAATTAAACTTTCTTTGAAAAGAAGAGTATTTGATAAAGTTTATAAAAATGCTGATATTGTGTTACTTTCACCAAAGCAAGAACTAAGATTTTTATTTTACATAATGATAGGAATCAGACATGAACTCCTACAGACTTTAATAAGAGAGAATCACCTAAACTGAAGTGATGTAGTATCCCATTTAGATGCTAGATAATTATGCAACTCAACGTTGAGTTCGAAACTTCTTGATTGTTCAGTGCAAGGTCCTGCCAGGAGAGCAGCATGTGATCATTGGAAGTTCAAGAGGACTTTATCAGTGGGATAAAGGGCAGCATTCGTCCTAATTTACTGGATTGTCCTCCTTTTATCCTCCCCAGTGAGAAGCAGTGGTTAAGAATTTAAATTATTTAATTACACAGACTGGCTTTGAATCTAGTCTCTACTGTATACTAGGTGTATACTCCAAGTGAAGCTAATTTTATAACTTAGTCTGTCCTTCCTCATCTGTAAGCAGGGAAAATATCTCAGTAGTTTGTTGTGAGAGATAGCTGACAAACATGCATGTACATGGTATTGCACAATGCTTGGACAAAATAAATGCTAAAATATTATCTCTGATTAATATCCTCCAGTGGCCTGTGATTTGTACTGGATAACTTCAACTACATGTCCACATATATTCCCTTTATCCAAAGAATCTTGGTCTATGATTTTAAGATGATACTCTTTCCCTAAGATTCTAAGAGCTTTAAGAAAAATTAGAACCTAACAGCTGAATAACAGGATAGAAATACAAGTGAGTTTTAAGATTATCTGCTAAATTAGACTACTGCAGGAATCTCCAGATGATTAGCCATTCTATGCAGAGTATGCTTAGCTACCAGCAGGCACCTGCTTTGGCAGGAAGTCCATTTTATTTTGGACAGTTCTAACTGTTAGCAAGCTCTCACTTAAGTAGAACCTTTGAAGAAACAAATGGCAGTTCTTCAAATCATCAGAGAAGTGGCTACACTTTCTCCTCCTCCATGTTATATATGTCTGTCTCAATTGTTTCATTCCTCAGTTACTTTTTTTTCTTGAAAGGATGTATTTTCAAGAAACAAGATTACATTTTTTAATATAATTGAGTTAGCTAACAATACTCTTAAATAATTACGCATGAGATAAAACACAGCATTCTGGGAGGATTTCAGATCCTCGACTCCCAGTATATGATCCACGACAGATTATTGGTACCAGCTAGAAACTCCAGGCTTAGCTCAGACTGAGTCAGCAGCCCTGCTCCACAATGTCTGTTTAATTCTTTACCCTTCTTAACAAGCATGTACTAACAATGACAGTGCTTAATGTTGCAGTTATTCTTTAGAAATAATGTCCAACTATTTCCCAACATGGAGGTAATTTTATTTAAAAATCTCTGATCTTTTTCACCTGAATTATGGCTTAGTCAAGTTACTTAAACATCAGGCCTGTAACTATTATTCCAAAGCCTCTTTTATGTTATTTTTCTTCTAGAAGTTACTAGCTACCTCTCATGAAATGTTGTTATAACTATGCCATTCATTTTGTTAATCACAGCATATCTAATCTTCTATGGACAAAAAATTAAATAGAAAACATGTGACAAATTATAAAGAGAATTAGCCTTCCATTAAGCCTAATATATTCTCTGACCGCAGCTAGTAAGTTTTTTTTTTTTTTTTTTTTTTTTTTTTTTTTTTTTTTTTTTTTTTTTGAGACGGAGTCTCGCTCTGTCGCCCAGGCTGGAGTGCTGTGGCCGGATCTCAGCTCACTGCAAGCTCCGCCTCCCTGGTTCCCGCCATTCTCCTGCCTCAGCCTCCCGAGTAGCTGGGACTACAGGCGCCCGCCATCTCGCCCGGCTAGTTTTTTGTATTTTTTAGTGGAGACGGGGTTTCACCGTGTTAGCCAGGGTGGTCTCGATCTCCTGACCTCGTGATCCGCCCGTCTCGGCCTCCCAAAGTGCTGGGATTACAGGCTTGAGCCACCGCGCCCGGCCGCTAGTAAGTTTTATACATGAATGATATAACACCATTTTGGCCAAATAAATGCATTTTTTCCATTATTGTCTACACATGGCTTTGGCCTAAAATGGAGAAATTGTCAAATAAATGCATGTAGGAAAATGAGGTTTTATTGAAATAGCAATAATTGTCATTTTATCTTAAATGACTTGAAGAAAATGCCACTTTATTTCTCATATCTATACCTAATATAAACTGCCATTCTATTTATGATTATCTCTAAATATATTTGAGAAAACTCAGTTCTGATTTTATTCTGATTTTATTACAAATTAGAAACAAGAAACATAAGCCCTAGTAGAACAATTGATATGAAGAAATGGTTAGTCTCAATATCAGTGCTAAATTTATTATCATGAGCATAATTTCACCTAGAACACAAAACTGAACTCCCTTTCAAACATAAATTCCCATTATGCCATATATATTTTGTACTGCATAATTGAATAGTTATGAAAAACCAGAATGCTTATATTAAATCAAATTAAATTACATTAGAAACTAATCGAGTTTTGTTAAGAAGCCTTTCAGAATGCCTTTTAAATTATTGAACTATTTTATTAATAAGTAAAAATGACTAAAATGACAGTGAGAAGTATTGTTAAAAATATACTGCTTTGCTAAGATTAAACATGAGTACCCAATTGAATTCCTTTTTGCAGTTTAACAGCTACTTTGAATATTTCTAAGTAATAAGACCTGTGTTGAAAACACAAATACCTCTCTAGAACATAGCTGAGACAAAAACCACTATACTAATTATTAGATAATTATATCTGCTTTCTAACTCAGTGGTGTTTTATTTTAAGATTGTTACTACAAAAGTTGGTCCAGAAAGTATTGAGAAAGTAAACTTAAAGAAAGATTGGCTGAACTTTGCTTTTGATATTGAAAATCAACGGAAATAGTAAGATGTTTGTCAGGAAGCAAAATAAATATGTAATGTATATATAGGTCTACCTATTTGTCTGACTCTACCTAACACCATTTTGTGTCAAGCTTAACAATAATGAGCTGAAACAATTCAAGATGTAGAGAGGCACCATAATGAAAGAGCCAGATAAACTACAGGAAACATCTCAAATTAATATTATATAGGTGTGTATACCTGGGAATGAATTTTCAGCTGAAAATATAAAAACATCTGAAACAGTTGCAACTAATAATGGCCAAAATATTCTGAAACAAGTTTATCAGGGTAATCCATATCATCCTATATATTTAAATCCTATGTATCTATATCCTATATATTTAAAAAGGCAAATAATGTAAGTATATCGGTATTAAGAAAATTAAACACTGTTGATATAGAGATAACTATTTTTAATGTATTCATGGAGATTATTATACAGAGAGAATTAATAAGTTTTCCACAGATTTTATTTTTATTATTTTATTTTGTTTTTATTTTTTTGAGACAGCGTCTTACTCCTTCACCCAGGCTGGAGTAAACTGGTGTGATCTTGGATCACTGCAACCTCTGCTTCCCAGGCTCAAGGGATTCTCCAGCCTGAGCCTCCTGTGTAGGTGGGACTACAGGCACAAGTCATCAACATCAGGCTATTTTTTTGTTTCTTTTTTTGGAGAGATGGGGTTTTGCCATGTTGCCCAGGCTGATTGATGTCAAACTCCTGAACTCAAAGTGACCCACCCACCTCAGCCTCCCAAAGTGCTGGGATTACAGGAGTCAGCCACTGCACCAGGCTGAGATTTAATTGATATCTATTCATTGGGCTAATAATTTGTGAAATACAAATGTTACAGAATGAAAAATTAGTAATTAAGGCTACTAATTGGTGAATTACATAGTGTTTCTTATACCTTCCTGTGTGTGTGCTTTTTCTTTAAGCTTGGATTTCTACTTCTCTCTTACTATCCACTTCCTCTCATTCCAGGCATATCCAAATGCCCATCTACAATATGAAATCATCTCTTTCTCTGAAGTCTTCATTCATCATCAGTTACTTGAATTCCTGAAAGCTACTTGCAGGGCAGCATAACATGCCAATGAACTATTTTTCATTCAAGTAAATTAATTTATCTGGTCCTAGTAAGTAAACAGCAATTCAAAAAAATTAAGTACAAGTCATGGATTAAAAAAATGCAAAACAACAACAACAGAACAAAATATATTAAATGAAGTACGCGTTCATAAAAGGAAAGTATTTGGGTTGAACTGCTAGGGCTCTGATCACGTGAGAAAGTAAATGACTCCAAGTAAAGTAGAGAAATATGAGAAAGAGA
The DNA here is from genome assembly GCF_047675955.1 of Chlorocebus sabaeus. Taxonomy (NCBI): domain Eukaryota; kingdom Metazoa; phylum Chordata; class Mammalia; order Primates; family Cercopithecidae; genus Chlorocebus; species Chlorocebus sabaeus. Next base: position 53,087,749 of record NC_132921.1, read on the forward strand.
TATACCAAAAGAAAACAGGACTTTCTCTTATTTTTGATATAATAAGAAATATACTTTGCTTAAAAATTGTTTTTGTTCAATTTGTAAAACCAAAAACTAAAAAACAGCAAAAACAAATCAGTAATAACAAGAATAACAAACACTCATCCTCTAAATCTAAAAAAACTTACACACAATCCCAGGTTTGTTTCATTATTTCTCAGACCATTGCCTAGGAGGTCGGAAGCTAGGGGTTTCAGAATTTTCCCACTGGATCCTCTACATCTGTCAGGATGCAGTGGTAGAGACACCATAGAGGATAGTGTGAGAGGTTTGAAAGGTCAGATGTGAGGCAGTGCACCGTAATATACATTATTCCCACTCTTATTTTATTGGCTAGAACTCTAATCCCATTGACCTCACATAAGTCCAAGAGGACTGGGAATGATGTTAAGTAATGCATACAGAATGAACATGAGAAACAAAAATATTGATGTTTACTTGCATCCTGTGCTTACAACAGATTGGCCATGCAAGTGGCCCTATTTCCAAGAGTCCCTTATTAATGTGTAGAATACCATTCAAAGTATCAAACCAGGGAGAAAAAGAAGTACAAACTACTACTGTGCTGCATAACAGATAACATAATTATGATCTCTGTCAAGCACGTGGTGCAGCTGTGAAAATCAATATACACTGCTATCTAATTTTAAACAACATTGTAAATTTGAGAACCTGTATTTATGTTCGGGAGATTGTGGGTGTGTTTGTGTGTGCATGCATGTGTGTATTTTAATTAATAATTGTCTATAATTTGATGACTTGAATTGATGAAAAGTTTCATCTTTACCTCTCACAAACAGAATGCAAATAAATGTGCAATTTGAAAAATCTACACTTGTGTTCCGCAGAAGCCTTGCAATGATAAAATATACTGCTGGAAATGTAAGTGTCCTATTGTTTGACTGGATGAAAGAAGTTTGAGGAAAGAATAAATCTGATACTCAAACTAAAACCTATGGGAGAGCATTGGGTAGATTTCATTAAAGGGGAGAACAAGTGGCATCTTGGGGTTTTTAATATGGGAGGTGGCTTCATAGTTGAGGAATAAGCTGAAGTACAGAGAAGTATGTTTTAGATGTTAGAGCATATCTTTCAGGCCTCATACAGGTTACTTTTCCCCTGATATTAAAAAATAGTTACATTTAGAGTATTATTTTAATTTTTCTTCTGCCCATGAGCATTATGTTGTAATATCACTTACCTTCAACTTATCTGTAAAATTGGCTAAGCCCATAAGAACTTGAGTATGATTGTGCGGGAAAGATACATATGACAGCAAATGGAGATGCTTTTTTGGGGCATTTCATGTGGAAGTGGTAGAGTGCTGTGCAGGGATTTCAAGCTGTGGCTCCTGGCAAAATGAGCTTTGGCCCACAGTATTAGGATTGCTGCGCACGGCCCACAATGCTGTTAGTAGGGATGGCAGGAAAATTAAACTTGCATTTTCACAAAGAACAGTAAAGGAGGACCTCTGGATTAAGGAAAGAAACACTAGCTGAGAATCAAGTTACTTGGGAAGAGTGCTATAGTCCCTCCAGATGAAAACAGCAAGTTCAGGCTAGATTTATAGTAGAAAGAAACAAAAGTAAAACACATTATTAAAGAAAAAAAGTTCCTGAATGAAGTAGGAGTAAGAAGAGAGTTAAAAAATTACTTCTATATTCAATGGGCAATGTTTTTCCTTATTGAGATCGAACATTGTGGATAAAGAACACGTTGGATAGGTGTTTTGACAGGCAGAAGTTTTATATTTCAGCAAATAGTCATCGAGTTTTTCCTTCTTTTTTTCCCCCTCACCTAATCCTATTGCTAAGAAACAGAAATCTGGAAATTGTGGTGATTGCTTTGTAAATCTGTTTATTACAGCCATTTGTAAATTAATTCAAAATTTTTATTTTTCTCCATGTATACCAACAACCTTGAATGACCTAGCAATGTTACGTAATGGTAATTAAGAAAATACCATTGTATTCTGTTTTGAACAAAGTTATACAAAAAAAGTCTATTTTTAAAGAAATGCTGTTGAGATATTGTTTTTCTTTTAAAATGAAGTGGTGTAATGTTCTTTTTATGTAATAAGTCCCTTGAAAATATGACTCAACTGACAAAAGATGATACGTCCCTAATTTTTTGGAAAATATCAATGTAAATAAATAATGTAAATAAAAAGAGGTTAGCAATATGAGCAAACTCACTAAGAAATCTACACAATGCAATTTTAATATCTAGATAAATTTTCATTTTAAAACTATAATCACACTAATTTTTAAGCCGAATGTTTCTGTTAAACTTTGGTTACTGGCATGTATCCTGTCAGTATTATTTTATGCCTCTAAAATATTAATTTATATCTGGGGAGATCTCAATCATTAGAGAAAAGAACACTTGAATGACTACCGTTTGAAAGATAGTGCCTAATAGTGCATGCAGTATTAGCAATTCATAGGAGACCTTAAATTTGAAAAAAAAAAAAAAGTGCATTAAAGAAAAGTTAGTTGAAGGAAACAGAACATGTTGAGTAGTAAGTATACCTGGGAGAGATGAACTGTCAACCTCAAATGAAAAACAACAATAATAATTAAAGCAAAATAAGAATTAGTTCCACTTGCAATGTTTATGGCATGTTCTTAAGGCTCTACTTTGAAAACATGAGTACAAAAGATTCAGTCTCCTGCCTATAGATCTATAACCTATTTTCTTTTTTGACTTATTAATTTTTAATTTTTTTTTCAGTTAAAGCTTTGCCTAAACCTACTGAGTTTCAAAACTATGATTATTTATTTTGATCTTCTTTGGAAAAGGCCACTAAATATCATCAAATACCTTGGGAAGACAGTATGTATATATTTTTGTGTATTTCAAGTAGAATCACCTAACTCTTAAAATAATTCTAATGAAGTGTTTTTCTTCAATTCTGGTGGTAATCCATGCTAATGTAACCACATGAGGAGTCTGGTCTTTCTTAAGACTAAAAAAGATAAAAAGCACTTTTTTACCTGTTAAATGCCAAGATAAGCATTTGAGTCAAAGATCTGGAGCTAGATGGAGTTTACTGAAAAATTATAATATATAGGGATCTGCAAGTTTTACACAAACAACTATTTTATGGTGTGCAATGGGGGCAAGGACATATTGACCAAAGAGGTTAAAGTAAGAACCCTGTAAACCATGAAGTGTCTAATTTTTCTGAATTCAGTTACAAGGATAAACTAGAGAATATATATTGCTTTATGCCTCTGAATAAGGAGTTAGGTAAACAAAACACATTGCAATTACTCACAGTTATAATAATTGTTCTATGCATAGCAAGATGCTTTGTTTGAATTCATGTGATTAATTCTCTCAGAGAAAGGCCAGTACATTTTTAAGTCTTTTGTTCTTAGAGCTCACAGCTGCCTAGGAATAGGCACATCCATTTTCCCAACCATATTAAGTGTGCCTGTGACCTCTACTTCCTTCCTCCCTTCTACAATGCTATTAGCAGGTTCTGTGCAACAGCCAAAGGCCCATTAAAAGGCAGAAATGTGATTTTGATCTTTTTAGTTTCTCACTAAATTACAGAATCAGTTATCTGGTTGGCAGCTGCTGACAATTTTATAACAGTTTATTTTTCAGCACTTCTCTGAAAAGCACCAATTTATAGTTGAAGGTGCTCATTTATATCAAGACAGAATCCTCATTGGGTAGATGGGTCATTCTTGCAAACATTTGGTTTGCAAGTGACCTTCATGCTTCCAATTTTGTCTTCAGAACAAGAGAAAAAAATAAATACATTTTAATTTTTATTTTTAATAGAGTCAGATACTATTTTAAAGCATTCAACTTCCTACCTTCAGGGAAGGAGAATAATCTCTTAAAAAGTAACTTACATATGCTCTTAAAAATGAAAGCTGTGAAGTTGAATATATGCTTAAACATATTATAGTTAACACAAATTCTCTCAATATGAATCTGGCCTGGAGTTTTATGTTTGAGAAGTAGTAAACCTCTTTGCATTTTCCCTCTCCTAAGACGCACTTCTCATTTGATTTTCCTTCTTGTTAAAAATGCATACTCGACTTACAGCAAAAGTGTTTCTTATCTTCATTTCTGAGATTGAAATATTAAAATGTCTATAAAACTCTCTATATAATTGTAACTATAACACAAAATCCATTGTTCTTATAATAATTTTTCTAAATACAGATTAATGCAAACAAAAAATCAGAAAAAAATTATTTATGTGTTAAGATGCCACATTCTTATTAAAATTCTGCTTGGTGTTATATTACTGAATAAGCGCAAACAGAAAGTCCTATTTATATAGGTAAATAGGAGTATGTAATTATCTTGAAGTTCAACCAATATTTATTGCATATTAGTTATAATCACAAAATGTCCAAAGTCTGATCTTTTAAAGGGATATTATTTGGTTCCAGTGGAGCCTCCAATGACATGGGTAAGTATTACTTTAAAATATTAAGAAAAGATAATTTCATTAAATTGTGGTTAAACGTTATGCTGTGCATATATCCAAGATACTTCCTTTCAAGATGAAAAAATAATAATTATTCTAGCCATTATTGTTCAGGAAAGATTTTCTAGTGAAAACAGCAGTTGACCAGTGACATACAAGGCTGAGGGAAATTAACCAGCTGAAGACAAGGAGAAGAGTTTTTCAATCAAAGAAGCATCGTGAATAAATCATCAGCCTATAATAGAATGGTATATGCTGGGAGCTACAGTTTAAAGTGTAGGACACAGAGTGGTAAATGTTGAATTAGAAGTAGTCTGGGTCACTTCATCAAGGGCCTTTAAGCCTAACCATGAGATTAAACATTTCCCTTCAGCTGTTAGAGAGCAATTGAGAATTTTTAAACAAGAGAGCGAGTAGCACAGTCATATTTTATTTAAGAAGGATGAGTCTGCATGCAATTTGGAAAATCATTTTAAGATTGACAAGACTGGATGAAAGAACACCATTTAGTTACAGATTAGAAAGGTCTAGATAATAAATCAATAGGGGGCTGAATAAAATGGTGATATAAATAGAGATAGAACATTGGAATGGACTTGAGCCATATTCAGAAAGAAAATTCCACAAGACTTGTTAAAATATGAAATGAGTGAGAATGAAAAACAGGAATTTGGACTAGCTATTAGATTTCTAATATTTATAACTGGATGCATGATAGAAGCCCAGGGTAATTTGGAGGCTGGAAAGGGGAGAACAGAGGTAACAATTTTGTGGAAAAGATGCTAAATTCAGATTTGGACAATTCAAACTCGAAGTAACAATGGGACATTTTAGAGGGCTTTCCATGGGGCATTTAAATACAATTTTGTTAGCTCTACCTTTAGGCTGGAGTAAATGCATTCAACCAAATATTTGAGCTTCAAGAACTGAGAGATGTTCTCATGATAAAAAAATAAATTAGGTAATTTTAAATTGTCTTACTTATTTCCCCCACCCCAATTTTTTTTTTATTTACTTTTATATTTTTCCTATTTTTTGGATAAGATAAAAATAGTAACTCAGTTATTAGTTATACTAAATCCAATTAACAAGGTTTTTATTAAGATTTATTTTCTTAACTTTTATTATTAATTTTGATGATAGAACTGCCTAAATTACTAGGCAATCTCTTTGCATTTTTATAGGTATCTCTGTTTTTTTATGTTTGAAAAACCTGCTTAGTAAATTAGTGAAGTGAATAAAATTTGCTTTAACCAATTAGATTCTTAAATTCTAAAAAACTATAATATAGTTTTATTATAGCTATATTAAATGTCTATATTCAATATAAATCCTCCAAAAAGATATTATAATATACTATAGTGATAATTTTTAATATTAGGTGTTCAAAGTATAATATACAGTCATAACAGATTTTTTTTTTAGCCTTACATTCCATCCATTTCTAGTATAGCCACTGACTAATTAACTCAGAGAATTCAAAGATGATTGAGTAATAGGACAGGCAGCCAAGTGTAGTATAAAGCACATTGTCTCTGGATTTGGATAAATCCAAAATCTTCCATCTACTGGCTTTGTGACTTAAGTTATTTAATGCTGCATCTGTTTTTCCTGTTGTCTCATCTGGACACACAGTATGTGCTGTGTAAGGATTTCATAAATACCTAAGGTGCTTATAATCTAGTACAGGAAATACAGCAACTACAAAATGCAAAAAAATAGAAAGACTTATAAATCAAAAAAGATAAATCTATAAACAAAAACAAGGATTCAAAATTGTGTTATGTCTTCTGCCTATGGATGTGAGTATTGCATGTTGATATAAAATGAGTATCAAGTTACATGTTGATATAAAATGAATATCAAGACAGAAGACCTAACTTGGCTTTTAACATCCACACTTAAACCATATAAGATATTGGACCACCTTATAATATTTTCTCATTTGTGAAGTGGTGATAATATCAGCTCTACTTAGTAATGATATTCTTTTATAATATTTTACTAATGATAAAGCTTATATATTTTATCTTTCAATTACTTAGTAAAATAGTTGTTATTCAGCTGAATTATGGCTGAAAAAGAGGAATATATAAGGGATATAAATTACTTTCCCAAGGTCATACTCTTTTAAATGGTTTATGGGCCATTGCTATTGGCCCCCTAAAGATTTGCTTAAAAATCACTGGCAATGAAGCAGGTTGATTAATAGGAGGAACGGTATACAAATTTATTAAGTGTGCATAAATAGGAGGCTTCAGAATGGAGACCCAACTTCCCAATGAGTTATGGAAACTTTGCTTGGGGTTACAGAAATAATGGGGCTTGAATCCAGGTTATAGGATGGAAGAGAAGAGGCATTCTATTGAGGGGCAATTAACAATTGCTAGGGAGAAAGATTGGATGGGGAGGCAGAGATTAACTGGTAAATAATTTTCTTTCAAATTTAAATAATCCTTGGAGACAGTCATCACACTTATAAAAACGTCTGCTCAGGTGTAGTCACATCTTGGTCTTCTTTTCCTGAAATAGATAATGGGATAACAAGGAGGGAAGAGAAAACAATTTTTCTTCTTGGTGATTCTGGATCTTAATCAGATAGAGGAACTTCAGTTTCTTTGGGAGAGGAATTGCAGCTTCTTTTGAAGAGAAGAGAAGAGAAGAGAAGCTTCTTTGGTGGTAGTGGAGAAGGTCAGAAAGACCTCGAGGCTTCTTCAGTTCATCATGTTAGAAAGCCATATTTTGAGGTATTGATTTCTGAACCCAAACACTGGTATATTTGAAAGTCACTCATGCCTTCTGAATCCTTATTTAATGGTCTTTCTATTACAACCCAATGTATTCTTTTTGCCTGCTGCCCAGAAAAGCCAATCACTGAGAACAGCAGAAGTTGCAGCACAGAAAGAGTTTAACAATCACAGGGCCAGCTAAGTAGAAGGACAGGAGATGTTTCTCAAACCCACTTCCCTAGGAATTCAGAGGCTAGAGTTTTGGATAAGGAATGAGCAAAGACAGCTTGTGAGTTTAGAAGCAAGATAGACTCAGCTATGTTAGATTCCTCCCACTGTCATAATTTTTGCAAAGGCAATTTCATTCCCATTACCCTATGCATTAAATGTGTACTGACCAAGGGAAAAAATTCCCTTTTGCCCTCAAGTTTCACTGAAAATCAACCAGGAAAAGGCAGACTAGTAGGAGAAATATCAAACAAATTTATTAATGTGCATGGCAGGAGAATCACAGAGTGATTATTCTCACCTCCTACAGGGGTATGGAAGCTTATATACCATCTTGAAGTCACAGAAATAATTTGGACTCAGAGCAGAGCCAATAACAGGTTATGGTGGTAAATCAAGCAAGAGTGATAAGACAGTTCATGGGAGGAACAAAGCAGGAGGCCTGGCTAGTAAAGATGGTCTTGTTATGTAGATGAAATGTCACAGGTAGCAACCCTTAGAAGGAGTAGATAATAAATGTTTCCTTTAGACCTTTAAAGTGTCAGACTCACAGTTAACCTTTTCTAGCTCTGAACAAGGGAGGGCCTTAAAGAAAGTCTGGCTGTATGGGTGCAGATGCTCTGCAGATGCAAATCTCCTCCACAAACGACAGCTTTGCCTGGCTATTTCTGTTTGCTAGCTCTCTAAACAGTCATCTCAAAATATGTCAAAAAGTATATTTTGGAGCAAAATATTTTGGTTTCTTTCAAATGTCTGATCCAAATGAGACATTTCAAAAGAAATTGTTTATAAACTCCAAAATATTATGGTAAGACAGGTGTAACACTAGTTATATCTTTAAGGATGGATAGGATTTTAAGAGAGTAATTAGTTAAAAATTATTCTGACGTAGAAAATAGGAGAAAATATACAATGAGGCATCACATAAAATATTTGGGAAAATCTTTTTTAGTTTGGCTGAAGATACTGTGATATGGTAATTTACCTTAGGAAGTTATAATACAGTATTTGACCTGAAGAAAATCTCATTCATGTTCCACCATTCCCTTGAAGCCCTAAAAAATATATGCACAGAATAACTAATAGAAAATAGAAGGGGAATAATATTTATTTCACCTAAAAAAATAAGAAAAAGGGCTCAATAAAGAACCCTGTTAGGTTGAGATGGGCTGTGTTGAGATGCTCCTGATTCTCCTTCTAGTCCCCAAATTAAGCTAAGCTGTTCAACCCAATGCACAGAATTCACAGAATAGAGCCATTAGAAATCATTTGGAGCAGAAGTGGAAAGAGATGGCAAGAATAGAAAGATCCACAGTTTCCCCTTCTGCCCCTCACAAGGATATCAAGTTAACAACTATCTACTCAGAAAAGAAATGCCTTTTTAAGAACCAAAAATCAAGTGAACACTTATAGTACCTGGTTTTAACTTCATATCTCTGAAGAAAGCACTGAAGAATGCAAAGTACAGTCCTGAATCACCATCACCATCCCTCCCCAACTCTAGCAGCACTGGCATGGTGCAGAGAGTGTCTCTGGGAGCTGGGGGTGGGAGAACACAGCAATTGTGAGGCACTGAACTTAGTGCTGTCCTGTTAGAGCAGAAAGGAGACCAGGATCACACTGAGTTGATGCTCACCCATGAAGGGAACATATAAGCCAGCCCTAGCCAGAAGGGAATTACTGATCCCAGCACTCTGAACTTGAGTGACTGCAGACCTTGCCACTGAGGGCTACAGCACTCTATGTCTCCAAATAAACTTGAGAGGCCTTCTAGGCCATAAAGATTGCAACTCTAAGGAAAGTCCTAGTGCTGAATTAGACCCCGAGAAGGTAAAATGAGGGGTTATGTGACATACTGAGACAACAGCTGGGACAGCCAAGGAAATGTTGGCATCACCCCTCCCCTAACTCCAGGCTACACAGCTTGAGGCTCCAAAAGAGACCACTTCCTTTTACTTGAGGAGAGGAGAAGGAAGAGTGGAAAGGACTTTGTCTTGCATCTAGGATACTATTTCAGACACAGCAGGATAGGGCACCAGAGTCATGAGGTCTCATTCTAGGCTCTAGCTTCCAACAACATTTCAAGACACATCCCTGGGCCAGGAGAGAACACACTGCCTTGAAGGAAAGGATCTGGTCCTGGCAGCATTCATCACCAGCTAACTGAAGAGTCCTTGGGTCTGAAAAACCAGCGGCAATACCCAGGTATTACATGGAGGGCCTTGGGTAAGTCTCTGAGACTTGCTGACTTCAGGTTATGGGCTGTTGTTGGCTAAGGGGCAAAACTCCTTCTGCTTGAGAAAACAGAAGGAAAAGTAAAAGAGGCTTTGTCTTGCATCTTAGATACCAGCATAACCACAGGGGCATAGTGCACCAAGCGGGCTCTTGGGGTTCTCAATGCCAGTCTTGGCCCTTGGAACTGCTCTGGGCTAGAGGGGAGCCCACTGCTCTGAAAGGTGAGTCATGGACCTGGCAGCAGCTACCATAAGCTTATTTAATAAGCCTTATTATTAAATAATATTCCCCTGACTGATTAGTGGGTCAATGAAGAAATTAAGAAGGTAATTGAAAAATTTCTTGAAATGAAGGATAATGGAAATACAACATACCAAATGGAATAAAACAAAGGCAGTCCTAAAAGTGAAGCTTATAACTACATCAAAAAAGAGGAAAAACCTTAAATGAACAATCTAATGATACATCTTAAAGAACTAGAAAAGCAAAAGCAAATGAAACTTAAAATTAGTGGATGAAAAGAAATCAGGACAGAAATAAATGAAATTGAGATGAAAAAGTAATACAAAAGATTAATTAAAAAGTTAGTTTTTACAAAAGTTAAACAAAGTTGACAAATTGTTAGCCAAACTAACTAAAAAGAGAAAAGGTCCAAATAAATAAAATCAGAAATGAAAAAGGAGACTCCATGGATCACTAGTGGCTGCTATAAGGAATGATATGAAAATGAGCAATGATATAAAAAATATGGAAGAAATACACAAATTCCTAGATGCATACAGCTTACCAATATTTAACCAGGAAGAAATCCAAAACCTGAACAGACCAATAACAAGGAACAAGATTGAAGCCATAATAAAAAGAATCCCATTTTAAAAAGCTGGGGACGTGATGGCTTCACTGCTGAATTCTACTAAACATTTAAAAACTTAATACCAATTTAGAAAGAGAATACTTCAATACTCATTCTACAAGACCAGCATTATCCTGATACTAAAACCAGACAAGGATGCATCAAAAAAAGAAAACTACAGGCCAATAATCTAATGAATATTGATGCAAAAATCTTCAACAAAATACCAGCAAACCAAATTTAACAATGCATTAGAAAGATGATTCATCATGAACAATGGATATTTATCCCTGGGATGCAAAACAGGCAAATCAAGCAGTGTGATACATCATTATAAAGAAAGTAGAAAATAAAAAATTATAGGATCATTTCAATTGATGTTGAAAAGGCATTTGATGAAATTCAGCATCCCTTCGTGATCAAATTCCTAAAAAAACTTGAGATAGAAGGAATATACCTTAATATAATAAAAGTCATATATGACAGCTCCACAGCTAGTATCATACTGGATGGGGAAAAACGGAAAGCCTTTCCTCTAAGATCTTGGATTTTCTCTAAGTTCTGGGATTACTGGTGTGAGCCACTGTGTCTGGCTTCTTTGTGTATTTTGGATACCAGTCATTATCAGGTATGTGTTAGCAAATATTATGTTAGAAAACTGCTTTCTATTTTATTGCACTATTTTACTAGAAAGTCACACTCTTTTAGTTTAGCCCACAATTTCTGTGCTGCTACTTTTGCAGTCTGTGGTTCCAAAGGAAATCTAATTTTTAGAGCTTTTACATTACTATTCTGGTGTGAATGTACTTGCTGTGGTTTTACTCCCCCATCCTCATATTTCATGGTGTCTGTCAATGCAAGGGTGGAAGAATGGTGGTTGGGGGAGGAGGGGGTCTCTCAGGCCTCAAGGAGAGTTTCATGGACCGTGACCCCCTTTATTGGTGTCCCTGGCCACACAACATCTCTACATTGGAGAATAGTGTCTCACACTTCATTGGACAAAGACGTATTTCCAGCTCGGTGATTATTGTGGATCCCTGTAGCTAGTGTTTCTTCCTATGTCATGTATGTGGATTGAGGAGGCAGCCTCCGAGTGGATGGGAAAGCAGAGATTTTTCTCTTCAGGCACCATTCTGACTTATGGTAAATAGTGATTTTGATAAATCTCCTTTGCTGGTATTCAGCAGGACTTCTGTTTGATCCAGGGGAGGAAAGAGCCTACCTGACCTTGGCTGTCTTCTATTGCTAAATTAGAGGTTGGGAAATGCCAGGCCTGGCCTGCCTTCTGTTGGATGGGAGATCATGAGATGCTCTTCCACTGTGTTGCTCCCCAGTTTCAGGTATCTCCCTAATTAGTTACCTTTCCACTGCTGTTGAGTATTCTCTTTCAGTGAAAAGAACACAAGAGAAACTATAGTTGTATTCCCTGGGAGAAGGAGGCAGATGTATCTAGGCTATTTTGTCATGCCCAGAAGTGTGCAAACACTTGACATCTTCCCACCACTGAAAAAATAAATACAACTTTACTTCCTTTTTTATATTTCTAACATATGCACAGCAATTATAGAAATAGAAAAATAATGTGGATTACTGAGACTCAGATGACTGCACAATAATGTAATGGTTTTATTTAAAACAAGAAATTAGGAATTTAACACTGAGGTTTATTTCTAACTCCAACTTTTGCATGTCTTGAAAAAATTAAAAACATACTGTTTCTTGTTTCTATTGGGAACATATGTCTCAATAATTTTTTATTTTCTAGTGTTTCCTTTGCTAAATAATGTTTTTAAACTGCAAGAACATTTGTTCTCATTAAAGTGTATTTTTGACAAAAATTTTAAAATTAGGACATGGTTGTCATCAGGAGTTACTATTATTTTGTTTTGCAGAGGTTTGTCAAATAGTAACTATATAATGCAGTTAAAAACTATAAATTGTTTATTATTAAACTGCAAAAGTATATCAAAGCTTTTAGTTATCCAATTAATCATGATTACCCAAAACTCAGAATCACACTTTTATTACTATGGGCACAATACTTATTTTTTCCTTGCAACGACAGACAAGCTTTTAGATACCTGCAATTCTATCATTAGCTCTTCAGTTACTGTGCTTTTGTAAATTCATCAATTTGTCTTATTATCTTGACCCTTCTAGTGTTCAAGAGGAAAAAAAGTATTACATTAAGATAAAAGGTTAAAAATTTCTAAAAGTTTATAAAACTCAGAAACTTAGACTTTTTTTATTTTCTGGAAAAAAACATTCCTGGGATTTACCTATATAAAGAATAGGTTAAAAATGCCTATATTTTTTCCACATATAGCCTTACTAAAAATTGAATTATATGGGAACATATATCTCTATTCTACCAATAATTTTAGAATTTTATATGTAGTAGAAATAAAAGTTGACATTTTATTCCCTTTTCAACCTTCCTGGCTTTGAAACTCTTTTGGCTTGTCATTCAGATGTGCCACAGTGTCCTAGCTACTCTACAATAGACTTATGCTATATTCTTAGTTATTTCATCAGGCTATCACAAGACTTTTACTCTATTGATTACAGCTCATAAGGAAGATTCTAAGAATGGCCTTAACAGTGGATATAATGTTAAATTCATCTCCGTTTTTGTTGCAATGATGAACCTGAGAAATAACTGTAGTTCTCATTTGTTGATGCACTTCACTGTATGTACTTGTGTTCTTATATGCTTTATAACTAAGATAAAAGGGACTCTATTTAAAACATGAAATGCGAAAAGAAAGTTAAAATTCTAAGTTAAAACCTTTATGAGAGAGAGGCAAAGTTGTTTATCAGCTCTTGCTGTCCGTAGAAATGTACACAAACTTATACTAGGAAAGATCTATATGAGGAAAACTACAAAACTCTGACAAACATCAAAGAGAGACTAAATAAATGAAATAATGTTCCATGTTTATAGACAGGAAGACTCAATATTGTCAAGATGTCAGTTCTTCTCAAATTGATTTACAGATTCAATTTAATCCTGATAAAAATTACAGCAAGTTATTTTGTGGATATCAACAAAGTGATTCTAAGATTTATATGAAAAGACAAAAATCCCAGAATAACCAACACAATATTAAAGGAGAAGAGCAAAGCTGGAGGACTAACACTGCCCAATACACAGGCTATATAAAGCTACAATCATACAAAGAATTTGGTATTGGTGAAACAAATAGACACACAGGCAAATGGAACAGGACAGAAAGCCCAGAAATAGAACCGTCTAAACATAATCAATTGATATTCCACAAAGGACCAAAAGAGAAATAATGGAGAAGAGTCTTTTCCACAAAGAATGCTGGAACAACTGGATATCCACAACAAGAAAAATGAATCTAGACACAGACCTTGTACCTTTCACAATTAACTCAAAATGGATCACACATTTAAATGCAAAACTATAGAATTCTAGAAGATAACATAAGAGAAAATGTAGATGACCTTGGATTTGGTGGTGACTTTAGCTACAACACCAAAGGCATGATCTATACAAGAAAGAATTTATAAAGTGGACTTTATTAAAATTAAAATTCTTTGCTCTCTGAAAGATACTGTCAAGAAAATAAAAAGATAAGTGACAAAATAGGAGAAAATATTTACAAATGACATATCAGATAAAGAACTATTATCCAAAGTAAAAGAATCTTAAAGCCCAGCATAACACAACCCAGTTAAAAAATTGGCCAAAGACTTTAACAGACAAATCATCAAAGAAAGTATACATGGCAAATAAGTATATGAAAAGTTGCTCCATATGATAATGTCACAAGAAAATGCAAATGAGAACAAAATACCCTGGCATACCTAGTAGATGTTTAAAATCTGACACACTGGCAACACTGCATGTGGTACAAGAGGAATTCTCATTCATTGCCGGTGTGGATGAAAAATGGTACAGCCACTTTGAAAGACAGTTTTGGCAGTAGCTACCAAAATTAAACATACTCTTACCATATGACTTGGCAATCATACTCCTTTGTATTTACCCAAAGGAGTTGAAAACTCATGTTTACACAGAAGCTGCACAAAGAAGTTTATAGCAACTTTATTAATCATTGCCAAAACATTGTTGAAGCAACAAAGATCTACTTCAGTAGGTGAATGAATAAACTTGGGAACACCCATTCAATAGAATATCATTCAGTGCTAAAAATAAATGAGCTATCAAACCACAAAAAGACATCAAGGAAACTTAAATTCATATTACTAAGTGGGAGAAGACAATCCTAAAAGGCTATAAACTCTGTGATTCCGACTATAGCACAAACTGAAAAAGGAAAAACTATAGATTCAGTAAAAAAAGTCAGTGGTTGCCAAGGGTAAAGGGGGAAGGAGGAATGAATACACAGAGTGGAGAGAATTTTGGGGGCGGTTAAACTACTCCATAGGATACTAGGATACAAAATGGATATATCTTATTACACATTTGTCCAAATCCATAGCTTTTATATCAGCAAGAGTGGACCACCCTAGTGTAAACTATCGACTTCTGGTGATTATAACATGTCAATCTGTGCTCATAAATTGTAACTAACATATACCACTTTGGTGGGGAACTTTGACAATGAGAGAGGCTGTGCATGTGTTGAGACAGGAGCTATATGGGAAATTTATCTCTTCTGCTCAATTTTGCTATGAACATAAAACTGCTCTAAAATTACAGTCTATTAAAAGAAAAAGACATACTAGATTCAGTGTCTGAAAGATCAAATTATGTCAACGCAACCGTATAATCTCCAAGAATGTCAAACTTACAGACCCAACTTTGCCAAATGTTTTGAATCCTGGTACATGTATCCATGCTAACTTCCCCACTATTCTAGAGTTTCTGATATTAATAACCACATGAGCTATCTTTTCAAGAAACAAGGAGGTATAATAGTGAAAAACAGAAGAGTGACATACATTTTCAAATTAATATTTATTCATGAAGAATATGAGAATGAATTTCTATTCCAATCCATTGACTAGCTGATCTTTCAAGCATTAGTGGTTTCTTCCTTTGAGAGTGATAAGAGTTCAATTACTTAATCTTTTTTTTGTTCCAATTGCTTTTTACTAAAAACATGACTCAGCAAAGGTGGTGGGCTAACTGAGACGTGATACATTTAATTCAGTGACTCTGAAGGGAGATGCTACCTAATACAGTTTCTGTAAGGCCTAAGCTGGAATTAAAAATTCTGAGACTTCTTCAACTCTCTTTGATCTGCAATTATAGAATCCATAAACTACCTAACAGTAGTTTCCCCCTTATCTTCAGGGTCACATTCTCAGACCCCCCAAGTGAATGCCTTAAACTATGGATATTACTGAACCTTATATACACTGTACATTTTTTTCTATACATACCTACAGGATAATTTAAAAATAAATTAGGCACAGTAAGAGATTAGCATAACTAATAAAAAACACAGAACAATTATGAAAATGTACCAGCATGACTGTTCTTGCACTTATTACTAATAATTGCTATTATTAAGTAAAGCAATTGTTACATGAACACAAGGACTGCAATACTGGATACTGCAATAGTTGAAATGGCTTCTAAGTGACTCACAGGCAGGTAGGACATACAGTATGGATACACTGGATAAAGGTATGAGTCATGTCCACACCAGTTGGAGTAAGATAGTGTGAAATTTCATCAGGCTATTCAAAATTGCATGCAATTTAAAACTTACGAATTGTTTATTTCTGAAATTTTCTGTCTAATATTTTCAGACTGCAGTTGACCATTGTTAACTGAAATTGTGAAAAGTGAAACCACTCATAAGAGAAGGCTACTGCACACATATTGTAGAGTTGGCTACTGGTTGAAATGGTACCATGGTAGGGGAAAAAGTCAATTAGAGAATTACCGCAAGAACAAAACCAACAATAGCAATCATAGCAACTAATCTCTGTTAAGTAAAATGTGGTCAAAATAAACACCCAGTGAAATTTCAAAGCCAAGAATTAAAATCAGCCTATCTGATATTGATCCATATATTCTTAAAATTTTTGATTTTTTACAAGTAGAACATGCTACATTTACCAACTGCCTTTTGCAAAAGTCTGAAGAATATTGGTCTCAATTAATTAGTAGTTATTACAGACTAAGAGAAAAAATGTGGGAATGCAGATAATGTTACACATCAAGTTGAGAGAGGCAAGACGAGCAACCACTTCTCAAAATATTTTATCTGTTTACCTTTATTTCAAGGATGATTCATACTGGCTTCTCAGGACATAGAATCACCCAAATCAATGGGGTTAAAATAAAAATCTCCACTATTGACAAGGCAGAGAAAAATGAAAAGTTATACCAGGAGAGTAAGAGTGGAAAGATTATCTGTGCTTACCATCATACCTGGAACAAATCATTTTTTATTATAATTTTTTCTATTTCTTACACCAATACAAATTTTATTTACACAAAAACATCTCTAAGACATATTTTCATATGCATTTTTTTCAAATCCTTATTTAAAAGTTATACTAAAACAAATATACTACGGGAAAATTATGATGTTAATTACACAATTCTTTTGTCTTGATTAAAAAGTGTCATTATAAATATACAAGAGAAAATGTATTTATATCCTAATAAAGATCCAAAATAAACTAATATTTAAGCCACACACACATACATGCGTTTTCCCCAAGCTTTTTAGCTACATCTGGAATTGATACCAGTGAAAAGATTTTACTCAAGGATATTCGTAAGAATAGCCTAAAAGTTATTGTTTTAAACTGCATCAATGTGGCCATCTAAGAAAAGAAAATTATCTTGAATCATTTCTAAAATATTGATAACATTCAGAAATCACCAATATTCATAGCAATTATCAGAAACTTCTGGGAGTCCTACTTATATTCAGTATGGGGAAATTCATCCCGATAGAATTGTGTGACTGAACTGATTGCCATCATTGGCTAGAGATCCATATTTTGTCCTTTGAAATTCAGAGAACACATCAGCTTGAAATAAAGAGGAATGCACACTATCTTTGTGGGTTGTGAAATGAAGTTCTACAGAATCCACAGTCACAGCAACCACAGTCTTGAGCTAAGTTCTCCTACAGCTCCTTTTCTACCATCAGTCCTTCTACTTCTTTAGTTTTTCAAAGATAGAAACCCCCACAAGTAACAGAAGTATGGAAAAATTAGCTATGACATACCCTGGAAATGGAGATAATGTGTTGTAGGCAAAGGTGGAGGCAAGGAGGCCTCATAAGGAACATATATAGAATTGAGGATTTTTTTTACGTCTTCACTCCTGAATATCAGAGAACTGGATGACGAAGATGGGAGAAATCCTAAATCAGTTGAAGTAATTGAACAAAACTAGACATCAGAAAGATAACTAAGAGATCTGCATATCAATCTGGCCCTTAGCCTCTCTTGCACATGGGAAGGATAGAAACTTGGAGCTAGGCATGGTGGCTCATGCCTACTCATCCTAGTGACTTGAGATGCTGAGGCAGTAGGATCCAGGAGTTCAAGCCTTCAGTGAGCTATAATAGCACCATTGCACTCCAATCTGGGTGAGAGAGCAACATCCCATCTCTAAAATAAAAGGAAGAAGAAACTTTGAAAGACAAGTAACAGATTTTCTCTTACTGTTGTGAACACCAGGTCTGTTATTCTGAAATAAATTAAAACATCAAAAACATAAATCCATGAAAGATATTTGCGATAAAGAAACAGGATTTTTATTCTAGTGTGCTATTCTAAGTCAAAGCATAGCTCTGAAAATTATTGATTGCAAGCACAAGAATATCATTTTAGAAATCTTTTTGCCATTCTTAATACAATAAATAATTCACTATATGTTGCAAAATTAGAATATTTTAAAGGGAAAATCCTGAGATCCAAACAAAATAATGTAAGAGTTTATCTTATTGCTTACTGTATGTTAGGCACTTACATTTCAAACATTTTTTTTTGTCTATTAATTTGATCATCACAGAAAATCTAAGGTCTAGGTATTATGATTCCCTTTTAGCAATGGGAAAGTTGAGACTCTAAAGGTTCAGAATCTCCCCAAGATGGTACAGCTAAAATTGGCTAATGCTAACTCAAACACATTTCTTTCTGAGTCCAAAGCCCATGATATTAAATATTTTATTGAACAGTAAGCTTTCCATACTTACAAATTTTTATAAAAATATAGCATTAATTTCTTGAATTCAATAGCAAAATTAATGACAAATATACAAACTGTTTCTATTGGCAAACATTTTAAAGTTCTGTTTATAGTGAGGTAATATATTTAATAAGTCATTAAGATATGGTAGATTTGCTATTCTCTTATGAAAGTTGTGAGAACTGATAGTAATAAATACAAATGAAATAACCCATTAAATATTAGATTATGAAATTACCCACAATGTACTTCATTAAGCACTAAGAATAAGCACTGAGGTAAGGATACTTTATGTAATTTTTACACAGTTGTTTTCTTCTGTATTAGTCAATAGATTTATGCCTATTGATAGAATGAATCAGTTCCCACCTCATCATCTTCCCTCTCTCTCTAGCCTGGCTAGTTTTATTAAGTATCCATTTCCTAACGAAACCCATGACAACAGCTGCTGAGTCTAAGGGTCAGTCCCAGGTACACAGGTCACAAGTTGTGCCTTGGGTAGTCTACTTAGCAGTTGCTGTGCACAGATGGAATGAGCACCATCACCAAAAACATGCATCTCTGCAGCTAATGTTGTGAAGAAATAGTGCTAGGCAGTCCCACAGCTCCTGTGGGATACACTATGTAGAAGAACCACTCTTCAGGGAAGATTAATTTGTCAGTTCAGTCATATATTTCAATAGTATGTTTCTCTGCACTACCTGAAGATTTTATTGCTTTATAGCACAATATAGACATTCAGTACTAAACTAAATGACAGAATACCTTTGACAGTAAAGCATAATATTCAGAAATAACATGTATCTTTTCAATAATAGATGGAAAGCAATTCTCTAGACATCTGAAAACTTTTTGTTTTGGCCAGTATTTACACTAGGTTTTTGTTAGCTCATTGAGAAAACTTCTGTATGAATGAAACAAACAATTACACAATGCTGAACTATCTCTTTAACTCAGTGCCTTGGGGTATGACTAGTTTCTAGATTTATGCTATTATAATCATTTTTATAATAACACAATACAATGAAATTGTAACTCAGTACTATTCCCTAAAACAATTATCTATTATAGCTCTGTAAGCAGAAAGTATTTTTAAGTAACGACAAGATTATCTTTCATGATTATCAGAATGTGTAACTCAGATTACATATCACAAGTTCTTCCAAATACATTCAGATCTAAAGTAAATAAACCAGAAATTAATATTAGCAACACTGGTTTTATTATATCAGCCAACATGATTGTGTTGAATAATGTTCAGCTGCAGCAGATCCTTCTTCACATTCAAATGGTAGTTTATTTGAAATATTTCATTATCATCACTTGAGCTATTAATAATTTTTTATTTGTATAATCTCTGAATTTAATGAGTGAATTTTATAATCTTCACTTGGAAACCATCTTATGTATTTGATGCAGTTTTCTCATTTCACAGAAGAATAAACTGAGAGCTAAGGATCTTAGTTTCTTATTCAAGAGGAAGATTCTCAGTGTACATCTAACTACATCTATTTTACCTATCTTCCTTTCTTTCTTCCTTCTTGCTTTTCTTCCTCCCCCTCTCTTCTTCCTCTTCCTCCTCCCCATCTTCCTCGTCTTTGTTTTTCTTCATCTATATTTATTTTTTTGGGACACAAATACTGCTGAACTGCCATCGTGGTGTATAAGCATTTAATCAGCTTTCTAACGCAAGTAACTGAACTACTATTTCACATTAATGCTAAAAGAATTATAATTGTTTCCTTGTTTTTGCCAGAGACATTATTTGGGGAAAAATTGGATCAATATTTTCTAATAGATCTACAATTCCAAATGTAGAAATCAACAGAGCATATCAGGCACTACTCTACCCTTACTGGCATTTTAGATTTTCCATATTGATTAGGGAAGTATGGGAGAGAGCTGTAGAAGATAGTACTTGGTTAACAATATAACCATGTCTTGTAGAATGTTCTTTGAATGTGTTTGTGTGTTTTCCTGATATTGTCTACAGAAGTTTCAAAACGTTGCTGGTCTGAGACTGACTGTAGATCACCATTTGGAAAAATAGAGAAAAGAAAAAACTATTAAGTTCAGTTCTACCTGACACCAATCCTTCAACACACAGGACAAAGAACATTTCTTTCTGTCCAGTGGTTTTGAGTCTCCTGGAGTTTGAAATTTCTTCTCAAAATTGGGAACTCCGCCACCAGTAAACATTAATGAAGTTTGTTTTGAAGTCTTAGATAATGCTAATAGAATTTTAGAATCAATATGAAAACTACATTGAGGCAAACTATATTTAAAACTCATTTTATAAGCTTAGCCACTTATCTCAGTAGAGAAATTGTCACATCATACCCTGTGCTCAGTAAAACACAGTACTTTTTCTCATGCCTGTAATCCCAGCACTTTGGGAGGCCAAGGCGGGCAGATCACGAGGTCAGGAGATCGAGACCAAGGTTGAAACCCGGTCTCTACTAAAACAACAAAAAAATTAGCTGGGAGCGGTGGCAGGCGCCTGTAGTCCCAGCTACTCGGGAGGCTGAGGCAGGAGAATGGCGTGAACCCGGGAGGCAGAGCTAGCAGTGAGCCGAGATCACGCAACTGTACTCCAGCCTGGGAGACAGAGCAAGACTCCGTCTCAAAAAACAAAACGAAACAAAGCAAAAACACAGTACTTTCTATGCCCTGCTTATGATAAGGATCATGCAAACTATCAGCTTTAGCCCAAGATTAGTCAGTTTCATATTGAGTATATCTGTTGATGAGTCCTGTATTCTCCAAACAAAAAGAGGTAATTGGTAAGATCTTAGATCCCCTCTGTGTTTACTTACATGAGGTTTTTGAATTTGTTTTCTTATTTCATACATGAATTTGTTGCTAGCAAAATTGTATTTTCATTATTAATTTTATTTGTTTTACTATGTGTTCTAAACACAATGTCTTATTTTCACTGTTCCTCCTTTCCAATAACTATAGGCTATAAATAGATGTGCTACTTGTTATCTACCACAAGTGAGGTTTTAACCTTTCAATAGTAGACTGTTGGAGTTCACTCCAAACATGCTTATATTTAATTTGCTTAAGAAGCCTTGAACTAAATAGACTCCACCCTACAATTAAATCGTTTCATCAATCTCTATTTAGGCCAGCTTCACTGTCAAATCTAATAGCACATTAAAATCCTAACATATTTAGATTTGTCTGTTAGGGTTTCAATTAATTGTCTAGGGTAATTGAATACACTTTATGTTACATTCTTATGAAACTATTTTTGTTTGCTTGTTTGCTTGTTTCAGGCAGGGTCTCACTCTGTCTCCCAGGCTGAAGTTCAGTGGCATGATTATAATTTACTGCAGACTTGACTTCCTGGGCTCTAGTGATCCTCCAACCTTAGCCTTCCAAGTAGCTGGGACTAACAGGTACACGCCACTACACCTGGCTATTTATTTATTTATTTATTTATTTATTTATTTATTTATTGTATTTTTAATAGAGACGGGGTTTCACCATGTTGCCTTGGCTGGCCTTGAACTCCTGAGCTCAAGTGATCCACTGGCCTCAGCCTCCCAAAGTGTTGGGATTATAAGCGTGAGCCACTGCACCTGGCCAAAACTATGTTTAACCATTACTTTCAAGTTATATAATTATTTCATATCAAATAAAAGATGTATTTGATACTTTAATAAATGTCAATTAACATTTTTATATAGTGTCTTAGTGTTTCACAAATATGCCCTCCATTCACCTAAAATCAGGCCACATGTATCATGAGGGCGCATATCATGTCTTATATACTCTTTGTGTCTTCAGAAATATCTATTGCATTACTACATTGTGAATATGGTGAGACTATAAGTTAGGCTAGCTCATCTCTCTTTTCACTTTGTCTTCTGATTTTCTAGCATGGTACTATGGACTGAATTTTTGTATCACCCTGCAAATTCTCATGTTGAAGCTCTTATTTACAGTGTGATGGTATTTGAGGTGGAGCTTTTGTGAAGTAAAATATGAGAGTGAAGCTTTCATAATGATATTAGTGCTCTTCTAAGAAGAAGAATAGATCAGAGTACTCCGTATACACTGTGTGAGGATATAAGAATGTGATAATCTGCCAACCAGAAAGAGGGCCCTGACCAGACAGTCTGCAGGCGTCTTAACCTTGGACTTCGCAGGCTCCAGAATGATGAGAAATAAATGTTTGTTGCTTAAGCTATTAATTCTGTGGTATTTTGTTATGGCAGCCTGAACTGACAAACATATCTAGTATTTGGCAAATAGCAGGTGGTTCAATAAATGCTTGTTTAATGAATAATAACACAAATAATTATTGGGTTATTTTGAAAGTGACTCATTTACAGTAGGGGAATAAATTTAATCTACAAACTTACATAAGATAAACTTCCCGCAGGTGAATGTAATTTGCTAAGTTCAGATGAAACTAAAAGATCCAAGGTTGTATTTTATAATGAATATTAAACAATATAGTTAGAGTATATACTAGGAATATTGAAATTGCTTATCATTTTCTTCTGATTTATATTTAAAATTATTTTAACTTAAAGTACCTTGAAGTTAATGTATTTCTCTGGTTAATATAATTTAATAATGAATTTTTTATTTCTAATACTTTTCATAACTCTATTCTGCAATAGTATGCTTTGAATAACAAGTGATTTCTAATATATAAAAGCAATATATTTATTCTCTTTTATGTTAGCTTTTCTAGTACTCTTGAATTATATGCATTTATGTGGAAGGTCATATAAAATTAAGTCATATATCAATATTAAATGATTAATTTTCTGTTTTTCATTATATAATCTAATATTAAGTAGTAATCTTAAAGGATCAATATACTATGAAAGATAAAGGCTCACACATGCATGTGTATACCTATATATGTAACACATACAATAACATTTAAAATAGAGATGAAATAAGGTTATTTATGTCTAATATACAATGAAAGAATTTTATAAAACTAATTAATAATAGTAAAATTTTATCTTGGAATGATACAGATAATTACCAAGATTCTCTATTTTAGTCTGGCATATTGGAAACAACCTGAGGGTTATTTTCCAATTCTATCTTTTAAGGCAAGGCACTAAGGTTTATAATGCTCTTTCTCATATACGATTTTATTTGATTATTACATCATTTTGTGAGCTGGACATAGACATTGTTGTTTTCATTTTACAGTTGATATAGAAGTCTCAACTGGCATAGTAGCTCATACATTTTAGTTATATTTATATTAATTGCAAAAGACTTTAGTATCCAAAAGAAATATCTGAAGTCCATCAGAGAGAATGAAGGTTGTGATTTACATGAATGACATTTTCATGATAAACAACACAAATTGCTATAATTTGAATGTGTGTCTCCTCTAAAATTCCTGTGAAAACTTAGTTTCCATTGCAATAGTATTAAGAGGTAAGGACTTCTTGGAAGTGATTACATCATAAGGGTTGCCCTCTTGAATAGATTAGTGCCTTAGAAAGAAGCTGGAGGAAACAAGTTTAGTCACTTTTTGCTCTTCCATCCTTCCAGCATGTGAAGACACCTAGACATGACCATCTACCAGGAATGGGTCCTCACCAGACACTGAATCTGCTAGTTCCTTGATCTTGGACTTTCTAGCCCCCAGAACTGTGAGCAATAAATTTTAAAAAAATTCACTAACTTCCCAGACTCAAGTATTCTACTATAACAACACAAAGAGACTAAGACACAGGGTCTAAGCAATACAGTTCCAATGGGCAGTTTGCTACTCTGCTTATGTAAGACTGGAAGCAATTACCTTAGCTTTGTGTACTAGTCTGTTCTCATGCTACTAATAAAGAAATACCTGAGACTGGGTAATTTATAAAGAAAAGAGGTTTGTTTGACTCACAGTTTCACATGACTGGGGAGGCCTCACAATCATGATGGAAGGCAAAGGAGGAGCAAAGTCATATCTTACATGGCAATAGGCAAGAAAGCTTGCTCAGGGGAACTCCCATTCATAAAACCATCAGATCTCAAGAGACTTACTCACTACCATGAGAACAATATGGGGCAAACGACCCTCATGTTTAAATTATCTCCACCTGGCCCCACCCTTGACATGTGGGGATTATTACAATTCAAGGTAAGATTTGGATGGGGACACAGAGCCAAACCATATAATTCTGCCCCAGCCCATCCCAAATCTCATGCCCTCATATTTCAAAACCAATCATGCCTTCCCAATAGTCTCCCAAATTCAAAAGTCATATCAACATTAACTCAAAAGTCCACAGTCCAAATTCTCATCTGAGACAAAGCAAGTCCCTTCCACCTATGAAACTGTAAAATCAAAAAGCAAGTTAGTAAATTCCTAGATACAATGGGGGTACAGGTATTGGGTAAATATACTCATTCCAATTGGGAGAAATTGGCCAAAAGAAAGTGCCTACATATCTCATGCAAGTTGGAAATCCAGCAGGGCAGTTAAATCTTAAAGGGTCAAAATGATCTTCTTTGACTCCATGTCTCACATCCAGGTAATGCTGATGCAAGAAGTGGGTTCCCATGGCCTTGAGCAGCTCCATCTCTGTGACTGCCAAGTACAGCTCTCCTCCTGGCTGCTTCCATGGGCTGGCACTGAGTGTCTGCAGCTTTTCCAGGTACACAGTACAGCTGTCAGTGGATCTACCATTTTGGGGTCTGGAGGATGGTGATCCTCTTATCACAACTCCACTAGGCAGTGCTCCAGTGGGAACTCTGTGTGGGGGCTCCCTCCCCACATTTTCTTTCAGCATTGCCCTAGCAGAGGTTCTCCATGAAGGCTCCATCCTTGTAGCACACCTCTGCCTGGACACCCAAGCATTTTCATACATTCTCTGAAATCTAGGCAGAGGTTCCCAAACCTCAATTATTGACTTCTTTGCACCCACAAGCTCAACAACATGTGGAATTTGCCAATGCTTGGTGCTTGCACCCCCACAAGCCACAGCCTGAACTTTACCTTGGACCCTTATAACCACTGGTGGAGTGGCTGGGACATAGGGCACCAAGTTCCTAGACTGCACACAACAGAATGGCCTGGGACCCATCTCAGGAGACCATTTTTTTTTCTTCTAAGCCTCAGGGCCTGTGATGGAGGGACTGCCTTGAAGTCTCTGACATGCCTCGGAGATGTTTTCCCCATTGTCTTGGAGATTAACATCCAACTCCTTGTTACTTATGCAAATTTCTGCAGCCAGCTTGGGTTTTTCTTCTCTATTGCATCATCAGGCTGCAAATTTTTCACACTTTTATGCTTTGCTTCCTCTTGAACATGTTGCTCCTTAAAAATTTTTTCCACCAGATGCCCTAAATCATCTCTTTCAAGTTCAAAGTTTTACAAACTCTAGAGCAAGGGCAAAATATCATCAATCTCTTTGCTAAGACATAGCAAGAGTCACCTTTGCTCTAGTTCCAACAAGTTCTCCATCTTCATCTGGGACTACCTTATCCTAGACTTTATTGTCCATGTCACTATTCAGTAAGTCTCTAGGAAGCTCCAAACTTTTTCATATTTTCTTGCTGAGCCCTGCAAACTGTTCCAACCTCTACCTGTTACCCAGTCCCCAAGTTGCTTCCACATTTTCGGGTTTCTTCACAGCAATACCCTGCTCTACCACTACCAGTTTACCATATTCATCCATTCTCATTCTGCTAATAAAGACATACCTGAGACTGGGTAATTTATAAAGGAAAGAGATTTAATTGACTCGCAGTTCCACATGGCTGGGGAGGCTTCACAATTATGGTGGAAGGGAAAGGAGGAGCAAAGTCACATCTTACACGGTGACAGGCAAGAGAGCTTGTGCAGGGGACATACATTTACAAAACCATCAGATCTCATGAGACTTATTCACTACTATGAGAATAGTATGAGGCAGCCACCTCCATGATTCAGTTATCTCCACCTGGCCCTGCTCTTGACACACGGGGATTACTAGAATTCAATGTGAGATTTGGGTGGGGACACAGCCAAACCATATCGTCTTGTTAATATTTTTAATTTTCCTAATCATGTACATGTAATATACAACGTCTTATGCAAAATAGTTTATCTGCAAGTGTGCAACACTGTTGGAAAATTAAGTTGATATTCTGAAACGATTTGCATATTCCAAAGAATGGAAAGGATCAAATATTAATTTTCAGACTCATAAAATGCCATATATTGTTATTCCATTGCATTTAGAAAATCACTTCCAAGAACCCTGGAATATTTCAATAGATATAAAAATTCATGAAGTCATAATAACATGGAAAAAATAAAATATTCCTCCACTTTCCATTTGTATGTCAACCACCACAATCCTTTTATTTTATGTACATAACTTAATAAAGACTGTTCAGATTGGCAAAATACACTTTAAGTTTATGTAAAAGAAATAGCATAATAGGCAAATACTGAATAAGATACCTAACAGAATAGTTAAGATTTTCAGTGGCCAATGAACCTACTTTTAGCCTAAGAAAAGTGGTTGATTGAATTATTTCTGCAACACTAACTCAATGGATTTATAAAAGTATACTAGGTCTGAGATAAAGCTCTGTACCAAAAAAAAAAAAAAAAAAAAAGGTAGTTCATTGTTGATTGCTTAATGGAAAAACAAGTAATTGATTAGTAATTGATAAATCATGACATTAAGCTACATCAGAGGTTGAATACTATTTGCATACCTCTCAAGAAATATAAAACCTCAAGGAACCCCAAAATTTATTATTTTCTGAGCTGGAGGTGGTCTGCACCCCACCAGCTTTATGTCTTTTGACTTTGCCTACCAAATGTATTAGGTGGGGGACATCTGGTGAGTCATCAGAACTTTTCTATTCAATTACCGTTCTGATGTTACCTATTATATATTCTTTTTAAAGTTAGATAAACTTATGGGGAGTAAACCCTATTGTGTCTCATGCATCTGATCTTCAATTTCAACCTAAGATTTTTATTACTAGCAGAGCAGAGTATGCAGGGCCTCATCATTCAATTTCTCCTCAATATTATAGTTAGCTAGGATATTTTTGTCCAAAAAAAAAAAAAAAAAAAAGACAGAGATCTGTAGAGAAAGAGGACATATTCTGATTTACAATTTATAAAATCTAAACTAACTAAAAATGACTAAGATGTTTCAAACAATTGTTTTCAACTATCTACATATTAAATGAGGAAGTGCAGATTATCCCTAAAATATGAGAAAGAAACAAATTCAGCCCTGGAAATACCCAGCTAACTACCTTATTTCCTTCAGTGAAGTACTAGCTTACTACATTTGAAGAGATTTCATGTGGCAGTGCAGGAATGGCAATGAAGCAAAGTCTGCCAACTTATTGATTGAGAAGACAGAATTGAGAATCTGGAGACACCAAGGTGTCTATGGTTTGTAGCGCAGAATATTGGAGAGTAGAAAAAGAATTCCAGAGATCTGCAGAGTGCCCTCAAATATTCAGGTAATTACTGATCAATGCACGCATGCGAGGCAGGCTTAAGACAATATGAAAAGATAGCAGACAATGGTGCCTGACTCTCAAACAGATCTAAGAAAAATGTCTCTTTTCACTAGTAAGAATGGAAAGTCACATGATCCAGGGCACCAAAAAGCCCACCAAGTACAAAAACATGAGTAAAATCACACTAAGGCACATTGTAATCAAAGTTCTTATAATAGTAATAGTGTGTTTAAAAGTCACTAGAGATAAAAGATATTATATGTGCAGAGGATCAAAGATAAAGATTACAGCAGGTTTCTTATATTAAACAATGCATATGAAAAGATTTTAGAGAAACATCTTCGAAGTATTTGAAAGAAAAAATATTATCAATCTAGAATTTTATATTCATTGAAAGTGTCATTCAGAAAGAAGTCGAAATAAAAACTCTTCTGATATGCAGAAACCAAGAGAATACCAAATCAGTAACCCTACATTATAAGAGATATTGAAGTACTTCAGGAAAATGGAAAGTAATAATAAGAGGAAATGTAAATCTACACAAAGCAACAGAGAACCCAAGTAAAATAATTAAATAGGTAAATTTATAACATTAAAGAAATTATTTTTAACAGCTAATCAACTCTTTAAGTAAAAATAGTAAAAATGTGTGGTAGAATTTACAATATAGAAAATAAAATGAATAACAACATCACAAAAGTTGAGTTTTTCATAAAGGCTTTATCAATTTACATTCTCATCTATAGTCTGTCAAGATTTCCTTTTCTCCACATTATTCTTCAACACTTATTTTGCACTTAAAGAAAATAATGGCCATTTTAACATGTGTGAGGTGTTATCTCATTGCAGTTTTCATTTGCATTTCCCTGATAATTATTGATGTTTGATCACTTTTTTATATTTCTGTTGGTCATCTATGGCTTCTTTAAAGAAATGTCTATTCAGATCTTTGCTCATTTTTTAACTGGGTTAATTGTTTTATTTTGTTGTTTTGCTGTTGAATTGCAATAATTGCTTATGTATTTTAGATATTAACCCTTGCCAAATGCATGGTTTGCAAATGTTTTCTCCACTCTATAGGTTATTTTTTCATTTTGTTGATTGTTTTATTTGCTATGTAGAAAATTTTTAGTTTAAGGTAATCCCATTTGTTTTTCTTTTATTGCTCATGCTTTTGGTATTATATCAAAAACAAAAAAAACAAAAACAAAACAAAACAAAAAAAACCTGCCAAGACCAAACTTCCAGATGTGGGTAGAAACCAGGACTGGAACTGTAAACTCTTATGACACAGAGATATTGACAACAGATGTCCTGCGTCAACATTATAGAAATGTGTAATTCAGTTGCGAACATGATGGAATAACATAATTACAAGGTATACCAGTAGGAACAAAATTAGAAGATAACTGGTAAAGAATTTGAAATAGAAAAGCCAGGAAATAAATCCTGTTCCAATAGAATATAGGTAAAGATTCATCACAACCCTTCACCTTTTTTTTTTTTTTTTTTTTTTTTTTTTGTTGAGATGGGGTCTCCCTCTGTCACCAGGCTGGAGTACAGTGGTGTGATCTCAGCTTATTGCAACCTCTGCCTCCTGGGTTCAAGCAATTTTCCTGCCTCAGCCTCCCAAGTAGCCAGGCGTGTGCCACCATGCCCAACTAATTTTTTGTGTTTTTAGTAGGGATGTGGTTTCACCGTGTTAGCCAGGATGGTCTCGATCTCCTGATCTCGTGATCCACCCGCCTCGGCCTCCCAAAGTTCTGGGATTACAGGCATGAGCCACTGCGCCTGGCCAAACCTTCACTTTTAAACACAACTAATAGCTATTCAACAGCTGCAGGACATACTTAATAGTACTGAAGAACAGAACTATACCTGCTTGGGAGAATAATTGGATATTGAGCATTGTAATATCTACAGTGAGATGAAAAATAATTTGAAATCAGAGACTTTTAGTTTCAAAATGACAGTGTAGAACCAAGCTGGCTTCACTTCCCCACCTCAGAAAACAAAATAAAATTACATCACCAAGATTACCTTCAGCAATATCCTATAACTCAAATATAGGATCAAACAGTTCCTGGGGCCACAGAGAAGAGAAAAAACTCCAAGCAGATGGCAAGAGAATTAGACTTTCACATCCATGACTCGCCTTTCTCTCTCTTCTATTGGGTAGCAAGCATATAAAAAGTTTCCACTCAATTCATAGTTTCTTTTATTTGTAATCAGCTTTTGAGTTCTAGGGTA
The DNA here is from genome assembly GCF_047675955.1 of Chlorocebus sabaeus. NCBI lineage: Eukaryota > Metazoa > Chordata > Mammalia > Primates > Cercopithecidae > Chlorocebus > Chlorocebus sabaeus. The sequence continues at coordinate 53,118,156 of NC_132921.1, forward strand.
CATGTGCAAGATGTGCAGGTTTGTTATATAGGTAAACATGCACCATGGTGGTTTGTGCTGCACAGGTTAACCCATCACCTAGGTATTAAGCCCAACGTTCATTAGCTATTCTTTCTAATGCTCTCCCTCACCCCACCCCCACCTGGCAGGCCCAGTATGTGTTGTTTTCCCCACCATGTGTCCGTGTGTTCCCCTTTTTCAGTTCCCACTTACAAGTGAGAACATTTGCTGTTTGGTTTTCTGTTCCTGTGTTAGTTTGCTGAGGATAATGGCTTCCAGCTCCATCCATGTCCCTGCAAAGGACATGATCTTATTCCTTTTTATGGCTGCATAGTATTCCATGGTGTATATGTACCACATTTGCTTTATCCAGTCTATTGTTGATGAACATTTGGATTGATTCCACATCTTTGCTATTGTGAATAGTGCTGCAATGAACATACATGTGTATGTATCTTTGTATTAGAATGATTTATATTCCTTTGGGTACATACCAAGTAAAGGGATTGCTGGGTCAAATGGTATTTTTGTTACTAGATCTTTGATGAATCATCACACTGTTTTCCATAAGAGCTGAACTAATTTACATTCCTACCAACAGTGTAAAAGCATTACTTTTTCTCTGGAACCTCTCCAGCACCTTTTATTTCTTGACTTTTATTATTACTATTATTATTATTATTTTGAGATGGAATTTCACACCGTCACCTGGGCTGGAATGCAATGGCACGATCTCAGCTTACTGCAACCTCCACCTCCTGGGTTCAAGCAATTCTCCTGCCTCAGCCTCCTGAATAGTTGGGATAACTGATGTCTGCCATCATGCCCAGCTAATTTTTATATTTTTAGTACAGACAGGGTTTCTCTATGTTGGCCAGGCTTGTCTTGAATTCCTGACCTCTTGATCCATCCACCTCAGCCTCCCAAAGTGCTAGGATTACAGATGTGAGCCATCATGCCTGGCCTATTTCTTTAGTTTTTAATAATCACCATTCTGACTGGTGTGAGATGGCATCCCATGGTGGTTTTGATTTGCATTTCCTCTTATGATCAGTGATGTTGAGCTTTTTTTCATATGTTTGCTGGCTGCATGAATGTGTTCTTTTGAGAAGTGTCTGTTCATGTCCTTTGCCCACCTTATAGTAGGGTTGTTTGTTTTTTTCTTGTAGGTTTGTTTAAGTTCCTTGTAGACTGGATATTATACCTTTGTCAGATGGCTAGATTGGAAAAATTGAGATTAAGGTAGAAATCCAGTTTCCTCATCATGTTGGGTTCCCTGAAAAGAGAACTGTTCCTGCTTCAATGCATGGGAAAAATCCAAGGACCTGAAAGGAAAAATATCCTTTCAGACAGTTTTCAGCAGCAGATAGCCAGAGAAAAATGGGGGAGGCAGGACTGATAACTCTGCTCTGCTCTGTAACTTGACTAAAGGAGATGCCACATCAGAGTATTGTTCTTAAAAGCAGCAAGAGTAAAAAGCAAGTAACATATAAATAAGTCCTTATTCATCTGGTAACAGATTTCTCAATGGAAACCATACAGGCCTGGAGGGAATGAGATAGCGTTTTCAAAATGCTGAAAGAAAAACAAAAAACAAAAAACAAAAACAAAACAAAATGAAACTGCTATCCAAGATTACTGGATCTAGTAAAACTATCCTTCAAACATGAAAAGGAGATAGAGTCTTTCCCAAACAGGTGTGGGGAGATCCATCTTTACAAGAAATACTAAAGGGAATTCTTCAATCTGAAAAAAAAAAAATTAATATGCAAAACATTTAAAGGCATAAAACCTACTGGTAAAATTAAGCATAGGAACAAATCCAGAATATTCTAATATTGCAATTCAATTCTAAAATTACAATCTCATAACTCTAGTATGAAGCTCAAAAGATCAATCTATCAAAAATAGTAATATCTGTAACAATTTGTTAAGTGATAGACAATATAAAAATATGTATATTGAGACCACATAAATTAAAAATATGGGGGGATGGAATTAAAGTGTAGAGTTTTTTTTTTTTCCTTTTTTCTCTGTTTCCAATTTTGGATCTAAGGTGAGTAATATCTGTTTAAAATAACATTATATATATCAGAGGTATCAATAAAAAATTTATTAATGTAAAATGGCTGATCATATTATAGATAAAAGAGCTAAAGTCTATTATTTGAAGGTTAAGATGTTATTAATGCATATTCAGTTTTTTTTACTATAATGGAATATGTTACATGCATGCTTAACATTCAACGAAATTTAATTGACTTCCATTCAAATGTCACTGTTGACATTGACAGACAGAAAAAAAAAAAATGTAGTTGTATGAGTTTGGCCCCAGGGTTTGGAACAAACTAAAGCTTGTTCCTAACAATTTAACAGTTCTATGTGTACCTTCCAATAAGCATCCCGTAATGAACTTTCACTATGGATAATGGGGTTAGTGCAATATGTCTGTCTTATATTGGAAACATTATTTCAAATATGGGAATATTTCTATTTAATGTGTAAGAATAAGAAAATATTACAGAATTAATGGAATATATATCATTGCAAAACATTTTTGAATTAACAATTTTAGATTACCAAGCTCCACATGTTGATGATAAATTACATATACTGGGAAACCTAATTGGGAAAATCTAAAAGGAGAACTGAAGAAGAGTTTGCAAATTGCAAAGCACTTAGAAAAATATGCTACTGAAGGTAATCAACTCTTTGTAAGTCTATTTACATGAAGAAGAGTTCTTACATATAGCTAATCAAGAATCTACTTATGTGTCACTGGTAATATAATCAAAGGCTATTTACCTAATATTCTTTGAAAATTTTTATATTATCTTAATACTACTCATTGCTTTATTATGTATATTTTGTTGAAATTGTTGATTATGTGGAAAATTAAGAACAGCTCAGAGAGAAATTAGCACTGCAATGTAAATTTATAGAAAATATAAAACTATAAATTGATACCAAAAGGAAGAACAATTGTGTGGAAAATGAGCTTAATCTAATCTTGCTGAGGAATTGCAAAGGAAGTGACAAAACATATGTGCTAGGTACACTGTCAGGGGCAACCATAGGAGGCACTATTGAAGAATTTTGAAGAACACAAGGTCAGAAATAATGAATTGTCAAAAACAGGATATTAGAATAAAGTCAATGTAACTACAAATATGAATTGAATGTCTGTTGATTGTTTCCTAAAAGTAGGATTATGTCTTACAGCTGTAGCTTTAATTCCATATCCATTGAGCTGGAAAATGTAGCCTTGTAGCCAGTTTTTTACTGTAATAGTTTGCTAAGGCTACCATAACAAAGTACCACGAACTCAGTTAATGAGAACAATCAAAATTTATCTTACGGAAATGAGCCGAAAGGACATGAACTCTGATAGAGAATTTGTTCCATTTCTCTCTCTCAGCTTCTGAACACTTGTTGACAATCTTTGGTGTTCATTGGTTTGAAGGTGCATCAACCTCATCTCTGCTTTCATGTTACATGATGTTTTGCCTGTGTTTGTCTCTGTGACCAAATTTATCCTCTGCATGACGACACCAGTCATCTTCTAGATATTTAATCAAGAGAAATGAAAGCATTGTCCATATACAAACTACATAGACCTATTTCACTTATTATACTTGCTATCTTCGTAACTGCACAAAACTGGAAACAACTCACATGTATATACATACACTCATACACAGACATAAGCACAATGGGGAGTACTGTTTAATGAAAATGAATTAACTATTATTACATGCTACAATGTGAACGAATCTCACAATAATTATGCTGAATGAAAGAAACCAGACACAAAGGTGATTTCTTAATTTATGTCATAAATTACTTTTGTAATTATTACAAAATTACAAAAGTAATTTATGACATAAATTACTAAAGATTGAAAATTAATCTATAGTAATAGTAAGCAGATCAGTAGTTACCTGAGAGTTGGGATGATGAATGGAGGATATGTCACAGGATATTCATGTATCAAAAATACATCAAATTATACTCTTTGAATATGTGTAGTTTATCTTATGTCACTTATATCTCTGCAGTCCATGAATAAAATTAATAATAATAAAACTAACAATATAGATTAATCATATATCATTAACAAAATTCATAATAAAGCACATTATGACATGTAAAAAGACAAGTAAATCAGATATAATTTATTTTTATTAAAAGAGACTAGGAGTTTGAGCCACCAATTACTATCAATTTTTAAATCCTTCTATAACTGTTAGTAATTTTACTTATTATTGTTTTGTTTTTATTTATGTATTTATTATTTATTCAGATTTATTTTTATTAGTTGTAGTCTTATTTTTTCCTGTACAAACATACTTGCTACATTTTAGAATAGCACTTTTTGTTTTTTTAAGATAAATAATCTAGTTTATTTCTACATTCTTCACTTTTTAAATGTTTTTAAAAATTTTAATTTTTTTTCTCAAGGTTAGTCATCCTTGGCTATATTTTTTAATTTGTGAGTAAAATTTGCATATAACTATGATGTATAACATGATGGTTTGATATATGCACAAACTGCGGAGTGATTAAATCAAACTATTTAACATATGCATTACCTCACATACCTTTTTGTAGGGAGAACACTTAAAAATATACTCTCCTAGCACTTTTCAAGTATATACAATGTTGTTATTAACGATAAGAACCATGATGTAAAATAGATCCCTTGAACTTACTCCTCCTAGCTGAAATGTTGTGTCCTTTGACTATCTCCCCAATCCCCTCAATCCCCAATCTCTTGTACGCTATTTGACACTCTGTTTCTATGAGTTCAACTTATTTAGATTCCACACATAAGTGAGATCACGTAATCTTTCTGTGCCTGGCTTATTTTATTCTACTTAATGTCCTCCAAGTCCCTCTATATTGTTACAGATTATAGGATTTCCTTCTTTTTAAATGGCATACTGGATATTATTCTATTTTGTGTGTGTGTATATACATACATATATGTACATGTATATACTATATGTATGTATGTACACATACACATGTATGTATATATATGCACACACACAATAGAATAATATCCAGTATGCCAATATCCACACACACATATATATATAAAAAAATGTTCTTTATCCATTTATGTATTGATGGACATTGGTTGATTCCGTATCTTTTCTATTGTGAATAATGTGGCAATGAACATGAAAGTACAGATATTTCTTCAACCTACTGATTTCATATATTTTGGGTATATACCCAGTAGTCAGATAACTAGGTCATAAGGTATTTCTATTTCTAATTTTTTAGGAAGCCCCATAATGTTTTGCAAAACAGCTGCATTGAATTACCCTCTTACCTACTGTGTACCAGGTTTCCATATTCTTCATAGTCTCACCAAGAGTTATCTTTCATTTTGTTTCACAGGGCCAACACAGTTTAATAGATGTAAAGTGTATCTCATTCTGATTTTAATTTATATGTCCCTGATGATTATTATGTTGATCACTTTTTTCATATACTTTTTGGCCACTCGTCTTCTTTTGAGAAATGTCTATTGAGGTCTTTTGACCATTTTTTAAGTAGGTTATTTGTTTGCTTACTATTGAGTTGTTTGAGGTCCCTATATATTTCCAATATTAACCCTTTATCAGATGTATGGTTTGCAAATATATTCTCCTATTATGTCTCTTTGCTGTGTTGATTATTTCCTTTGCTGTACAAGACTTTTTAGTTTGAAGTAATACAATTTTTTTTCTATTTTTACCTTTGTTGTTTGTGCTTTTGGGGTCATATCCAAAACCTCCTTGCCCAGATCAATGTCATGGAGATTTTTTTTCTGTTTTCTCCTAGTAGTTTCACAGTTGTAGGTTTTATTAAAGTCTTTAACCCATTTTGTGTAAGCTTTATAATGTGGTATGAGATGAGAGCTTAATTTCATTCTTTTGTATGTGTATATTGAGGTTTCACAGTATCATTGACTGGAGAGAGTCTTCTTTCCCCATCGAGGTTCTGGCATCTTCATTGAAAATCAATTAACCATAAATGTATAGATTTATTTCTGGGTTTTGTGTTCAATGCCATAGGTCTTTGTGTCTGTTTCTATGGCAGCCCTATAGATTGCATACTTGGTGTCTTTGTATTTAATTATTTTTTTTTTTTTTTTTTTTTTTTTTTTTTTTTTAGATAGAGTTTCACTCTTGTTGCCCAGGCTGGAGTGCAATGGTGCAATCTCGGCTCACTGCAACTTCTGCCTTCTGGGTTCAAGCGATTCTCCTGCCTCAGCTTTCCGAGTAGCTGGGATTACAGGCATGCGCCACCACACCCGGCCAATTTTGTGTTTTTGGTAGAGATGGGATTTCTCTATGTTGTTCAGGCTGGTCTCAAACTCCTGACTTCAGTTGATCCACCTGCCTCGGCCTCCCAAAGTGCTGGGATTACAGGAGTGAGCCACTGCACCCAGCCCATTGTGTATTTTTAAGGGCTTTACATTTTAATATTTTTGAAATATTTCTCTAAATACATTATTTTTAACAATATTCATATTGAATATTGGAGATTGAAATGCCCTTACTTCTCCAAGAGGCTGTGGTCCTATGTCTGAGAACAAAACAGAAGTTTTCTCAAATAAAAAAAAACATGGATGGAAACTATGCCTTTATTATTAATTGTATATTCAAAAATTAAACAATGTATTACTTTCCTGGAGCTTCATTACCATCTACTACTTAGAACACAAGTCGTTTTTAAAATTTTGCATCGGTAAACTCAGTAATACTCATGAATATGGAAAACAAAGTTAAGCATATAATACAATGAAGATCAATACCATATTACCATTTCTGAGAAAACAGCTTTGCTAAAGAAAAGGTTTTCTGGAAGTAAGTTTGCAATACATATTTAACATTACAATATTTTGCCCATATTTTGTGGTTATCAATGATGAGTTATCAACAGAAACAAGCATCCTATATACCAACAATGACTTGAGCAAAATAGTTACGAAAAATCAAGCATAGAATGACACTAAAAAATGTTGCTCCATAAAAATGTATTCACTCTGATTAGATACACACACACACACACACACACACACACACACACAGTGGTTTCTTTCACCAACACAAACTAGAGAGTGGTCCAGTTCCTTCTAGAAAGAAAAAATAAATTCTTAATTTATTCTATTTTATAACAAATTTTTAGAATAATGTAATAGTTTAATAGTTAACTCTAATGATAGCATCTAAATGTTTTCCCACTATCAACCTAGGAATGTAACTATTAACTTGTGATTTTTGTTATTTATTCAAAGTATTAAATTTGTCACAATGCTCATTTTTGCTTCACATAATCTCAAATTCTTAGTGAAAATCCCTTTGAGGTAGCTCATAGATACTCTTTCTTTATATTTGTGTTCTTTTTTCCTACCCTGACACAATGTATTTGCCAGTGACCTGGAATCAGTCACTACTCCAAAGGCCCCTAGTTTTTTTTTTTTTTATTGAAATGAAAATCTGTAGCTTAAGTGTGAATACTACTACTAAAACTTGTCAATTTCAGTATATATAGATAAATAAAGATATGAATGTAGCTGTTACTATGGATTTGGATATGAATATGGACATAACATATACACATATGTATATATATTCATATACATATAGCAGTGAAATATAGATATAATAAGTAAATATAAATTTATAATTAATTATATACTAAAATAAAAGTATATATGCATATATCTATTAGGGGAACCAGCCCCCAATATTTCAACATAGGTTCTTTTCTATTTTCCCTAAGTATTGGCTGGTCTGAGAAATAAAGAGGAAGAGTACAAAAGAGAGAAATTTTACAGCTGGGCATCCGGGGGTGACATCATCTATTGGTAGGTTCCGTGATGCCCCCTAAGCCACAAAACCAGCAAGTTTTTATTAGGGATTTGAAAAGGGGAGCGAGGTACAAACAGGGAGAAAGTCACAAAGATCACGTGCTTCAAAGAGCAATTAAAGATCACAAGGGCAGAAGGGCAGAGCAAGATCACAAGGTCAGGGTGAAATTAGAATTACTGATGAAGTTCCATGTCCCTCTGGGCAAGCATTGCCTTGATAAACATCTTAACAGGAAACAGTGTTCGAGAGTAGACAACCTGTCTGACTAGAATTCGCCAGGCTGGAAGTTCCTAATGCTAGCAAGCCTGAGGGCTCTGCAGGAGACCAGGGCGTATTTCATCCCTTATCTTCTATTGCATAAGAGTGGCCATCCATAGACCTCCCCTGGGAATGTATTCCTTCCCCAGGGTTATTCCTTGCTGGGAAAAATAATTTGGCGATATTTCTCCTATTCGCTTTCTGCAAGAAGAGAAATATGACTCTGTTCTGCCCAGCCCCGCAGGCAGTCAGACCTTGTGGTTATCTCTCTTTCCCTGAAAATCGCTGTTATCCTGTTCTTTTTTACGATGCCCAGATTTCATATTGTTCAAACACACATGTTTTACAAACAATTTGTACAGTTAGTGCAATCATCACAGGGTACTGAGGCGACATACATCCTCAGTTTACGAAGATGACTGGATTAAGAGATTAAAGTAAAGATAGGCATAAGAAACTGTAAGAGTATTGATTAGGGAAGTGATAAGTGTCCATGAAATCTTCACAATTTATGCTCAGAGATTACAGTAAAGACAGGCATATGAAATTATAAAAGTATTAATTTGGGGAACTAATAAATGTCCATGAAATCTTCACAATTTATGTTCTTCTTCCACAGCTTCAGCCAGTTCCTCCATTCAGGGTTCCTGACTTCCCACAACATATATCCATGCATAGATTACCAATTTGTATTACACCTGTTTATCTTATATCTATTTGCTACAATATCATATGTATGTGTGCATACACATGTAGACATACAAACACACAAAAGGTAACATGAAATATATAATACTCTGCTCCTAGCTGCTTTTTTTTTTTTGAGTCAGGGTCTCACTCTCTCCCAGGCTAGAGTGCAGTGGTGTGATCTGGGTTCACTGCAGCCTCCACCTCCCAAGCTCAAGTGATCTTCCCATCTCAGATCCCCAAGTGGCTAGACTAGAGTTGTGCACCATCAACCTCTCTAGTTTTTGCATTTTTTTGAGGAGGGGGGTTTTGCCATATTGCCCAGGCTGATCTCGAACTTGTAGACTGAAACGATCCTCGAGGTGGGATTGCAGTCGTTAGCCACCACGACTGGTTTGCTTTTAGCTTTTTTCACAAAACGATATATCTTAGAGATCATATTCTTGTACTACATAAGACTTCACTCACTTTTTTAGGTGTACATAGAACTTCATTGTGTGGATATGCCACAGAGCGTTTAACATCCCTCATTAATAGACATGGATACTTTTCAGATTGTTAATGTAAAAATAATGTCATTATGACTAACTTTTGGCATGCACTGTTTTGTACTTCTTAAGATATATATATATATATATATATATATATATATATATATTTCTAGATGTAGTAAGTGCATGTGTAACTTTGTAATTTACTGACAAATCAACTTCCACAGTATTATGTCATCTTGAACTTTAGCCAGCAATATATGAGAGTCTGTTTTTAATATACCCATGCCAACAGTTTATGTATTCAAGCTTTTAGATTTGTTTCCTAATCAAATATTGGAGAATTGATATTTCAGTTTAGTTTACTTTTTAGTTATAGTAAGGATGACCATGCTTTCAAATGTTTAAGGGCTATTTACAAAAGTTAAATCACAGTAAAAGATAAAGCTATTTTAAAAATTAATATGTTTTAGAACTTAAGTAATTCATAATTGAAAAACATTTTCTGTAAATTATTAGAAAATGAAAACAATGTTCAAGCTATTGAAAAGTAACAGTTTTATCATCATTATGGAATTTATTTTTAGGCCATTTATTGTCAGAGCTCTTAAAACTTATTGTTGGAAGATACTTCAGAGATCATCTCATTCTTGATTCCTATGCTGGCTTCCCATAAGAGCCACCATGGAAAATTTAAGAAACACCAGTGTCAGGGGCTTGCCACAGAAAATTTTTATAAAACACTCTGGAATGTTTTATAATTGACATGTAGTGATTACATGTATTTAAAGGCCATTATATATTAAATTTTGAATATACGACACCCACACACATTATGCTTAATGTTGCCATAGCACATAATTTTTTATTCTTTGACTTTTAACCTTTCTACATCTTTATATTTAAAATGTATCTGTAATTAACATCATATATTTAAGTTCTTTATTTGTTTTAATTGTTCTCTGTTTTTCTTTTTTTTTTTTGCTTCTTTTTTATTTCTAATTATCTTCTTTAAGGTCAACCTAATATATTTTACTATGCTGTTATTTCTCTTCTATTGTATGTTAAACTTTTTATATTTTTATCTAATAGTTGATGTGGAGAATACACTATGCATTCTTAACTTACTAGGTCCTCCTTAAGTCAGTCTTGCAAAACTTCAAATAATTTGTATCAGACAATGATAAGAAGTTTCTTTTATACCCCTAGCTGTACTTTGTCAGTTTTCTTCTAGCAATGCTAGAAGCCCTATAATACATCCTTATATTTTTTGGCTTTGAATATTAAATTGACTGTTAGCTGATTTAAGAAAAAAAGATAAATATTTTTTGAGAATCATCCACATACCATTTTTGGTAGTGTTTCATGCTGAAGAACTTAATTTGCATATGGTCTAACTTCGATTCAGCATAAAAAATTTTCTCTGTCATGTCTTACATTATATTCTCAGATTTCACTTGAGATGGTCTTTATTTAATCCTCAATTTTGAAAGATAATTTTACTGTATTTAGAATTCTGGATTGATGGTGTTTTTTTCTACACATACAAATGTTGATTATCTTTTGCACTCTTTTATAGTAAAATGTCAGTGATCAATATTAACACCAATCTGCTATAAGTAACGTCTTTTTTCTTTAGTTGTTTTTAATTACTCTGTATATTTTTCATCATTTAAATATAATATTCCTAGTTACACTTTTATTTATATTTATTATTCTACTTGCAGGCTGTGATTTCTCAATAGGTGGTTGAGTTATTGTTTGTTGTTCCTCTATACTACCTTACTCTTGTTGTCTTCTCTGGGCTTCAGTTTGAACAATTTATGTTGCCTTATCTTTATTCCTATTGATGTTCTTTTCTACTATGTCCACTCACTGTTTATCCAATTCACTGAGGTGGTGGTATGTGTGTGTGTTTCTGTGTGTGTTTGGTATTGTATTTCTGACTTCTGAGATGTCCATTATATACTCCCATTAGGATGTCCATAAATCTGAAATTTCCCATCTGCTGACTCATGTCGATTCTTTCATACACATGCCCTAATGTATTTATTATAGTAAATTTAAATTCCATGTTGGCTAATTACAATACCCTGGTCATTTTGGTTCTGCTTATATTGACTGTATATTCCTTGATATAGGTCACAGTTTCCTATAATTTCATGTGTCTATCAATTTTATTACAAATGGAAAATTGTCTATCATATGTTGTTAGAAAATTTAGAATGCTTTTATCTTTTTCCTAGAAGTGTCGAATTTTGTTCTTGCAAGCAGATAAATGGCTGAAAGGTCATCTTGATGTTACAAATAACTGTTTCTAGCATTTAATGTGAGTTTTGTCCTTGATCCTTGGTTGTAATCCCAGTTTCTGATATTTGGTCTTTTTGAAGTTTTAATCACAAATCTTAGGTACTTATTATAAAGTTCTCTTAAATTGTCAGGATTACAGTATCAAATTCTATCACTAGTGCTACACAGCTGTTGAAATTTCTGCTAAGGAGTTTTAGTTTTCTAACAATAGTATTTGCCCAATTTTCTTGGAGCCTTTCCCTGTAAGATTATGGTTCAGATGTCGACAAGGGTGTGCAATTTGTTACTATGCAGATTCTGGGACTTCCACCTTTGTGGCTCTACTTTCCAATTAATCATGCACCCTCAAACTCCAGTCTCTGACACTCAGTCTTAGTGAGTGTTGCTTTCTGCTTGAGCCTTATCTCTGAAACACTCTGAAAATAGGAGAATGCTTTCAGAAAAAGCCGCATGAATGTGGATTTCACCCATAACCTTTACCTTCTCTCAAGAGTCATATTCCCTCCAGGGTCTGCTGCTTGTGGTCCCTCTCTGGTGCCTTCAGAAATATGTTATTGTTTTATGTTCTTTTATTTTTCACTTTTTAGTTTTGGGTTTATAATCGTTATCATCAAAATGTTAGTCCAATGACAGTTATTCCACCATAACTATAAACTGGAACCCAAAGTCATTTTATTCACTATACCACTACTCACTTTTTGACAGACAACATTTTACAACCTCTAAACACATTTTACCAGGAAGATTTCAAATTAATAAGGGCAAAAATTGGCCAGGCACAATGGCTCACACGTGTAATCCCAGTACTTTGGGAGGCTGAGGTGGACGAATCACTTCAGGTCATGAGTTTGAGACCAGCCTGGCCAACATGGTGAAACTCCATCTCTACTAAATATACAAAAATTAGCTTGGCGTGGTCGTGCACACCTGTTGTCCCAGCTACTTGGGAGGCTGAGGCAGGAGAATTGCTTCAACTTGTGAGGCTGAGGTTGTAGTAAGCCTCGATCCCACCACTGCACTCCAGGGCAACAGTGTGAGACTCTGTCTCAAATACATGAATAAATACACTAACAAAAACATCTACACGTTTCTGAAAAAGGATATTTACGTTTTGGCTGTAGTCTTCTTGAGATGGAAATAATTTTTCTATAGACAGCAAAAATAAGAACAAAGTACTAGTTTCAGATTATTCCATCACCAGAGAAAGCATACAAGTCCTTTGGCCTTTTTACAAGTCTGTGGATCCCAGCACATGGAGAAGTGTGCAGATGGTTGTGACAGTACCTGAGAAAATGACAAACTCCCTGATGGGGATGACAGTATAGAGCACAAAGAATAGAGATTAGAAAACTCCCTCCACCTTCCACTGCCCGCTTTAGGCTCTCTGTAAAGCCTACTTCATTCATCTGGGACTCTAGAGAAAAAATCCTAGGGCAGCCCAGGTGATCCTTGAGGCTAAATTTTTACCAATTCAATAGAATGAGGGCTCAGTGTCAATTTTAATTTGTTTAAGTTAAATAAATTAATTTTATGCAGACATAATTTCCCTGATTGAGATTTATAGTTAATGAAAATATCTGGAAGGGATGATACAGTGAGCATTCTAAAATATCTCAGCCTAAATGAACTAGATTGGCTGTATAAGAGCGAAGTTGTTGCGAGTTGTGGTTGTCAGCTGGGTATGTAGGTATGTATGTCACTGTTTTGGACTTGTACATTACACAGATAAATACCAGAAGCAAGAGGAAGAGCAAAAAGTGAATATAAGGAAACAACATCAGTTCTTAAGTAAAGACAATAGATGCAAACACTAGCCAGCTCTGTATTTTTGTATTATTAGGGATAGGTAAGGTATAGTAGACAGGGTAAAGAGTAGGACAGTGGATAGGAGGAGATAAAGACACACATTTTAAGCTTTAGAATATTTTGTACATCAAGCATGGCCATTAAGTAAAAAATTCTATTTAAACTTTGTAATATACAAGTACATAGTTTGAAGAAATTTTTCAAGAACTCAAAATGCATCACACATCAATTCCAAAGCATTAGGAACAAACCAGGGTAAAAGAAGAAAGCTAAAGACAAGTTTCTGTTGTTCATCTTCACTTAAGGGATAATTGAATATTAAAAAAGCAAAAATCAATCTAAGTCTGGCATTTATGCAATGTCTGAAAATTTGTATCTTTACCTACTGTGGAGGATTTGGTCATAATACTTTTTATCTTCAATTTCAGTAAAAAATGTAAGAATATTCTGCATTTAGGTTGAAATTTGACTTACGATGCTTTCAAACGATACGGTCCAAACCACTCATTAGGTAGTACCTAAGAGAGAAATGTGATGCAATTTAGATGTAAAAATAACCACTTCTTGTGAAAAAAAAAAAAAAGCTAGAAAAAGCTTGGCAAGTGAATTTCTTGTCTTAAGTGTTTTATTTTACGTTGAAATGTAATTTGATGCAGAAAGAGGAAATAAAACAAAATACATTCTTCTATGTCTCTGTGTTTCACAAAGATTTGGACAGTCTAGAGCTAATTTGCCTATTGAGGATACTGATGTTTGTGAACGCATGTTCTAGGATTTTATTGAGTAATTATAATTTATTTATTTGTTTTTTAAATTTATTGTTACTTTGTAATCTAGTAGAAAACACTTAAGTCCAGAAGTATAGAGGATTTGCTTATAATTTTGGCTTACCAAAAATGAATTACATTACCTTAAATCATTTACTAATTTTTATACTCAGTATTTACTGAACACAGCTATATGCTGGCTACTTTTACTGATTGATTTCAAATTTTAATCTTATCTCATCATTAAAGTGTCAAATATTTGCTAAAGAAATGAAACCAGGTAACAGAAAAATAATAAGGGTTTCAGAACTGGAACAGAAGATACTGAAATAAAAGGAACACAAATAACTAAATTTTTACTGGAACCTAACTGAGTAAGCAAATGTAAAAAAAAAAAAGGCAAATGGGTTATCAAATTTGCCCAATGATAGTGAATTCATAAAAGGAATCAGAAATGCCAAAGAGCAGAACAAAGGTGTGTGGTCATAATGGTGAAGAAAAATTGTGTATGTCCTAGGAAATTCTATTAAACAAGTCTCATTCCCCATGGCATGGCTGGTTTTGCTGTGCCTATTGTGGAACTGAATATGAGAACATATGCCATGTTTAATCACTCTGGAGCTGAACACACAGGCTAGTGGAACAGATATATACATTAAACAATTACTATACATTGAGAAGAGTGCCATAACAGAATAATCAAACTATAATGAAAAGAGAGATAAGGAAAACGCCAGCCCTTAAATGCTAAAAGTAAATGAAACACCCAGGCTACCTTTTACATATATAGTGTGTTGAAAATCATTGAGAAGTTAAAAAGCAAACCCTTTCCCAGAACTCCACACATGAAAGTGTGATCAGAATGAATGCATCTAATGAGAAGACACCTAGAAAGTAAGTTTGGGTAGTCTGTGAAGGGTGGATAAAGGAACTGGTTGTCATACTCCTCTGATGACTCAGCTGTGATACATGCCAAATCCACTCCTGAAGGTAGTCATATCTTCTATATTGTTGAAGATCTCATCATGTATGTGCTAGAGATTGTCTGCACTGGATAGAAAGGACTGATTGGGCCAGAGATGTTTCTAAACAGAATGATCCATAAATAAGAGTCACTCCATTATTATCATAAATATGTTTGTATTACATGCTGGTATTGACAAGGTAGACTCAACTTCCACACAGCTCCACCCTGCTGGAGAAAACCAAAATGTGATCCAACAGAATCTGGTAGCTTTGTAAACTCAAGCTCTACCATCCATTTGCTTTCTTCTCAGCTTCCACTAACCATGATTTACTTGATCTATTCTGTGGGAAGGCACACAAACCTAATTTTAAAATTTTCATTTGACATTGAATCTTTATGTCTGATACCTCACAAAAAAGGTATTTGTGCTTGAGTTATGTGTTTGTAGCCCTTGTTTCTGTTTCTACATTGGTTGACTTGGGACCGTTTCATCTCCCTAGTCTTTCCTGTCTATATCAAGATGCTGTTTCAATACATGTGAAAGTCTTTGAAACATATGAAGTCCATCACAGAAATGCTATTAGTCTTTAAAGGACTAAGTTTTATATATCATCAGATTCTATGATGGATGATTCATAAAAACAACTAAAGAGTTTGTATCTGTAGTGCATCCAATGTATTTTTTGCCAGTGTACTAATGTTTTAAGAAAATGAGTTTTCAGTGTAGTGTCTCGTCATAATTTTTTTATTCCATACAAAGTGATAGGAAACATTCTTTAGTTCCTTCCCAACAGTTCCGAGAATAAGAAACAGCTTACAAGGCATAGATACATAGAAGTGCAGGGCTAAGCAAACACAGGGCAACACACAGACAAGCAGTCTATATGTTTCAGCAAACATTGCGAAAATAAGTAGATACATCCTGGAGGTGTGGCAAAAGAAGCTTACAATGAGCAAGGAAAAGAAGACAAAAAGGGTTAGTTCTTCTCTTAATCTTTATCATAGAAATCTAAGAGAGATATATTATCCAGTGAAGCAGGAAGAATTAATTATTTTACTCCAGATTAAACAGCTGGTAATTCATTGACCTAAAATATGAAGCCAGGTGTCTTTACTAACCACACTCAAATTCAATCCCAGGAACGAAAACTTGGCAGAAACATCCTGAGGACAAAAGAGAATATCAATGGAACCACATGAAAAGGAATACAAACTAGTCTAGTGTAGAGCCTTATCTTAGCCACATGTTGTAAGAGTTATTTCTGATTCTTAACGATGAGATAAAGGTGAAGAAATAAGATAATTCTGCCACATAAATTGTATTGTATATGCATGAAACTGAGATGATTCATCAATTCCTGTATTTATGAGTAGGTTAATTATCCAGTAAAATTCACATAGTGTTTTTTCTTATTTAGGTTTTAAATAATCTGACTCTTTTATTTTTATTTCAGAAATTTGTGAAGTAAAATAAAACCTGGATCAAGTGGACTAATGGAGTCAACCTGAAAATCACAAGTATTCTGATGTTTATTGTTAGGTAAGCAGCTTTTTAAATAAGATGCTGCCTTAATATGTCTTTTTGCTTTCTCTCAGTGACTGTTACATATTACGTAGTTACAAAGTTTTAAATGTTTTTTCCCCAAAAGTTCTTTGGAAAGTAGATATTAGAAAGTAGAAAATATTTCCCCATAGTAGTAATGTTATTAAGAGTGTTCATGATCTCAATCCATCTTCCAAAATATTACTTAATAAAAAAATGCAGCAATAAAACATAATAGAAAACAATTCTTTTGCAGTATTACTAATTAGAAAAACAGAAAACAATAAAATATAAAAACTAATTTTAAATTTAACTTTGTGTTGATATGCAATGATTAGCAGCTCCTATTAAGAAGAGAAGGAGATGAAGGAAACATTGTTACGTTTTTCTTAAGGAAAGATTGCGCATTTTCAAGATCTTTTATTATTATTATTATTAATTATTGTATTTTCTAGATTCAAGTTTGAAATCTCTGAAAAACAATACTTCTCATTTTATGCTGCATTGTTATAGATTCTTATGTTTGAGACATTCACAGTATTTCAACACAATTATTTGACAGCTTCTGACAAGACTGAGGTTATTGAGTGATCCATGTTATTGCACTCAAAAACAAAAATAATGTTTATCACCTGAAACAAAGACATAAAACTAGTTGAGAAAATATTCTTATATTCCATAATGAGCAGAGATAAATTATTTCAGTGCTAGAAGCTTTCTTGGCATCTGCTCCCAAATCTTTACTAATTAGAATAGCAAGTCAATTGTGGAAAGGGAAGCAGTAAGGCAGTAATGTTTGCAGCTTGAATTTTATCAGAAAAGAAACACAGATGATAGAGAGGAGTAAGTTGTCTCTTATCACTCAGCTTGTGAGAAAAACCTATTTCTATGAACAGACACTAAATAGCAATAACATTTGCAGATTAGACTCACAGATTTCTTTATTTCTGAATGCTAAAATTCCAAGGAGTTTGATATGGTTTGGCTGTGTCCCCACCCAAATCTCATCTTGAATTGTAGCTTCCAGAATTCCCACATGCTGTGGGAGGGACCCGGTGGAAGGTAATTGAATCATGGGGGTGGTTTCCCGCATACTGTTCTCGTGGTAGTGAATAAACCTCACCAGATCTAATTGTTTTAGAAAAGGAAAGCCTTTCACTTGGCTCTCATTCTCTCTCTTGTTTGCCACCATGTAAAATATCCCTTGCTCTTCCGCCATGATTGTGAGGCCTCCCCAGACACGTAGAACTGTGAGTTCAGTAAATCTCTTTTTCTTTATAAATTACCCAGTCTCAGGTATGTCTTTATCAGCAGTGTGAACAAGGTCTAATACAGAGTTCTTTCTCCATAGGGATTTGGGACCAGTCTTCCTTTCCATGAATTATATCATGCTCTCATAGAACTGATAAATAATTTTTTTCATTTTAAAGTAGGTCCCATAAAGATCCAGAAGTAACAGGAGACTACTGACCTCTTTTTCATCTTCTCTATTTATTAATAGACTAGGGCAAAGGTTTCACTTTAAAGGGTCATGCCTCACTGAAAGGGTTACAGAGGGAAAGGTTCTGCTATACTCTGGGACTCCTATGACTGATGCTTCTGTAGTTTTGTTTGCTTTTGTTTTTGTGCTAACAGAACTATCATTCTCAGAAGAAACCCCAAATCAGATTCTCTTTACCTCATTTTGCTCACATGTCTCTCAGTTACACATTAAAATGGTTGATATTGGAACAAAATCAGTTGTGTGATAGCCTATACCATTTATTTAACAAGAAAACCACAGGTCCATAGATTCAGGGTAATGCTTTGTAAGTTTTCTTATCTCCTTCGTCTCTCTGTTCAGAGGGGAAGGAACACTGATGTAGGCCAGAAACACACACCTGCCATGATTGGGCAATGGGAGTGCAGGAAGATGCACAGAAACAAAGAAAGAAAACATTGAATTCTGTAGGTCAAGCACTCACCAAAGTACCATTCTTGTTGGAATCCCTCTCCTTATTGTGCTTGAAATGATCTACATGTCTACATGTCTTTTTCTTTGAATGGACCCCTGCTTTTGGAATCCCAAAACTGAATCAAGAAGCTTCCTCAGGTAAAATAGGAAAAACAGGCCAATCTACTTGCACTTGTCTATTATCTAGGCAAATGTGACTCACACTGTCAGCCCATTTATTAATATTGTCAGTTCAGGGTTGAAATTTGGAGTATTTAGCTAGAATGTAAATTTACTTGACCTTGTTTTCTCTGTGCAGTTCTTCCTTGGATAAATAGAAGTGGATATCATCGTAAAGCATGTCTTAGTGAGAACTGAATTGGGTGACTAGTTTGTCCCAGTTTGCACAAGACTTGCCTTGTTTTAACACTGGAACCCCTCAAACATAGGCAAACTGTGTATTTGGTCATTGTAGGATCACAGATCCTCTACACTATCCACCTGTCTTTTCCCTCTTCTTAGACCTAAGCAACAATTACTGTAGACACTTTAAAATATACATTGACTTCTGTTTCTGGACAAGGTAGTGTAAGCACACTGTACCCTATTTCACCCACTAACTATGACTAATAAAACTACACTAAAACATGTAAACCAACTAACAGAAGATTCTGAAGGTAGATAAAAGCAGATAGACCGGGTAAGAATCTCAGGACTTACGGAACAACTCAACAGTGAGTCTATTAAGTAATTAATTAACTAATTGATTTTATTTGGCCTCATATTCATCTTGCCCTAGTTACTGGAGCAAGCAGAACGTCTAAACTGCCAATGGAAAAAGACAAAAACACTCCCAAATAAACTTTCTCCATCCAGAGAATTAGAATCTTGTAAAACAGAACATTTTTAAATTTATTTGCTCTAATAGTAGAAAAGTGATGGTGCCGCATCCCATCCTTACTGGCATATAGATGTCAAACACTGCAGAATGAAGCCTGGTGGACTCTGTTTGACCTATACTGAGTGCCTGCAAAAAGATACAGCACTGTCCCCACTACCACTGGCAGCTAAGGCAGTTCTAAAGGTAAAGATCTCTCTTGACTCTTCCACCTCTCCATCAGGTGAATACCAGTAAAGAGAAACAGACTTGCCTAGTCCCAGCGAAGGGATAGCAATGACACTGGGGAATAGAACTCTGGCAAGAATGAAGGAAAGTTAAAACCCCAGATTTGTAGACAGAACCTCAGAAAGGAAATCAGCGGGAAATACAGACTGGGCTAGGGAAGAATCCCGAAAACTGGGAGATGGAGAAAGGATACTACAAATTTAAAGCCAGGTGTGTCAAGACTTGTGTTCACTCTATTGTTGGACATACATAAAATTAACTTGAATCAGCATGGAAAAGGTTTTGAACACTGAAATACAGTTTAAAACCCAATAGTCAGGTTTCAGATCTGAGGACAATAAAATAGTAGGTGTGTCACAATACTACACCAAAGTCTTTATATACTAAATAGACATCACAACTACAACCAGAAGAAAACTGTTAGAGATGTTTCGTCTTAACCTTGACTGATTGCTGTCTATCAAAACAACAATAACAGAAATCACTATTATCCAGACAATTTTAATTGGACCCAGAGTCACATGACACAGTATTCCAAATGACAAAAATATACACCAAAATTTTATTAAGCATACACAGAAAAAGAAAACTGTAAACAATTCTCAACTTAAAAGGCAATCAATAGACACGTTAATATAGCTCAAATATTGTAATTATAATGCAAAGACTTGAAAAAGAAAACAGAATAAATGAACTTCAGTGCACTATGGAACAAGATCAAAAGATCTAATATTGATTTTATAGGTTTTTCCGAAAAAAAAGAGTGATGTAGCAGAAAAAACAATTGAAGAAAAATGACTGAAAACAGCCATAATTTGGTTAAAAATATAAATTCACAGATCTAAGAACACAGTAAACTCCAAACAACATCAGTTTAAGAAATCCAAAGCAAGCAACATCATAATCAAATATCAAACCAAAAGATAAAGAACAGAACTCATCAGCAACCAGAGGAATAAAAGATTACATATAGTTTAACAAAGATTTGAATGATAGCAAATTTTTTTTATCAGAAGCTATTGAGATAAAAAATAAAATGGGAGCAGTATCTTTCCCAAACAACAACAACAAAACAAGCAATGGGATAACATTTTTCAAGTGCTGAGACAGGATTGTCAATCTTGAATCCTATACCCTGTAAAATATTCTTCAGAAAAACAGAAAAAATAAAGTATTCTCAGATGAAAGAGAATTAAAAGCATTTGTAATGAGTAGTACTACTACAGGAAAAATACTAGAGGAAGTTCCTCAGGTGGAAGGAAGAGAATAGCAGAGGCCATCCTGGAATGACAGAAATTAGTGAAAAACAATATAAAGGCCAGGCGCAGTGACTCACACCTGTAATCCCAGCACTTTGAGAGGCCGAGGCGGGCGGATTACGAGGTCAGGAGATCAAGACCATTCTGACTAACACGGTGAAACCCCGTCTCTACTAAAAAAAAGAAATACAAAAAACTAGCCGGGCGTGGTGGCGGGCGCCTGTAGTCCCAGCTACTCGGGAGGCTGAGGCAGGAGAATGGCGGGAACCCGGGAGGCGGAGCTTGCAGTGAGCTGAGATCGTGCCACTGCATTTCAGCTTGGGCGACAGAGCGAGACTCCGTCTCAAAAAACAAAAAGAAAAGAAAAAATGAAAAGAAAAGAAAAGAAAAGAAAACTAGTATAAATATTAAATTACCAACTGGTGTGGTGGCTCACGCCTGTAATCCCAGCACTTTGGGATGCCAAGACGGGCAGATCACCTGAAGTCAGGAATTCGAGACCAGCCTGACCAACATAGTGAAACCCCATCTCTACTAAAAATACAAAAATTAGCTGGGCATGGTGACGCATGCCTGTAATCCCAGCTACTCAGGAGGCTGAGGCAGGAGAATCGCTTGAACCCAGGAGGTGGACTTTACAGTGAGCCGAGATCATGTGCAGACAAGAGGGAAACTCCGTCTCAAAAAAAAAAAAAAAAAAAAAAAAATTACTAGGTAAAGATGTAGATTGTTTTTCTCCTCTGAATCTTGTTAAAATATTTTTATCTTTCATTTACTTTTATTCATTTATTTTTTCTTTTCAATTTTTTTATTAGATTCGGAGGTACATACGCAGCTTTGTTACATGAGTAAATTGCATGCCCCAGAGGTTTGGTGTACAGAGTATTTTGACATCCAGGTAATTAGCACTTGATAGGAAGTTTTTTGATCCTCATCCTTGTCCCACATTTCACCCTCGAATAGGCCCCCATGTCTGTTGTTCCCTTCTTTGTGTCTGTGTGTACTCAATGTTTAGCTCCCACTTATGAGTGAAAATGTGGTATTTGGTTTTCTGTTCCTACATTAATTTGCTTAGGTAGTGACGTCCAGTTTCATCCACACTGCTACAAAGAATATGATTTTTTTTCTTTTTTATGGCTAGGTAGTATTCTGTGGTGTATATGTACCATATTTCCTTTATCCCCTCCACCTTTGATAAACATCTTGGTGGATTCTTTGTCTTTGCTCTTGTAAATAGTGCTGTGATGAAGATATGCTACATGTGTCTTTATGATAGAACAATTTACATTCCTTTAGGTATATATACCCAATAATGAAATTGCTGGGTCGAATTGTAATTCTGTTTTATTTCAGAAACCTTCAAAGTGCTTCCCACAGTGGGTGAACTAATTTACCTTTTCATCAGCTATTTAAATGTTCCCTTTCCTTCACAACCTCACCAGCATCTGTTGTTTTTGACTTTTTAATAGTAGCCATTCTGAATAGTGTGAAATGGTATCTCATTGTTCTTTGGATTTGCATTTCTTTAATGATCCATGATACTGAACAATTTTTCATACACTTGTTAGTCACATGCATGTCTTCTTTTGAAAAGTGTTCCTTTCCTTGGCCCATTTTTTTAATGGAGTTGTTTGTGTTTTGCTCACTAATTTGTTTAAGTTACTTACAGATTATGGATATTAAACCTTTTTCAGATGCATAGTTAGCAAATATTTTCTTCTATTCTGTAGGTTGTCGGTTTACTCTGTTGTTAGGTTTTCTTGCTATGCTGAATCTCTCCAGTTTAATTAGGTCCCATTTGTCAATTTTTGTTTTAATTTCAACTGCTTTTGGCATCTTTATCATGAAATTTTTGCTACGGCCTATGTATACAGGGCATTTTCTGTTTTTTTCTAGGGTTTTTATAGTTTTAGATTTTACATTTAAGTCTTTAATCTATCTTGAGTAGATTTTTGTATATGGTGAAATAAAAGGGTCCAGTTTCAATCTTCTGCATATGGGTAACCAAGTGTCTCAGCACTGTTTATTGACCAGAGAATGCTTTCCCCATTGCTTGTTCTTCATCAACTTTGTTGAAAATCAGATGGTTGTAGGAGTGCGGCTTTATTTCTGGATTCTGTAACCTGTTCCATTGGTCTATGTGTCTGCTATTGTACCAGTCCCATGCTGCTTTTGTTACTGTGCCCTCATAGTATAGTTTGAAGCGGGGTAGTATGATGTCTTTAGCTTTCGTCTTTTTGCTTAGGATTGCTTTGACTTTTGGGACTCTTTTTTGGTTTCATAAATTTTAGAACAGTTTTGTTTTTAATTCTATGAAAAATGTCGTTGGTAGTTTTGACAGGAGTATAGCATTGAATCTTTAAATTGTTTTGGGCATTATGGACATTTTAACAACATTGATTCTTCCTATCAAAGAGCATGGAATATTTTTCCATTTGTTTGTGTTATCTCTATTTTCTTTTGGCAGAATTGTGTAGTTCTACTTGTAGAGATCTTTCCCCTCCCTAATTGGCTGTATTCCTAGGTTGGTTATTTATTTATTTATTTATTTATTTATTTATTTATTTATTTATTTACTGTAGCTATTGTGAATGGATTGCATTCCTGATTTGACTTTCAGTCTGGATGTTGTTGGTGTACAGAAATGCTGCGGATTTTTGTACATTGATTTTACATCTCAAAACCTTTCTGATTTTTTTTAAAATCAGATTTATGAGATTTGGGGCAGATACTATGAGGTTTTTCTAGGTATAAAATCATAACATGTAGGAAAAGAGACATTTTGACTTCCTTGCTTCCTATTTTGATGCCTTTTATTTCTCTTTCTTACCTGATTGATTTGGCTGGGACTTTCAGTACTATGTTGAATAGGAGTGGTGAGAAAGGGTATCCTTGCTTATTCTGGTTCTCAAGGGGTATGCATCCAGCTTTTTCCCATTTAGTATTATGTTGTCTGTGGGTTTGTCATTTATGATTCTTTTTAGTTGGAGGTGTGTTATTTTGATCCCTCATTTGTTGAGGGTTTCAATATGAAGTGATGCTGAATTTTATCGAAGTCTTTTTCATGTCTGTTGAGATGATAATGTCCTTTCATTTTTAGTTCTGTTTATATGGTGAATCACATTTATCAATTTGCATATATTGAACCAACCTTGCATCACAGGGATAAAGTCTCAATCATGCTGGATTAGCTTTTTAATGTGCTGCTGGGTTCAGTTTGCTAGTATTTTGTTGAGGATTTTTGCATATACATTGTTCAAGGATATTGGCCTGAAGTTTTCTTTATCGTTATGTCTTTGTAATGTTTGGTATTAGAATGATACTGGCCTCATAGAGTAGATTAGGGTTGAGTCCTTCCTCTTCAATTTTTTGGAATAGTTTCAGAAGGAATGGTAGCATCTCTTCTTTATATATCTGTTAGAAGTTGGCTGTGCATCCATCTGGCCCAAGTCTTTTCTTGCTGGTAGGCTTTTATTACAGGTTTAATATTGGAACTCATTATTGGTCTTTTTACTGTTTGAATTTTTTCCTCGTTCAGTCTCAGGAGGTTGCATGTTCCCAGGAATTTATCCATTTCTTCTAAGTTTTCTAATTTCTGTGCATAGAGGTGTCATAATAGTCTCTGAGGGTTTTCTGTAGTTCCATGGGGTCAATGGTAATGCCCCTTTGCCCTTTCTGATTGCGTTTATTTGGATATTCTCTCTTTTTTTCTTTAGTCTAACTGGCAATCTATCTGTATTATTCATTCTCTCAAAGAATCAACTTCTAGTTTTGTTGATTTTTTTATGGTTTTTCACATCTCAATTTCATTCAGTTTAGCTCTGATTTTGGTTATTTATTTTCTTATGGTAGCTTTGAGATTGGTTTCCCCTTGTTTATCTCATTCTTCAAGGCACAGGCGCACACCACCTCGCCTGGCTAATTTTTTTTTTTTTTTTTGTATTTTTAGTAGAGATGAGGTTTCACCATATTGGCCAGGCTGGTCTTGAACTCCTGACCTTGTGATCCACCTGCCTCAGCCTCCCAAAGTGCTGGGATTGTAGGCGTGAGCCAACGCGCCCAGTGGTCTATTCTGCTTTTAATCCTTCTGGTTGTATTATGAATTTCTTGTAGTTAATTTTTCAGCTCTGCCATATCAGATTGGCTCTTTTTTAAAACAGTTATTTCATCTTTCAGTTATTGTATTGTTTTATTGTATTCCTGAGATTCTTTGAATTGGGTTTTGACTTTCCCCTAAATTTCAATAATCTTTGTTGCTATCCAGATTTTGCATTCGATGGCTCTGGTTTCAGCCATTTCAGCCTGCTTAAGAACCATTACTGTAAGGTAGGGCAGACATTTGGAGATAAGAGACACTCTAGTTTTTTGAATTGTCAGAGACTTTGCACTAGTGCTTTCTCATCTCTGTGGGCCAATATTTCTCCAATCTTTGAGGTTGCTGTCCTTTGCATGGGAGTATTATTGCTTTTATAATCTTTGAAGCCCTTGAGGGTTTGACTGTAGTATAAGTTGGGCTCAGTCAACTGGCTTCATTTATGGATTATTTGAGGGGGCAAGGCTCAGTTCAGCTTCCCTGTGTTGCATGCTATAACCCTGCGGGGTTGATACTAGGCCCACACCTTGGTTCTCTGGACCTTCAAAGTTAGAGGGTGTTGTGCTGGAGGGGCCGAGGTATTCCTGGTCTAACAGGGGGCTGCTAGCAAAAGCACTTGATTGGGGTGGTTGTGGCAGGGACTGTGCATAGGTATGCCAGCAGCAGCAATAGCACAGTAGGGTATGCACTCACTGGCAGGGGTAGGGCGGTGGCATCTGCACTTGCTTGTACTGGCAGTGGCAGGGCAGAAAGGTACACCTGCATACATGTGTCAGCAAAGTGCTAGGGGGAAGTTGTGAGTAAGCATGTGCCGATAAACCAATGGAGGAGGCTGCAGGTGTGTGCCTGCCAGTTGAAGCTCTCTGATGGTTAGGTGGAGTGTCTTGGCAAAGGAACTATGATAGCAGCTTTGGGACATGCCCTGTTTGGGCATTTGAGGCCGCACTGTCAGTGGGTGTGGCCAGGAAGGGGCGCCAGGAGAGACTGACAGACAAGTGGGCACTTAGATCGGATTGGTCTTGTACCAAGGGCAAACCATTCATTTCTGTTCAGGTCCAACAGTCAACAAAGGTCAAAGCCACCTAGAGGGGTATAGTGAGCTTCAGGGGACTCACATCCCTGGCTGTGCTCCACTGCAGCTGTTTCTGTGCCAAACCCTTGGGGCTCTGTACAGGCTAGAGTCCTTTCCTGCAAACTCTCTCAGCAGCATTTCTTGTCAGATCACATATCTGTGTGCATCATGGGGTCTCATACAGGTAGCATTCCAGAATTCAGGGGTGAGAGTGGACCAGTACTTGCCTGCTTAACTCACCCTTTCCCCTGGAATTGTTGGGGACCAGGAATAACTCCTGGTGCTCCGTGCAAGCTTCCCAATTTCCTCTCCCTTCAACTCAGGTTCTATGTCCTCCCTCCTTCCACTCTCAATGTCTTCATTTGAAAGTGTCTGCTTGGAGTGTACCAGTCTTCTTGATGGTTTGGTCTCTCCATAAGACATGCTCTTGATGGCTGCCTCTAGTCAGCCATCTTGGCTCTTCTCCCTCCCAGTTTTTTCTTTTTAATTGCAGGAAAGGCACAAAATAAAATGTTACATCTTAACAATTTTTAATTGTACAGTCCAATTATGTTAAATTTATTCATAATGATATACAACCATCATTACCATCTATCTCCAGATAGCAATTTATTCATCTTGTAAAACTGACACTTTATATCCATTAAACAATAACTCTCTATATATTTGGATATTTTTCTAGAGATCTTTCTATCATTGCATTTTTCTTCAGAAAACATACTTTGCATGATTTGAAACTTTTAAATGTGAGGCTTATTTTATAGCTCATAATATTATCTATATAAATGTTCCATGTGCACTTGAAAATAATGTATATTCTGTTGTTATTGGGTGAAGTGTACTCTATTGATGGAAGTCATGCTGGAGAATGGCACCATTAATCTGTTTATATATTTACTACATTTTTATTTGTTTTATCAATGATTGACAGACCATGTCTTTGTCCATTTGGAGTGCTTTAACAAAATACCTTAAACTGAGTGTCTTATTTATTCCTCACAGATTATTTCTCATAGTTCTGGAGGTTCAATATCAAAGCGGCTGCAGATTCAGTGTCTGGTGAGGGCAAACTTCCTGGGTAAAAGATGGCCATCTTCTCCCTGTGGCAGAAGGGTCAAAGCAGCTCTCTAAACCCTCTTTTATAAGGGCACTCATCCCACTCATGAGAGCTCCATCCTTCTAACCTATATAACATTCAAGTGTCTCACCTCCTAATACCATAACTTAGGGGTTAGGACTTCAAACTACTGATTTTATGGAACACAAATATTCAATCTATATCAGAGAGAGATTGACATTTATTACCATAATCATTGATTTATATATCTCTGTTTGCAGTTGTTCTGGGAATAGGAATGTTGTCTTTCTTGATTACATTTCAAAGGGATGGCATCTAGGTCCTTGAGAAAGACATTCCTGAATTGTAAAACTGACAAGAGTCTGGAAGAAGATTTACATCTCCAAAGGGCAGAAAAAGAATTTATGATTCCAAGTTTTCTAAATGAAATGTTCTGAGAAAAGTGAGGTCAGGGCCCTATAGTAAGAAAATTTACTCAAGCTGAGGGGACCCTTAAGGCAGTCTTGGTTTGTATAACTCTTTATTTTGTCATTTCAATGGTAGCTTTAGTGTACATCTGTAACTCATAGCAGTGTACCTTTGAGTGATATTATCACCATTTCACCTATGTTATAAGAAAGTTGTAACTGCGTATTTTCATTTCCCTATTCCTGTCCTTTGTGCTACTGGTGTCATAAATTTTATTTTATGTATGTAGTAAACCCCACACTGCATTGCTATTTAAACAATTATGCTCTAGTAAGAAGGACTTAATTTTTAAAAATTGGATATTTGTGTACATAGTTAACATTCCCATTGTTCCACATTCCTTTGTGTAAATCTATATTTTGATCTGGTATCATCTCCCTGTAGCTTATAGGACTTTATAGAACCTACTGGTAAGATTAATCTGCTGATTTCTTTGAGATTAGGGAGTTTCTTTTGCTTTGCTTTTTTACTTCAGTATCTTGTTTTTCCCTGTGAAATGTCCAGTCTGCTGCTAATCTTATTCAGTGTCCAGTATACTTTTAAAAATCATATCCATTACAATTTTCATCTCTAGCACATCAATCTGTGTACTCATTTTTAATATCTCTAGAATCTTTTTGTCTCATAACTTATTCATTGCAGTTAAAATAACTATGTTAATGCTCTGGTCTTTTAATTCTAACATCTCTGTCATTTCCAGGCTTGTTTTGATTTGATGACATTTTTCTTATTTTTACCAGTTTTCATTTTCCTGCTTTCTTAGAATGCCTGTTATTTTTGTTTGATTGCCAAAAACTTTGAATACTTTATTGGTTATTGGATTTTTTTTTTTTTTTTTTTTTTTTGGTATTCCTAACACTATTCTTGAACATTGCATGATTCTGTTATTTGGAAACTTGTCTTTTCACCTATTGCTTTTAAGATTTATTAGGTGAGATCCTGGCTCAGTCTCTGAAAATTATCCTTACTCCTGTTACTAGATTCTTCTGAGTACTCTGTTTAATGCCTTGTGTATCATGAAGTGTTCTGTTTGTGCAAGAGAAACAAGCCTGTGTGAGCACTGGAGATTGTTCCCTCTTCTTCTCTAAGATGGCTCTTTCCCTTGCCTTAGATTATTTCCCCACAGTGTGCGCTGATGAGCATTCAGCTGAATACTCAACGGGGGCCATCTTCAGGTCTCTGGAATTTTCTCTCTTTGCACATCTTTCCTCTAAGGGACTCCGTCTTACTTAGTCTAGTTGTCTTGGTCCCAAGGTTCTCTCAACTCCATCTCTTAAACCTAACATGTTTACCAGGCTCTGGCATTGCCCTCCGAGTACTAATGGCTAGAAATTCTCCCAAGGATTTAATTTTATGGCTTATCTTATTTAACTTTCATTTCTTATGGATAATTATCCTTTATTTCTTGATATTCTGTTCAATGTGTAATGTGCAGTCTGATGTCTGATATCTTGAAAACCCTCTCATATTTTGTCCATTTTTGTTTTGCCATTGTTTCAGATGGCAGGTTAATCCATCATGGCTAGCAGCAGAGATTCAGCTGCATTCCTGTTATTGAAAAAAAAAAAATGCAATGAAATCCATTTTACTTAATTTCCCATTAATAATTTCCAGGCTGGGTGAGGAAGACATGTACTATAACCCAAAGTAATTTATGAAATAATTTCATTTATTAATAAACCATTGATGGCTTTGATCTTGCTATTAGCTGATTTCTTTCAGAAGGCTTCCTATAAGGTACTTAAGTGCCTAACATATTGTTTTATATATAATCTTTGGTAGAGAAACCCACTGTATCAGAACCAAACCTTGGCATATTCGATATACTCAATTTTATTGTGAGTGATCCATGGCTTTAGCAGTAGATAGAACACTGTATTTATAAGATAAGCCAGATTCTGCTTGAAATAAGTGATTTGATTTACAAAGGAATTTGCATAACTTCATCGGATTCCTGATCAATAATATTACCAGTGGATTTTGTTGTACTCTGACTCAACTACCTAACTCACTGTCCATATAAAATTACATAAACAAATTTTAAGTTAAAGTTATTCTGACTATCATTACAAGTAAACAGTATCAATATTCCTACCAACACATAAGGATGACTAACCATTCACAACATAAATGACAGTGTCATATATATTGAGATTAGAATCTATCAGGTATGGAGATTTAGTGTGAGGATTGGCTTGAAAAACTTGTTTCAGGAAATCCCACGTAACACTAATGAAAATAGTTTCTGATGAGATCAATTATTTTCATAAAGCACAGTTTCATAAATTGTGTATAAATTGAAACAGTTTTAGTTAAACATATAATTTTAACTCATTATAACAATATGTGCATTTTTCCTTAAAGTAAAGAAACACTACTCTGTTTCTAATCTGAAAACCCTAGCCACAGTCTCCCCTAGATCACAGCTTTTTTCACAGAAAAAAAAGTGGCATACCATTGTGTATATAAAGCCACATGTAAGGAATGGAATGGGCTTCTGAAAGAAAATTGTTATTCATCTCGATCTACATCTTTTAGACAAGTTCAATCTCAGAGGTAGGTATGGCTTAAAATACTTTCTTCAATTTCTCTGGAGGCTTCGTTTTGAAGGTTAGGTGAATATCAAAATGTTACCCTTTGTTTTTCTTTTGATATCTATGTGTATCATGAGATCCCACATATTCTACTTTGAAGCTGTGCTTTCTGCTGTTTTTGGGCTGCTTGTATCACCTTCTAGTCCAGCTTGCTTTTGACTCTTTTCAACTTTTGCTTTCAGCTCTTTATCTGTGCAATTCCTTGGAGTCTCATGTTGAAAAGGCATGAAGACATGACTTGACTGCCAGCTTTAAAAAGTCACAAATGAAATGAGCTCAGGAACTTGAGATATCCTGGCACCTCCTAAATGCAGTTTTGGCAGTCAATTACATAAACCCATGAGGACCTGGTAAAGTAAGAAAGTTATGGGAAATAGTGACCGGTATATCAGAAAAGAGACTCAATACTAATTTAATGGATTTGCATCATTGATTCTGTTCCTTAGAATATGCTTCAAAGAAAGTAAAATCTATTATTCTGTAACAGTATTTTGAAATCCAATTACAAACCATATCATAGTAAAATTCCTGGAACATAAATAACTTGAGAGGGTATATTTTGATGAATTTAATATAAAAAGTAAGAAAAAAGTGTAGTTCAGCGATAAACTTTGAACTACTAAATTTTGGAGGCTAATTTACAAAAAAAAAATCTATAATTAAAATCAGCAAATAATAGTATACGTATCGTTTAACATGTTATTTAGTAGCCAGAGTAAATCCCTGCGCACTATGGTATTGTTATCTTAGTGAGTCATAGAATGTAAGCATAATAAATAACTATACATTTGGCATAATAAATATGTAAAATAAGTACTTCAAACATTATTTATCAGTTTAAAGATGGTGCCAACTGCATGTGGAATATTTAATGAAGTTTTCTTGTAGGAATACAGAAATTAAATTTATCAAAGGATTAAAAATATTTTTTTAAAAAAGAAAGCTCTAAGCAAAATGTGTCAGGTCTGCACAAAATATGAAGATGGCAAAACTCAGGGAAAATTAAGGAAAAATCCAAAATTGCTAAATTTACATAAATAATTCTGGGCACAGCTAAACAACAAAATATATGATGATCCTCTTAAAATTTCGCTTCTAGCCACTCCTATGTGTACCCTACCTTCTCAGTTGGCAGGACCAAGCATGAACTATGTGCTGTAATAGTCTTCAATCTTTTGACATCTTAAACTTAGGGCAGTTTGCTGGATTTAAGTTTATGCATACCTCTCTTGACTACAAAAAGAGACCACGGTCTATAAAGCCTTAAAAGTGCGAGATGCAGAAGTATGTGTCCATAAATCCATATTTTATTCCACCAACCACCCATTGTATAACACGGGAAAAATAGTAGACTTCAACAAATGTTGGTTTTCTCATCTATCATACAAAACTATTTATAGAAAAAATGCATAATGATGTGTATATAAATAATATGTGCATAAACACACAATGTGCATGACAGTATCTCATGTTCTACTGGATGGATATATGTCATCTGCACGTTCAATTCTTCTTTTGTGATCCCAAATTAAACATTTCAAAAGGACCTCCAGGCCAGGCGCGCTGACTGATGCCTGTAATCCCAGCACTTTGGGAGGCTGAGGCGGGCAGATCACGAGGTCAGGAGATAGAGACCATCCTGGCTAACACAGTGAAACCCCGTCTCTATGAAAAAAAATGCAAAATATCAGCCGGGTTTGCTGGCGGGCGCCTATAGTCCCAGCTACTCGGGAGGCTGAGGCAGGAGAATGGCATGAACCCTGGAGGCAGAGCTTGCAGTGAGCCGAGATCGTGCCACTGCACTCCAGCCTGGGTGACAGAGCAAGACTCCGTCTGAAAAAAAAAAAAAAAAAAAAAAAAAAAAAAGGACCTATTACATCTGCTGACCAATTTACATCCAGTTACAGTATTTTCTTCATTCCCTAGTTGTACCTATGCAGTATTTATGATCTCCATTCTGAAGGCTAAGCATTGAATCCTGAAAAGTATAAAGTGACTATTTACTGGCATTTACTGGCTCACCATATTAAAGGGAATAAAATTCTACTAATTACATTTTCAAAAATTCCCTGTGAGGACTCCATAATACAATTTTGGCTTTAATTCTGCCATAACATATACTTTATTTATTTATTTCCCTTTTTATTTTTTCATGGCAGAGATGTTTAAACCTGCCTAGATGCTTAGTGGATGTTAGTAACATCCAGAAAGAACAAAAACTATAAAAATCTTACAAAAGCTTAGTGACAAATAGAAGAATCTTCCAAGGAACTCTATCTTTATAGAGCATCCAATTGGCAATGCATCCCACTATCATTTAACCAGCACTTTCAGAAACCTAGAACATTTTGAGTGGGTTGCCCAAAGCTGCTATAGCATGGATTTAATTAGCAATGGTGGGATAGCTTGCCTGATTAACTTGTCCATAGATAACTAATATATACTCTGGAAAAATATATACCCAATAACTGCTTGAAGGTTGAAGAGAGACTTAATGAGTCACTGAAAAAGGTAGGAATTGATGAAGAGTGGATGCTAGAGGAAGAGGAACTGTACTGAGTGAGATTTGCCTATTTATGTCTTCTTTCCCAAGAGAAAATCCAGTCCTCACTATGTAATATGAGTGTCTAGAGGGCTCCTAAATCTGCATTATATGCTCTGCATAAATCCTTGTCTGATCACTGAACTGTACCTACATGCAGGAAACTTCAATTTTTCCAAGAAAAGAGCCACCTCCAGAAGTCTAAAAGAAAAAAGTAGATATTTTGGTTACAGCCCACCAAAGGGGAGACAGACTTTGGAATTTGAATTGAATAGAGTTACTGACATCTAGAACAAAAACAACACTATTGATAGAAAGATAACAGAAATGAATTACCTACAATTATATCATCTACAATGATAAACCTTTTATAAATCTACAGAAAATCATAGAAATATGGGTAAAGAGATGAATAATGAGATGAATAAATAGATGATAATGAAAACAAGAACAGTGACTATATGGTAATTCTAGAAATTAAAATGCACTATAAGAAATGAAAACTTGCACTCATTTTCTTAATAACAGATTATAGATGGAAGAAGAATGAGCTAATGGACTTGACACAAAACAACAGAATTATCTGATCTGTGGAACAGAAAGACGAAGGATTTTTGAAAAAGTAAAAAGGTTTTAGTGGCCACGACACAAAATAAAAGGTCTAACTGATTTTTATTTGACGTTTTGAAATGAGATAGAGAAAAAGGGGCAGAAAATACTTTGTAATATGTTGAAAATTTTATAAATTTTGTATTAAAAAATTACTTACATTAAGGGTCTAAGTGAACTCTAAACAGGATAAACACAAAGTAAGCTACATCTAGGTATATTACAAAATATAATTGCTGAAAACATAAAGAGGAAAGTCTTGGGGAAGAAAACACTAGAGAAAATAGGGCAATTTGCACACAGAATAACAAGGATACAAATATCAGCTTATTTTTTGTCAAAAACAATAGAGGCCAAAAGCGTTGTAGCAATTTCTTTAATTCCTAGAGAGAAAAGGAAAGTCAACCTAGAAATCTATATCCAGTGAAAATATCCTTCAATAAAGATGAAAAACTGACAAAATCAAGGTATTGTCAAGCAAAAACTGCAGTCATAGTTGAAGATTTTAAGAAGCTGCTCAGAATCAGACAGGACCACTAGAAAAAAATAGAGAAAGATGAAGAATATGTAATCAATACTATCAAATGTCAAAGAAAATTCACATTTTTAAGTAAACTTAAAATAGTCATTGAAAATAGAATAAATGTTGGGCCATAAAATACCTCATTGATCTTCTAAAGATTCGAAGTGTGCAGAGTGTGCTTTCTGGTGAAAATGGAATTACATTAGAAATAACTGGCTGGGCACAGTGGCTCATGCCTGTAATCCCAGTACCAACACGGTGAAACCCCATCTCTACTAAAAATACAAAAAATTAGCCAGGCTTGGTGGTGGGAGCCTGTAGTCCCAGCTACTCCGGAAGCTGAGGCAGGAGAAATGCGTGACCATGGGAGGTGGAGCTTGCAGTGAGCCGAGATCGCGCCACTGCACTCCAGCCTGAGCGACAGAGAGAGACTCCATCTCAAAAAAAGAAAGAAAGAAACAAACAAAAGAAATCACTAGCAATAAAATACCTAAAAATCTTCCTCAAATAATTAGAAAGTTTAAAATAATAACTTCTACCTTGATTAATGTCTATAGGCACTTGAAAACAATGTGTATTTTCCTCTTGTTAAGTGAAATGTCAATTAGGTCAAGTTGATTGACAATGCTAAGTTTTTTATATCCTTACTGACTGTCTATTAGTTCTACAAATTTAGACAGTTATTTATTATTAACTAAGGAAGAACATTAATATCCCTAGCCATAATTGCGAATTAGTCTATTTCTCCTTTCAGTTCAGTTTTTGATTGTTGTTGTTTGAAACTCTATTGTTATATGTGCATATTCACGCAGGAATTTTGTTTTTAAGCCCTCTTGATGAGTTGACTGCTTTATCATTATAAAATTACTCTCTTTGTTCCTGGCTATATTTCTTGTTCTAAAGTCCATAATATGTTATATTAATATTAGCCTCTTCAGGGTTATTTTGATTAGTGTTTTTATGGCTTTTTCTTTTCCATCTTTTGGACCTTTTATCGGTCAGGTTTACAATGTAATAATTTATATACAGTTACATTTGCTGTCTTTACTAGTACAGTCTCAGGGTTTTAACAAATATCTGGAGCCATGCACTCACTGAGGCAATCAAGGCATAGCACATTTCCATCATCCCCAAATATCCCACATGCCAGACTACAGTCAGTCTCCTCGCCATGCCTCTATTCCTGTCAACGCCCAATATTAATTGTCTTCTAGAATGCTGTGTAAATTAGATAATATAGAATTTACTTCATCACCCACTGGGTGCTCTTGTGGGGTGGGGGGAATAGCATTAGGATATATACCTAATGTAAATGAGGAGTTAATAGGTGCAGCACACCAACATGTCACATGTATACATATGTAACAAACCTACATGCTGTGCACATGTACCCTAGAACTTAAAATATAATAAAAAATAAAAATTAAAAAAAATTAAAAATTAAAAAAGAATTCACTTTTTGTTTCACAGCTCTTGCATTTAACATTGTTTTTTAGTTTTATCCTTATTACTATATGTATAAGTAAGTCTTGTTAACACTAAGTAGTATTTCATTGTGCAAATTTACCAGAGTTTGTTTAACATGGATCAGTTGATGGAAATTTGTGTTGCTTCTAGTTTTCAGCAATTATGAATAAAGCTGCTATGAACATTTTTGTACTTGTCTTTGTTTGGACTTATGTTTCCATTTCTCTTGAGGAAATGTCTAGAAGTGAGAATGTTGGGTCATATGATAATTGTGTGATATTATAAAATACTACCCAACATTCTTCAGAGTGCTTCTAACTATGCATTTCTGACACTAATGAATGCTTCAGTTATTTTATATCTTCACCAGAACTTTAAAAATTACCCCTGGTAAAGGTATGTTCTGTTTTCTCATTTCATTTTCCTGGTGATTAGTTATATTGGCCATCTTATGCTTGGTTGCCTAGTATCTGTTTAAAATTTTTTTCCCACTAAAAAAGACAAAACTAAAGTATTGTTTCATTATTGAGTTGTTGACACGTTTTGTGTATTCTGGATACAAGACTATTATCAGACACGTGTTTTTCAAATAGTATTTATGGTCAGTTCCCTAAGAGTTTCTTTTAAAGTGTAAATTTTAAAAATTGTTGTAAAGGCCAATTTATCAGTGTTTTCTCTGATATTTAATATATATAGTGTCATTCATAAGAAATTTTTGCCTAACCTAAGGGAAAAATATTTTCTCTAACATTTATTTTTGAATATTTATTGTTTTAAATTTTACATTTAGGTTTATAAACCAGGTAAAGCTATTTTTTTTAACTTGGTGTGAAGTCAGGGTTGATTGTCAAATGTTCAAGCTATCTTGCATATATTGGAGAAACCACATTTGATCATAAAGAATTTTCCAATTAACGTATTTCCAGATTCTTGCTAACATTTTTAAAACTATCTTTGCGTCTAAATTCATGAGAGATATATATCTATAGTTTTCTGTTCTTTCTTTTCTTCCTCTCTTCCTTTCTCTTTCTCTTCCTCTTATTTCCTCCCTCTTCCTGCCCTTCCTCTCTCTCTTTCTCTCTCTCTCTCTCTCTCTCTCTCTCTCTCTCTCTCTCTCTGTAGCCCAAGGTCTGACAATCAGGATACATTTTTAGTATTTTGAGAATTATAATAGACTTTATCATTTCATCCATGGTTTTAGATCAACTCAAGTCTATTAGTGCTTCTTTCCTTCCAACAGTGGGGTGGGTGTGGATGAAGCAGGAGTATATAACTTAGTTCCATAGCCTAATGCAGGAAGCCTTAGTGGCATTGCCATTAATATCAGTAACAAGACAATGTTACCCACCATCTCTGTTATTGGCCAACATTGTTTTGTAGGACACTCAGTGCCCCCCTCCCACTTGTACTTCTTTTCCTATTCACCTCCCAATTGCCAAAAAGTATTTGTCCTTTTCCTTCTACCTTTATTAACTTCCCCCAAATAAATTAATCTTGGCAACTACTTCTTCAAAGTTCATGTACTTTTAAGTCCTTCTCCTGTAGTCCATAGTCTAATCATTTAGGGCCCTTGTTCACTATTTTCAGAATTATGATGGACTTCATCATTTTGCAGTTGTTATAGATTTAGCCTTTAGTCTATTGCTAGCTTTCCAGTTCTGATTTCCTATAACTGAGAGGAGATGGGAGAATAGCGTAAGAAATTGTGCACTGATTTTTTTTTTTTAAACTTACAGTTAACTTGATGTTTTGTCATATTTCAATTATGTCAAGGGTGTGGAATATGTGTTGTTTTCTTTTCTCTTCCTATTTTGTTTTTGGAAGACAGTGAAAGAAGGGAGCTAAGCAGCTGCCTTTGTCTCCAGCTCTTCAGAAGTCCCCATTATCTCTTAAATAGATTATTTTAAATGTAAAACAAAACAAATCTTTTGCCCTTTTCTTAATTTTCAAAATTGTTTTCTTGAAGAAAACCCTTTAAGATTTTTTGTACTGCATGTCTGCTAGTAGATAAATTCTATCAGCTTTTGTTCATTTTAAAAAAGTCTTCAGTTTATCTATGCATAGAATTCTAAGTTGACAGAATTTTTCTTTCAATACTTGAAAAATTTCACTGCATTTTCTTCTAGTTTGCACCATGGCTAGCTAATAACCTACTGTCATTCTTATCTTTGTGACACTGCATATAATTTGTATTTTGTTCCAGCTACCTTTAAGTTTTTTCTATTTATCACTCCTCTTAAGCAACTGAGCTTTGATGTGGTTTTGAGTTTATGCCCAAATGTCAAATAATAAATTATATCAATATGTATCTAATTTATTCAAGTTTAGTATAACCTGTCTCTATAATAAATCCATAAAGTATTGAAAAGTTGAAATAAAGTAAATTAGGTTTTGTTGACAAAATCATGTAATAGTGGAGTCTAGTGAATGTTACACATAAATCTTCCATTCTTGGCTTTGCAGCCTGATATTTATACAATCTTTGGAATATAATTTGTCCTCCTTAAATAAGTTACTTAGACAATCTTTTCCTGAACTCCTATATTAACACACTTTTTGTAATTTGTAATCATTTGTCTTATATATTCATTAATTCGAGCAGTATTTAATTTGAAATTTTCTAACCTTAGACTTGCAAGTTTCATCAGGCCAGATGTATCTATCATATTAGAGATGTGAATGATGTCACTTAAATTAAAATAGGATATTGTTTTTAAAAGCAAATACTGGAAGTAATTTGTAAATCGTATTTTTTGTCATAAGTTTAAAACAGTGTGGAAATCTTATAATCTTAGAAAGTGAATTGTATGTTGAAGGCAATGAACTCTGCTAACCATAGCTTAGCTTTTTCAAGTTGACAGGGCCTTTGTGTGACATTCACTGTTTGATAAGACTAACATATAATCGGGCCAGACTGGGCCTCTTCTCATATTCCTAGGGTTTATTTATTTATTTATTTTTATTTATTTTTTTTTATTATTATACTTTGAGTTCTACGGTACATGTGCATAACGTGCAGGTTTGTTACATATGTATACTTGTCCCTGTTGGTGTGCTGCAGCCATCAACTCCTCAGCACCCATCAACTCGTCATTTACATCAGGTATAACTCCCAATGCAATCCCTCCCCCCTCCCCCCTCCCCATGATAGGCCCCGGTGTGTGATGTTCCCCTTCCCGAGTCCAAGTGATCTCATTGTTCAGTTCCCACCTATGAGTGAGAACATGTGGTGTTTGGTTTTCTGTTCTTGTGATAGTTTGCTAAGAATGATGGTTTCCAGCTGCATCCATGTCCCTACAAAGGACACAAACTCATCCTTTTTTATGGCTGCAGAGTATTCCATGGTGTATATGTGCCACATTTTCTTAATCCAGTCTGTCACTGATGTACATTTGGGTTGATTCTAAGTCTTTGCTATTGTGAATAGTGCCGCAATAAACATACATGTGCATGTGTCTTTATAGCAGCATGATTTATAATCCTTTGGGTATATACCCAGTAATGGGATGGCTGGGTCATATGGTACATCTAGGTCTAGATCCTTGAGGAATCGCCATACTGTTTTCCATAATGGTTGAACTAGTTTACAATCCCACCAACAGTGTAAAAGTGTTCCTATTTCTCCACATCCTCTCCAGCACCTGTTGTTTCCTGACTTTTTAATGATTGACATTCTAACTGGTGTGAGATGGTATCTCATGGTGGTTTTAATTTGCATTTCTCTGATGGCCAGTGATGATGAGCATTTTTTCATGTGTCTGTTGGCGGTATGAATGTCTTCTTTTGAGAAATGTCTGTTCATATCCTTTGCCCACTTTTTGATGGGGTTGTTTGTTTTTTTCTTGTAAATTTGTTTGAGTTCTTTGTAGGTTCTGGATATTAGCCCTTTGTCAGATGAGTAGATTGCAAAAATTTTCTCCCATTCTGTAGGTTGCCTGTTCACTCTGATGGTAGTTTCTTTTGCTGTGCAGAAGCTTTTTAGTTTAATGAGATCCCATTTGTCAATTTTGGCTTTTGCTGCCGTTGCTTTTGGTGTTTTAGACATGAAGTCTTTGCCCATGCCTATGTCCTGAATGGTACTACCTAGGGTTTCCTCTAGGATTTTTATAGTATTAGGTCTAACATTTAAGTCTCTGATCCATCTTGAATTAATTTTCGTATAAGGAGTAAGGAAAGGATCCAGTTTCAGCTTTCTACTTATGGCTAGCCAATTTTCCCAGCACCATTTATTAAATAGGGAATCCTTTCCCCATTTCTTGTTTCTCTCAGGTTTGTCAAAGATCAGATGGCTGTAGATGTGTGGTATTATTTCTGAGGACTCTGTTCTGTTCCATTGGTCTATATCTCTGTTTTGGTACCAGTACCATGCTGTTTTGGTTACTGTAGCCTTGTAGTATAGTTTGAAGT
Source organism: Chlorocebus sabaeus (assembly GCF_047675955.1). Lineage (NCBI taxonomy): Eukaryota > Metazoa > Chordata > Mammalia > Primates > Cercopithecidae > Chlorocebus > Chlorocebus sabaeus. Next base: position 53,158,027 of record NC_132921.1, read on the forward strand.
CAGGTAGCGTGATGCCTCCAGCTTTGTTCTTTTGACTTAGGATTGTCTTGGAGATGCGGGGTCTTTTTTGGTTCCATATGAACTTTAAAGCAGTTTTTTCCAATTCTGTGAAGAAACTCATTGGTAGCTTGATGGGGATGGCATTGAATCTATAAATAACCTTGGGCAGTATGGCCATTTTCACGATATTGATTCTTCCTATCCACGAGCATGGTATGTTCTTCCATTTGTTTGTGTCCTCTTTGATTTCACTGAGCAGTGGTTTGTAGTTCTCCTTGAAGAGGTCTTTTACATCCCTAGGGTTTATTTTAGTTTCATAAATATATATGTATGGAATAAAACTGATAACATTCTTGAAAATTAATGATTCTGTTGTTTGTTAGTGATAAGGGAACAAACAAATCTGCAATATGGTACTAAGCCTTATTCTGGTATGAATACAATTTTTTGAATTTTTGATATCAACAAATATTGAGTGCAAAATCCTTCAGAGACATCAAAGATAATGGCATGTTTCACAGAAAGAAGGCCAAACCCTCTTTAATCAGTTATTAAACATGTGAATGTGACTAAAGTGCAATATAATTTACAACAGCATTTCAAGTTCTTAGGGTTTTATTGCATTCCCATTCCGTGGAAATATTTTCTTACAGATACATTTCAAATTGCACTCGTGTTAGGGAAAATTATTTTCCTGACCAAAGTCAAAGTGGCAAGTGGATTCTTTTTGCACTAACAATACAAAACAAAAATACTATTGCATAACACTATTGTCTTTTTATTTAACAAATAATAATTGTGGAACTCTGAGGAACTATAGTGTAACAAAAATAAATGACACATTCTTTACCTTCTAGAAACTTTTCACCTCAGATTTTCTAGTTAGTTTCTCAATTTTAGCACAAAGTGACGTATTTTAGGCCTGCTATAATTTTTCTTATCTTAGCATATTTCTCTTTATTAAAAAATACATGCATTTGGGGATGTAAGAAATCACTGATTAATTCCCACTGCTGAATATACAATAAACTGTCTAATTTTATTGAAAATTAGATTGTTCAATATTAGGAAAATTCAGTAGCTTCCCATTTATTTAAAATGGTATGGGGGCAGGGAGTCAGTTGTCAACTGATAGAGGAAACTACATTTAAAAGTCTTTCCCCACTGCCTACACAATTTGGTTTTGAACTCTGATTTGGCTATATATTCCCCACTGAGATCCTCCTGTCTCAGTCTCCCATATGGCTGGAACTACAGGCATGTGCCACCATGCCTGGCTAATTTTTTATTTTTTATTTTTGGTAGAGGTGGGGTCTTGCTATGTGGGCTGGACTTATCTTAAACTCCTGGACTCAAGCGATCCTCTTGCCTCAGCCTCCCAGAATGCTAGGATTACAGGCATAAGCCACCACACCTGGCTAATTTATTTATTTGTTTATTTATTTTGTGAAAACAGATTTCACTATGTTGCCCAGGCTGGTCTTGAACTCATGGCCTCCAGAGATCCTCCTTCTTTGGCCTCCCAAAGCACAGGGATTATAGGCATGAGTCACTGCTCCTGGCCCTCCTCAGAGTCTTAATACTTGTGTCAAAATGTTATTTTAGAGCTGTTAAAAGGAACTATCTTAAAGAATATGCATAAGATGCAAATCTTCTGCCTATTCCCCTTTATCTGTTTCCATGTGTGTTTAAGGTTAGAAGTTGAAGAGGACTACTTAGCATGTATCTCAAGCAATATAACTTCTCTATGAATTTTGACCCAGCTCACCAGAAAATACACTAGGATTTAGAAAAATGCTTTGAAGTGACAAAATGTAGACATTTACCTGGACTTTTACCTTTTATGTTGAATTGACTAGGAATTGGGAAATGATGGTTGCAATAGGAAAGTTAAGAAAAAATGTCATCTATCAAATTGTTATTATTCATATTATTTAGAAAACACTCTTCATTCACATACCTTTCCAGACTTGGATTCTAATTTCACTATTCTAGGAATTCCTCACCTCCTCAGACTTCTCTATATGGTTTCTTAATTTTAACACAAGGTGATGTATTTTAGGCCTGTGATAATGTTTTATGCTTAATGCTAGTCTACATGACTTAATCTCGGATCTGTGAAACGAGGATTAAAAAAACTACCCAATACAATTTTATCACAATGAAATCATTTACTCTAGCCTCTATATATAAATTGCTTAGACAAGTGGCTAGCACTTAAGGGTATACACACACACACACACACACGAATATATGTATAACTGTGTATATTTGTATATAATAACAAATTTGTATATATGTATACATATTATGTTTGTGTATATATATGTGTATATATATTATATTTATATATTTGTATATAATAACAAATGTGTATGTGTGTATATATATGTATATATATTATCTCCCTAAATTGGTTGAAAATTTATTTAGGGCAATAAATAACATTTTCTACTTTGTTTTTCTCATATAATTAATATCCTTCTAAGAACACAAGAAGGACCCAAAAGCTTGCATAAAGACTAATCAGGAACATATTAAAGTGATCTCACTGTCTCAATCATTGTGCTGAGGATTTTATGGTTATTTCATCTAATTCTTCTAACAATTATTGAAGCAATTATTTTTAGGCACATTTTAAATATAAGAAAACTGGCCTTAAGTAATTTCTCTCAAGCTTGCAAACCTAGCACATAGCATAGCCTAGTTTGCAGCATATTTTATTCTTATTCTGTATTCATTGTTCTTTTCACACATCATCATTGCCTAGTCTGCCTAATTGAATTAATGAACATGTGAGGAATCTATATCAAAAGATTCACACTTCCCTACGCTTTTATAACAAAGGCTTTTTGTTTTTAAATTTAGGACTTTTGAGAAAATGAGAGTTAACACTATAGACAATAAGAATGAAATTTGGATCATACCGTCTACAGTGAAATGTTCAAATTGTGGTTTACTATTCCTTGTATTCAGAAGCCTCAAAAAGGAGAAACAGTAAAATAGATCCGTAAATATGGTTTAAGAAGTAACATTCTTTGAAACAGTTGTGTTTTGTATAAGATACTAAATTTAAATAATTCTTGACTAATTTAATATTTGACTTTTTGTTTAATCCATTCAGTGTTTACTAGATAATTATTGTACATTTTTTTGTATTAATGTACTTGATAATAATAGTAAGAATGAGTCATTAGTATGAGACTACAAGATTTCCAGAGTGTCGTGTCTTAAAATTCCCTAACACCTGTGAATGTTACTTTTGATGAAGTAATAACAAATATTTGTTGGAGAAAATTATATTACAAATTTTATTCTATTAAAGCCAAAAGGTAGTCTGAAAGGAATGATCATTATGCTCTTATATTCAAAAATTATAACTGACATGATAAACTGCAAAATTTAAACTTTAGAAATAGAGAAAAAATATGCATTTATATAATTTATACTTGATAAATTTAAAAAATTACATTAAAACTGTTACACACAAATGACACACACACACACACACTCGTGTTTGCATCAATTTAATGTAAATACAAGTGAACAAACAGAAAACATTCAGGATGGCATTCATAAAACATCTTCTGAGTACCCTGAGAGCTCCAAGTAAATTGGAGAACCTGGCAAAATTTTTCACAGATTTTAATTGATATTCGGTAAATTAGAAATAAATGAGATTTTGTTTAGTTTCTTTAATAATGCTTTATAAATCTAGTATACCACCTTATCTCAGGCAAAAAAAAAAACTGTATTATTATTTCTATTTGAATATGGATACATGCATGAAACATTTTTCTGTTATGACATGCGCTAGTCCGTCATATAATTACAGAAGCAAAACACTGACACATAAAATATTTGTTATAATGGATTTTACTACATTTTATACTGATAATAAACATCTCAACTATATAATTCCCACTTTTTTCAATGTCAGAAAAATGACACACACGCACACAAACCCTTGATTTGTTTTGAGTTATGCTTCTTGAAGTTTTAAAAATAAAATATTGATTGGGAAGAACTTGAAAATACAGCTTGACCTCCAAATATATCCACATCCTAATTCCTGGAACCTGTGAATGCTACCTTATATGACGAAAAGGACTTTGATGAAGTTAAAGATCTTGGCGTGGAGGGATTATCTGGATTCTCCATGTGGGCTGTAAATGTAACAAGTGTATCCTCATGAGAGGGAGGAATGGAAGATCTGACTACAGAAGATGAGAAAGCAATGCGTTGTGAGGAGGGCGGAATGGAAGATCTGACTACAGAAGATGAGAAAGCAATGCGTTGTGAGGAGGGCGGAATGGAAGATCTGACTACAGAAGATGAGAAAGCAATGCGTTGTGAGGAGGGCGGAATGGAAGATCTGACTACAGAAGATGAGAAAGCAATGCGTTGTGAGGAGGGCGGAATGGAAGATCTGACTACAGAAGATGAGAAAGCAATGCGTTGTGAGGAGGGCGGAATGGAAGATCTGACTACAGAAGATGAGAAAGCAATGCGTTGTGAGACATAGAGATGAGAGTGATGTGGCAGGCAAGAAGCCGCGGATTTCCAGTACCTGCCAGAAGCCAGAAACAGCAAGCAATTTTCTCCCTAGAGATTCCAGAAGGGCTAAGCCCTGTTGACATCTTGACTTTACCCCCCAAAAAAGTGACTTCTAATTTTTCAATTGGATTCTGATGTGTGATGAAAATGGATTTTATACAACAACTGGTGACAACCAGCTCAGTGACTGGATTGAGAAGAAACTCCAAAGCACTTCCCAAAGACAAATTTGCACCAGAAAAAGGGTGTGGTCACTGGTGGTCTGCTGCCTGTCTGATCTACTACAGCTTTCTGAATCCCAGCAAAACCATTACATCTGAGAAGTATGCTCAGAAAATCAATGAGATGCACCAAAAACTGCAATGCCAGCAGCCGACACTGGTCAACAGAAAGGACCCAATTTTTTATGACAATGCCCAACCACAGGTCGCACAGCCAATGCTTTAAAAGTTGAATAAATTGGGTTAGAGCAGTGCCTTCCATACAGTAAGCTCCCAATAAATGCTCAGCATAATCTATATTTTCTGTGGTGGTGGTAGTAACAGTAGTAGTAGCAGTATTAGTAGTAGCAGTAGTAGTAGAAGAAGAAAACGGGAACAAGAAATAAAACGAGAAGTGAAAATTCACTTAAGTGTAGGGAAATGCTGAATTAGTAAAATCAGAGGGGGAATAGGGTAAGCAAAGACTACTAAAAAAAAAAAAAAAAAGTAAACTCTTGTATTAGTTTTCTGTGGCCACAGTAATAAATTCTGAAAATCTGGTGTCTTGAAACACCACACTTATTTTCTCACACTTCTGAAGTCCAGAAATTAGAAGTCACTTACAAGTGGGAGCTAATTGATGAAAACTCATGAACACAAAGAAGGGAATCACAGACACTAGGGTCTGCTTGAGGAAGGAGGGTGGGAGGACGGAGAGAAGCAGAAAAGATAACTATTGGGTAGTGGGCTTAATACCTATGTGATGAAATTATCTGTACTACAAACCCCCGTGATATGCATTTGCCTATGTTACAAACCCTCACCCTGACCCTAAAATGAAAGTTTTAAGTAAATAAATACATATAAACATGCCAAATATTAAATATATATATATATATCCCGGTGTGGTGGCATTTTCCTCTAGTCTCAGCTACTCAAGAGAGTGAGGTGGGAGGATGGCTTGAGTCAGGCATTTGAGGTTGCAGTGAGCTATGATGGCACCTCTGCATTCCAGCCTGAGTGACAAAATGAGACCCTGTCTTAAAAAATAAAAAATAAATAAATAAATAAAGAGGGCCACCCGCGGTGGATCACGCCTATAATCCCAGCACTTTGGGAGACCGAGGCGGGCAGATCAGGAGGTAAGGAGATCGAGACCATCCTGGCTAACATGATGAAACCCTGTCACTACTAAAAATACAAAAAATTGCCTGGGCATGGTGGTGGGCGCCTGTAGTCCTAGCTATTTGGGAGGCTGAGGCAGGAGAATCGCTTGAACTTGAGAGGCGGACATTGCAGTGAGCCAAGATTGCACCACTACACTCCAGCCTGGGCGATAAGAGCAGACTCCGTCTCAAAATAAAGAGAAACAGAACTTATACAACTTTATATTCCAACAATTATTCATTCACTCACTCATTTGTTAATATTATTAATATTCTTTGCAAGTTACTTTGTTGTTGTTGGATATGGCAAAGGAAACCATGAACACTTTATATAACCTTCTTGGGGAAAGTAGACACTGTTGTTCTTGTTTTCTAGCACCAAAGTCTTGTGTTGTTACCATCAATATCAAAAATATCGTTTGTTTGGCCGCAAACATAAGTTTTCTCCCAGAATCATTGTTATAAAGAGCCTTGTTTGTAATTTAAAATCAATTCCAGTTTTAAACCAGTAACAACTCAGACATTGATTGACTGTATGCAGAAGATTTGCAAAACATACAGTCACTTTAGACCTGGATTTCTTCTCACCGAGAAATGTTTCTCCATTGTTCTTCAAAACTACTTGTATTTTTGTACAAATTCTTAAAAGGGCCAAATAATAGACTTTTACAGTATATGTACTAGTAAGTAGAAAACTGAATATTTAATTATACTTTCCACTTTCCCTGAATGTCTTGAATTACAGTTTTTAAATTTTATTACTTTCTACTCAAATTACTCTTTTATTATCTGAATTGTCAAAAAGCTAGTTAAAAGAATTGTCTTTAGTATTGGAAAATAATAGTAAATGTTACCAGAAATAATAAAAGACATTTCTTTAAACACATGAATTTTTTCTGAGATTATTTTGAAGATAACTCATTTATTTTCAAGGAACAGCATGAAATATTTTATAATGTACTTGATGTGCTTAAAGCACATTTTAAAATACTAATTGCAAGAGGAGAAATTTCAGTGACTTTCAGTCATTTAAATCAAAAAGTTTAGTAGGCCATGGCTAATATTATTTACACCAGTGAGCTCTTGGCTTGGCATTTTCATGGGAGACATCAGTATTTCATTTATTGATTAAAGAAATAATTTTGTAGTGTTGTATAAGATGTTGGGCTGCCCTTCTGTCGCTAATTATAAAAGAGCAGTCAAGTTTGGGGAATTTTGAGTCCACTACTTTGACATTAAATCACAGCATTTCACTTGTGTGTTTGATCAGCTATTGAAGTAGCAAAGTTTGTAAGGTAGTAAATGATAGATTTTGCTTCATGTTAAATAAGTATATATTTTTTCTAAACTTAGGAAGAATTACATTAAATACTGTTTGGCAAAGTGGGGCATCAAGACCCACTGTCGTGTTAGAAATAATCTGTTTCTGTGACCAAAGATGACCAAAGATCATATTAGGAGACTGTGGCAAGTGTATTTAAGCCCTTCCTGAAATTCAAGGATATAAATCTTTCTTAAATCATTGCTACGTTTATCCCCTTTCCCAAAACATTTTATTTTCCATTTTTTTTTTCTTAGTAGCCTTTTTGTTATCTTTCTCTGATTGGAATTAACTATTTATTTACTGAACAAGTATAGGGGCTAGCACTATTTTGCTTTAAAATTAAAACTCACGTGATTACACTGCTACCTTAAAAACCAACAATAGCAACAAAAACAACAAATCGGGAGATTCCTTTGCGGTATAACCTACTTTTCTCACCTATTACTTTCATCCAAACATAAACAACAGTTTACTATTCCTTCTTAGACTACTTAGCATACCTTTTTTCATATTACCAAAGTATTTATTTCTCTTCATGTAGGCCATTACAGATAATTGATATCAGGAGTATTTATAAACTTAACCTCAAAAAAAAAAAAAAACAAAAAAAAAAACCAGAAATATGATAGCTTCCTAAGAGAATGAAAGAATCATGTTACTTCCCTATCTTCAGTTCCTTAGTTTGTAAGGGAAGGGGATTGAATTGGATGAACTCTATAGTGTCTTCTGCCTCAAAAGTTTTATTTTTATAAATCCTTTGTAAATTATAAATTTCTACAATTTTTACAAATTTTAATCCAACCTTGAAACATTCTTACATATTATACAGAGTATATCACTGAGAAATGTGTTTCCCTTAATAAACCCTTATGCATGTACTAAAGAAATACAGAAAAACATATCTGCAACATCTAGTGCAGTGAAGCTTACAAGCAATTAATTTGAACAGTTTGTGATTGATTCTGTAAAAATGTATACTCTATCTAGCATTACTAATGATATAATAGCACTCTTCAGTTTTGGAATGTGAACCCAAACTACTATTTCCACACTTTAATGTTTCTGAATCATTATTAAAATATCTCATTATTATTATATATATTACATCCTCTAGTTTACTGGAGGCCCAAGGGAGGCAATTATTTCACTTGAAATTTGACTGGCAGAACGATGAACTATGAAAATAATTACCATCTGCCTGAGTTTTTTTTCAATTATAATAATAGTAATTATTATTAATAATGCATATTGTCTAAAAAGGAAAGAAACAACTAACCTTAGTATGGTTATATAATTTCAATATTCAATTCAAAAGACCAATAATTTAGTCTCTATTATGTGTAAAGCATTATTGTAGCAATGGCAGGGGATAAAAAATGACATAGGAATTATTCCTGTTCTGAGGTAGAAAGTATTCAAGTAGGAATAAGTATAGCCAACATAGAATAACAAAATGCTTATTACAGGCATAAATAAACATTATGAATTTATGTTAATTCTTTTTGGTTGTTGAAGGCATTGTGGTAAAGTTAAACTTGGGTCCAGAATAAGAATTGAATTTGGCAAAGCACTATTGGGGGACAATATTTTATACACACACACACACACAAACACATACACATACACATATGTATATGTGTATTTTCATGTATATGGAAAGCATGAGATAAGACATGAAAGCATTACTAGATAGTGTATTTTCAGGGAATTGTGAGTATCCCAGATAACTCACTATACATAGAACTATACATAGAACTGGATAGGCAGGAGACATAATCTAAGTAAGAGGTAGGTTAAGTCCAAATAGTAGAACACATGGCATAATATGCTAAGTATTTCAATCTTTACTGTTTATGCATGAATAATGTAGAACAAGTCTTTAAAATAAACAAACTGGATCTTAGTATATTCACTAACTTCTGTCAGGAATAAAAATAAGTTCTTTCATTGAAAAGAAAAAAGAGGAGGAGGAGGAGGACAGCAGGAAGAGGAGGAGAAAGACGAGGAAGAGGAGGAGCAGCAGCAGCAGTGGTAGCAACAGAGACTGCTTAACATAAACAAAATGAGAATGTATTTGAAAGGTTGAAAAACTAATAATCAAAATTAAAACTTGAAAAATTAAGCTCTAATTAGGCTCTCATTAGGAACAATGGCATTTCTGAAGATGATAATATGGCTTCTAACTGAGAACTATGCATTATCTAAATTAAATAAAAAATAAATATAATACTAAAATAATAAATTTTTATGATTTTAACAATAAAATAATAATGGTATGAAGAAATGCATCTGAACTGGCAGTTGGGATGCTGAGTTAAATGTCATGTAGGCTGATTTTGACTTTACAGTAGATAATGTTTAAGATGTAACTGGAAAAAAAATTGAGTCTGATTTTATATATATATACACATATATATGTGTATATATATACACATGTGTATGCATATATAAAATTACATATATAATATATATAATTATTTATATGTGTGTATGTGTGTCTATATATTATTGAAATTTGTTACATTAACTTTTAAAACTTATGAATCTCAACAGTTGATTTAAAGCACTGAGGTCTCTCATTTTTCTGGTTAATTATTTATATACATATGCATATAGTATATGTATGTATATAAATATATAATTATATATATTTCTGTACATTTATATATAATTATATATATTTATGTACACTAAACAAATACATAAATACATATTTATATACGCTTTTAGTATATTTAAATATATAAATAAATCGATAATTATATATAAATAAATACATAATTATACATAAATATATTCTATATAATTATATATACACAATATATAATTATAATCATATATATTTGTGTATGCAATATACAATTATAAATTTCATACAGACACATATATACAAACAATTAACCAGAAAAAGGAGAGACCACTGTGCTTTAAATCAAATACTGAGATTAATAATTTTTAAAAGTTAATGTAAGAAATTTCAACTCGAGTTTAGGGGATTATGATAGATATAGTCTATGTCAATTTATTTTTCTGTCTCCTATCAATTTAAGAAAATTTATCCAAACTTTGCTCAATTTTCAAAATAACAAGTCTGCATTAATTTATTTAAAATTAATTTAATCATATCAGTATAATAATGGCAATTATTTAAAAAGTCGATTAGTACTCTAACTTTTATTTGAGAAACAGAGTATTTCCTAGCCCCAACCTTTCTTATTCTCAGTCTACTGCTACCAAAAAAATTCATTTAGATGTTTCTTCTGCTAATTGCAAAACATGTCTAAATGACATGCTGTAATGTTTTTAGGTATTAGCCTGGCCAACCCAGGCCAGAGCATTCATGTTCCCATATTTACTATAAACAAGCAGGTAATAATGATTCCACGCCCAATCTACATGCACAGGAATCGACCCAAATGAATATCAGGCACTTTTATTCTATTTTATAACTTTATTGCTTCCCTGAGGGGAACAGAAATCCCAACTCCTAGACACCCAAATACCTACTCTTTTTTCCTTATAATGAAGAAAACAGGCTTGCTTCTTTACTAGGATTAGGACGCTTCCTGCAAGAAAATTAGGTTAACAAGTAAATTGGGAGAGCACATGGCATATTAGTTCTCTTCTCTCTGTTCCTCCCCTCACAGGGCTGACACCATGTCTTCCCCCACAACCATTAAGTAGGGGTCTGAGTTTTATACATTTCCACGAACAAAACTGTCCATTTTAAAGCATATCTTTAAGGTCAATTCAGAATATGTCAAACTGTCAAACTTTTATTGTATTGTTTTTGGATGACATAATATGTGATGGCTTATATTACACATTAATATCACAAGACTCCCTAGTTGAGTGCTGTCTTAAGCTTTTGAAATATTGTTGAATGAAATCTAGGGTAAACAAATGTCTTTAAGGACCAAAAGCAGATTTCTTCCTCTGCAGTATTAGAATAAAACAGTTTCTTTGTTTTGATTAATTCGACTAAGTTTAAATAATTTACTCAATGTCACATAGCTTGTAAGCTCAAATTATTGTAATTTGATTTTGTTTTGACAGTTGTTATATGCACATGGACTGTGTAAATATAATATTCATTTCAGGAAGAAGTTATGTCTATACTATTCTTGACTACTTTAGCCACAAGCATATTAATCTGTGTTAATATAAAGTTGTGCTGTATAAGTTAACTATGTGATAATTATATTCATCTACTAAAAATAGCTATAGAACTAAAAATACAGGAAAACTAGAAAGTCAATTAGTCAAACTTTCTACCAGTGAAAATGATTTTGTCATTCTTCACTCAATTTGATAGGTTGATCAACATATCTGAATGAGAAGATCATTGTTTGTAATAACAAAAATTTAAAATGACTGTGGAAATTGACATGCTTTATACTTTTATATGCAAAAAAGTCTTAGGGAGCTTTCTACATATGTTTCACCACTAGGATACTCGGCTGTCCTTTATACGCTAACTCATGTTCTCCAGTCACAGAGTGTTCCTTGCTGATATATATTTATATAAAAGTATGTGTATACATATATATATACACACACACACACATTTAAATGTCCTGCCAGATATGCATATAGTTCAATTATAATGAGCTTAATAAGGCTATTTTTCTTCCAAAACATTATGGTTTGTTATATCTCTGACCTTTAATTTCTAATTGTTTAAATTATGTCAAAGTAATATACATCATATGGCATATGTTATATAGTACATGTAAATGCAATATGTGTTATATATTACATGTAATTATTACTAGAAATACATCTAGTTGAAGTATAATTAGTTTAAAATTGCTATTCATTTCTCTTCTTAACTGTTACAATTTGATGTTGACTGTGTAAATTCTTTATTTAAGCTGAGGATACCATAATTTGTCATCTCAAGTTCTGAGTTTATGTTAACAAGAATTTCTTGTTTTCCCTCTACAAATGAAATCGATATATTTTATTTTCAATTTTAAAAGGGTGGGGAGCCTAGACACCGTATCAGAGGACTTGGAATAAAACAAAGCTCAAAGCTGAATGAATGAGAGAATAACTCTCATCATTGTTGATATTTTGTGCTTTGAATCTTTAATAAAAATTTATAGATGCAGTATAAGTTTAAGTAAAACATTTCATGATGTGTTTGCACATCCTACTTTATTGTCACTGAGATATTATATAGGTTAAGGAGAATTTATGAATTCTCAGAGAGTTTTCTTTGGAAAAAAGAGTAATGTTTTTTTCCAAAATGAATGTTAAGCTGTTATTACAGAATATAGACTATATTGTTAATTTTTATATAACAACAATTTATGATTTATTATAAGTATTATGCTTGATCACTTACTGAATTACCTCACTAAGCTTTAAAATAATTTCATTACACACATGCTTGCCTTCAAATATTTCAGCCATGATTTGTACTATATCATTTGAATACGTCTAAAAATATCATATTACACATTTATAATTTACATCTTATGTATGTAATAGTCAAATTTAAGCTTTATGACTCCAGCCTCAGTATATGCTTTTTAACCTTCCAAGACTCATTTGGAAGGTGAGTTCAAGGATCTCTATTGAGATTCTTCAAAAATCCTTCAATGGAATTTGTATATTTGCTTGTATTTACTATGTCACATTAGTTATCTTTTCAAAATAAACAGGTCAGATTTATTACCTGGGTTTTACAATGTATTAAAAAAATACGTATCTTGTAATAAAAATAATGCATAGTGATGCTTTCATTATTTCATAAATGCGAAATGTGGCTGCTTTCATTATAAATCCATATCTATCCATCTAAATATAGAGGTTAATTAGGACAATTGTTTGCTTGGTTACACTGAGACTGCCCAAATTTATCATCTGATAACCAGTCTGATTTTGCATTACCGTTAGATTTTCAGGTTACACATATAAAATTTCTGTTCTTGTAAGTCGAATAATTGATGTTAGCATTTTATATAGGTTATTATAATACTTCTAGCTTCTGACATGGTCTTGCCTAGTAGTGTAGGAGAATAATGTTCTCACCTTAATCCTTGGTAAACTCAGAGAGACTATTAGTGATGAACAATTCCTCTGCCTTTACACAATTCTTCTCAGCCTCAATTAAACTAACAACTCCCATTAAAGGACAGAACACAGGGTAGTTTCTGATAAATGGATGTGTGCTCAAAAAGAAGCATCTAGGAAGAGCTCACTCTTTCCAGTTTCTAATGGTGGTGGGAACATTTTATGCTGCTGCTCTCCTGACCATTTGGTATACTAGCCAACTGGGCCATGATCCCTGACACAAGTTGAGAGATGCACAAAGTTGCAAAGCCACCAATCATGAAGGTCAGGAGGAAATTATATGTTTTATACACATAATATATTTGTAGAAAATAGAGAAAAGAAGTCATGTATTGCAGCATATAGAGAGTAACCTAAACACTCGGTAGAGATTTTTCCTCATTTTTTGTCATGAAATGAATCTATAATTATCTATTGCTTCATTTGTTGGTAATGCTTTGTATTTATAGTAACTCCTTTTAACAGCAATGAGCCTCAAAATAAAAGTAAATACATAATAAAAAGTATTAAAACATTTTTGGGATAATTCCAAAATCTTGGTCAACTGAGCCCTTTTTAATTGATTATTGCTTTTAATAATATGATGATGGACTACATTGTGTCTTATAATTTTTATTAAATGTTAGATCTTGCAGTAAAATAACACTAAAGACTGATGTAAATAATGTTTATGCACAGATAAAGGTGCACTTCTTTATTTGCTGTCAGGTCATTAGTGTGTCTTGTTGAGCCTGGGTACTCAGTCGTCATTCCCAGTCTGGTTTTGTTTATTTATTTGTTTTCTTTTGTTACATTGAAACATGACAGGCTTCACTATCTTTGAGAACAGGACCATAGAAATTTTTAAAGCAAGGATTGGAATCCTAGAGCTTGGATATTTTGTCGCAGGTGTCTTCCATAGCCCCAGACTTCATGGAGGTCTTTGTACCTCTTCACCAGTGTCAAAACTCTGATCTGCCTGCCCCTCCTAGAGGGTAGGTAGACACTGATTTATTCAGTGGGTAATAGCTGAATTATTTCTTTGAGTTATTTCATCCTGGCTTGAGACTATAGCAATCCCAGCAATCTACAACTCAGAAGGGATTTATCTCAGTTCTGCTGCCATTCCTCCAGTGAAGGCACTTCATTGCCTCATTCTCAGGCTTAGGAAGGGAGTATGCAAAGTTTTTTCCCAGGTCATCTACTCTTGTCTCCGATCATAGCAGGACCAGTGCTTTAAAGAGAACATTTTTCAGTATCTCTCCCCTGCCACTAATTGCTTTGTAGGCATTCGGTCTATGAGAAAGAATTGGCATGTGGTTCTTTTATGTTTGGGGATCCTTGGAATTTTAAACCCCTTCCTCATGCTGCTCTACCAAACATGAAAACAGTGTGGGTTTCCCCTCTCCAAAGAGAGGCTTGTAATTTTCTGGATTTCAGTTCACTAGATTCTTTTGCAATCTTAGTTCACTAAAGGGCTTAAAATAATTATGATTGTGTAGATATTCTACCACATTCTTGTTGTCAGTTGAAAACAGCAGTTGAATAATGACTTTTACTTTGCTGTCATCAGATGGTCATAAGTATAATTAATTTCAATAGTGGTTTGATTTCTTTAGTCCAATTCAAGTTAGCATAAAGTTTTGAATTTATACCTTGTCAAAAATAAAAGCAACTATCATTTTGGGGTATGCTATTTAAAAGCTCTATCCAAAATGATTTTTTAAAAATTACATAAAGTTACATATTTAATTTAGAAAAAAAAAATTGGTTTTGAATGGAATTTTCAAATAGAATGGTTTTGAAGGTTCAACAACATAATGAAACCAATGGTCAATGAATAATGGTTACAAAATAACATAATAATTTAAACTATGTCAGTGCAATATTTCTCAATTAGAAGTCCTCTCCTTTGGATAAAAATATCCTGGGGATTTTGGGAGGAATGTTATATGATTACTTCTCTCTCATATATTGCACTACTCCTTACAACAACCTTATATAACTCTCATCTAGCATCACTATAACTTAAAATTCTAACAAAAAGTAAGAAAAATCCCTTAATATTTAGGTGGCCCAGACATAAGTTTATCTAGTTTTTAGTTAAAGTATCAATTTTTAAATTTGATTTCATTTTTTACAATTTCACTGTATATGTGAAACTTATATTTATTTCCAAAGCACTTCTCTTTCTTCTTTCTAAGGAAGACAAACTTTCTTTAACATTTATACCATTACTTTTATCTACTAATACCCTTCTTTGTTGCTATCATTATTAATATCCCCCATGGACCCTTTCTTCTTATTTATTAACGTTTCTAGAACCTGCATCAGTTTTTTCACTATTCATTTTATCATAAATTATGATGTTTCAATACATGTTTATATTTATTTAGCACCTTTTCCCCTCTGATGTCAGCCTCCTCATTTGCAACAATCCATTCCCACAGTCATAATTTCTCATGGTCATACTCTCAACAATAATTGTAACCTTCCAAAATTTCCTGGCTACTGGTATTCCAATCTCTGACTACATCATTTCCTTTTAGATCACATAGGTTCAAATCAGTAGTTCTGTCACATGATTAATACCTTCAAGATCTAAACTCTATCATGTTTTCACCATCAATCATTGTGTTAATATGTTTCATTTCCATCTCACCCACTTGCATTACATTGTCCAGAATATTTATGACTGCCTTGCATAAAACTCCTCAAATCCTTTACCTGGGAAAGCAAAAATGCAGGCTTTAAAAAACTAGTAACAACATTTGTATATCTACAACTTAAAGATGGTGGAGAATGTTGAGGCAATATTGTAATTGGCCTCTGTAAATTTCTGGAAGCTAAACTCAAATAAGCACTCAAAATTGCGTAATTATTCTATGATACTAATTTCACAAGTGACTTTCCAGTTGTGAGAAATAGTAATAAAAACTGCTAGCATTTGTTAGGTACTATGTTGTGTTCACTTTGGGCTTGCATTATTCCATGTCTCATGACATTATAATCTCTACAAAAAACCCGTGACATAATTGCTATTTTTTAGCACTATTTTACAGATAACTGTATGTGACATAACAACAGTCCATATTCCAAATTGTTATACCGTACTGCCTGTGTAGCATATACTTTTTAGGATATAAAGTTTATTTGCTCCTATTGAAACTCGTATTCTCCACTTGTACCCAAATTCCACTTTGAAAACATTCTCAAGAACTGTCAATCAAGTGATCTTCTCTTTTGTTTTACCAATTACTCACTATCTACTACATTAATCCCATTTGCATAGGAAGAAGGTCTAGATTCTCCCAGTTTTGGAAAAAAATGGTAAACAAATGAATATAAATGAATCCTATCCTCTTTCCAACTTTATTCCTATTTCTTATATGGAACTTGGTTATAATATTCCATGTCTTCTGACAGTAAACACAGCCTTTACTCTTGTCTGTACTTCTAACCCTGAGTACTCCCTCTAATCAGGCAATGAGGGGCACTAATTCCTGACAGGGGAAACAAATGAGATGAGCCCTATGACCTCAGTTTACTGTCTTAAGACTGTTTCTGGGTTCTAGCATTGTGAGAGGAAACCAATGTTGAACCCAGTGGACTTCTAGGTTGATAAAGCAAAACTGAAAATCTGGGACAACAGACCTAGATAGAATTTGCAGGGTAAAAAACCAGAAAGGAGGGAGTTGCACAGAGAAGTTCAAATCTGAAAAGAGATCCCTTGAATGTTCATTTGATTACTGATGAACACAGGCACACGAATGAGCTACCTGATACCAAGCAAAAGCTACCTGAGGTGTGTGTGCCCCCAGCTGGGTTTTTGGTTGGTTTGTTTGCTTGTTTGTTTTGAGACAGAGGTTCGTTCTTGTGCCCATGCTGGAGTGTGATAGTGTGATCTCGGCTCACTGCAACCTCTGCCTCTTGGGTTAAAGCCATCCTCCTGCCTCAGCCTCCTGAGTAGCTGGGACTACAGGTGCCTGCCACCACTCTTGGCTATTTATTTTTTTATTTTCTTATTTTTTAGTGGGGATACGGTTTTACCATGTTGGCCAGGCTGGTGTCGCACTCCTGACCTCAAGTGATCCTCCTGCAACGGATTCCCAAAGTGCTGGGATTACAGGTGTGAGCCACTGCACCCGGCCGCCCCCAGCCTATTATCAGTTTGATAAATCATCATAATTCACAGGATACTGGGTAGAATACTCAGAAGGGTATTGCCTCAATCATGGGGAATAATTTACTTTCAACTGAATGCTGCTCTGATCCCATATAAAAAAATTTAACAGCAAGAATCAAGATGATTAAACTGTTTCTAAGTAGTTTAGCTGCATCTCAAAATAAAGTCATAAATATTTAAAAGTACTAAAATATCCAGCACCCAACAATGTAAAATTCACAATTTTTGGTACCTAATCAAAGACTAGTAGGCATGAGAAGCAGCAAAAAAAAAAAAAAAAAAAAAAAAAAAAAAAAAAAAAAAAAAAAAAAATGACCCATAGAAGAGAAAAAAGAGAAAAGTTAAACAACTAAAGCCAACTAAGAAATAACTGTTATTAAAATTAGCAGACAAAGGCATTTAAATAGTTTTTCAAACTGTGCCGAGATATTTAAAAAGTTAAGCAGATATATTGGAACTATAAAATGACCACTTCTAATAAAGAAACATAAAATATCTTAATTGAGAAATATTGAATGAGATTATTGGTAAAATTTCAATGAATTTGCAGATAACAAATATAAAATACAAAGAAAAGAGAATCACCAAATAATGAAGAGTACCAATAAACTAAAAGACAACTTCAAACAATTTAATATGTGTGTATTATAATTGGAGTCTTTAAAGAGACAGAGCCAAAAATAAACTTCAAGAATAATTTCCAACATTGGCCTAGGTAAAGAATTTATGATGAAGCTCACAAAAGCAATTGCAACCCCCCAAAAAATGGACAAATAGGACCTAATTAATCTAAAGACCTTTTGTTCTGCAAAAGAAACTATCAACAGAGTAAACAGACAAGATCTAGAGTAAGAAAAAATATTTGCAGACTGTATCTCATAAATAACTGATATCCAGAATCTATAAAAATGTTCAAATAAACAAGAAAAAAGTAATCCCATTAAAATTGGGCAAAGGACATAAACAGAGACTTCTCAAAAGAAGATACACAAGGACCCAACAAACATGAAAAAATGCTCAACATTATTAATTATCAGAGAGATGCAAATCAAAACAATGAGATATCATCTCGCACCAATTAGTATGGCCATTAATAAAAAGTCAAAATACAATAAATGTTAAACAAGTTGTGTTGAAAAGGAAACACTTACACACTCTTGGTGGGAATGTAAATTAGTTCTGCCCCTGTGAAAAGCAGTTTAGAGATTACTCAAAGAACTTAAAAAGGGACTACTATTCAACCCGGCAATTCCATTGTTTTTCCTTCACCAAAGGAAAATAAATCATTCTTCCAAAAGGATATCTGCATTCATATGTTTATTGCAGCACTATTCTCAATACTAAATACATGGAATCAAGACACGTGTCTACCAACAGTGGGGTGGATAAAGAAAATCTGGTACATATACACCATGGAATACTATGCAACCATCAAAAATAACAAAATCATGTCCTTTGCAGCAGCATGGAATGCAGCCAGAGGTCATTTATCCTTAGCAAATTAATGCTGAAACAGAAAACCAAATACTCTTACTTATAAGTGGGAGCCAAACATTGGGTCTGCACAGACACAAAGATGGGAGTAATACACCCCAGGGATTCCAGAAGGGAGAAGGCAGGGACGGGGACAGGGTTTGAAAAACTATCAGGT
Organism: Chlorocebus sabaeus; assembly: GCF_047675955.1. Classification (NCBI taxonomy): domain Eukaryota; kingdom Metazoa; phylum Chordata; class Mammalia; order Primates; family Cercopithecidae; genus Chlorocebus; species Chlorocebus sabaeus. Next base: position 53,177,171 of record NC_132921.1, read on the forward strand.
ACTATGTTGTAATGGGATCATTAGAAACCAAAACCTCAGCATCATGCAATATATCCATGTAACAAACCTGAACATTACCCTCTGAATCAAAATATGAATAAAACATTTGAGAAAAAGAAAAACGTTTGAAACAATTTTGGTTTTGATAGAAACAATAATCCCAAGATCCAAGAAGCTCAACATGTTTGACTTCATGTTTCTGTGGTCCCTCAACCTCACATAATCAAATTGCCTCGAATACATGGTTTAGAAAAATCTTAAAAGCAACAAGGGAGGAAAATGATACGCTATAGTACTTTCAAAGAAAGAGACTTAAGTATTACTATATATTTCTTTTCAGAAACAAATCAAGAAGACAATAGAGCAACTTAAAGCAACTTATATCCACTTTTATGTCTTACAGTGGAGACATAAAAGAGGATATAAATTACAATTCTATAACCAGACAACATATATTTTAAATGTAGGGGCAAACTAAAGACTTTTTAAGATATACAAATATTGAAAGTAGCCCAACACAGGAAATATTAAAGGACATTCTTTAGGTAGAATAAAAATGGCATATGGTGGGACCAAGAGTCTCAGAAATGGTAACTACATGGGTAAATCTGTATTTTTTCTTATAAATTAAATGTATTTAATTATTTAAATTAAATTAATTATTTAAAATATATTTGATTATTCAAACAAAATGCAATACGTTATGGGGTTTGTAACATGTTTATAAGTAAAATGTAAGACAAGAGCTGCATCACACCAGAACATGGATAATCTCACAATAATGACTGTGAGTGGGAGAGGCCAGACAAGTGATTTCATAAAGTGTGATTACACCCATGTAAAACTCTGGACAATGCGAACTGCATAATCTATGGTGACAAAAAGCCAAAGGTCAATGCCTAAGAATTGGGAGAGTGAGGTCAGGAGGTCAGAATTACAAAAGAGTATGTTGAATCTTTTGGGAGTGATGAAAATATTCATTATCTTGATATTGATGAGGGCTTTGTTAAGTGTAGGCAATATCAAAGCTTACCACATTTTACACCCTAAATATACGGAATTTATTTTATGTCACTAAATATCAATAAAGATGTTTTTTTTAAAAAAAGAAGAAAAAAGATTGAAAATAATAGATATTGCTATGACTTATTTTCTCCATGATATGTTCTTATATCAGTTGGAAATTCTCTCATCAGGGAGGAAAGCCCAAGATCAGAGACTGGAAGTTTCTTGGCACAGAGTGAGCTAAATAAATATTAATTGAAATAAATTAAATGCCAGCAGTATGCCCATTAGATAGTCCAGGGATCTGATCGCTCCCAATCTCATTGAGGTAAATGCTCCAGTGTTTAATTCAATTAAATCCGTAATTATTAAACATAGTTTATCCCTTTGCTCAACTCATTAAAATAGTACTGCTATATGACTATCAAAACTGCCTATTATCTTTCCAAAACACTGCTTTACTTGTAAGCACACCTATCTTTTGCTGAATATTCTTACCTTAAACCTCCTGGTCAGGTTATGGTACTGCAGTCCTCAAACCTCTTAGATTATTGCAACTAATGACATTTTCAACTGTAGTAGTTCTCATTCATGAAATTACAGAGATATTGATTGGGAAATCATCATTTATTAATAAAATATGTTTTTCATCTCTAAAGCTAACATACAAATTTTGATAGAAATCTCTACATTCCAGTCTATAAATTCAAGCTAGAGATAGACTTACTTTTAATTGAGTATGTGTAATAAACTTTGACAGATTTGTTAGCCCTGTATTTAATACACAATAGGAAACGTAAGGAAGTACTGGCTAGTATTTTTTGGATCTGGTCAGAAAAATCTTTAAAAAATAAATGAGATTGGAACTGAGTCTTTAAGGTGGCTTTGCAGTTACCAGGTAGAACACCAGAAATGATCATTTTAGAAACATAAATGAATGCATACAAACAATATAGCAACTCAATTGTTTGCATAATGAATGAGAAGGCAGAAAAAGATGAGGTGGGAGAGATTTTTAAGAGACAGATTATTGAATTTCTTGCAAGCAGTATTAAAGAGGGGGATTAAACCAGACACTTAAGATTTTACTAAGCCCTATGACACTAGTGGATTACTTGCTCTCTCCAAACTGTTCTTGCTTTGCTATAATTATCTACAGTTATTCTAACAATTTTCCTACAATCATTTGTATTGGTAACTTATTTAAACCACTTAGAAAACACCTTTAAGCCTTAATTTGTTCCCTAACATTATATTTATCCTCAGCAATAGTTTCTGCAAATTCCCTAAATAGATTTAATTATTCATGTGGTTTAGGTCACATGGAACGAGTTGTAGTCTAAACGAGAAAGACATCTCTTTGACAATTTCCTCTTTTGTTTTCTTCTTCTCGATAGCACAAGGTCCTTCACATTTCAAAGGAGTTATATTAATTTTATAGTTAACATGTGAAAATAGTCACTATTTACAATAATATTAATTACTATGTGTTGAGTGCTAGCTCTGTGACAGATATAAGGTAAAGTGTTTTATGTGTATTACTTCCTTCAATTCTCAAAACTAACCAATGAGGTTGACATTTTACCAATGAGTAAAGTGAAGCTTCAAATGGTTAAGGTCATGTAGATAGAGATTTGAGTGCAACTCTGTCAGATTCTAACTTATGTAATAAAACATAAGGTTAGTGAAATAACTGGAACTCTACTAAACCAAAATAACTCATGTATTCTCAGTATGTAATTTAGACTCTGAAAATAATGTAATATGCGCAATTACTATTAACATTAAAATGAAAAAAGTAGTTTCATTGTTCAATGTTCTATTACACATCGAAAATCTCATTTACAAGGACATTTTAAAAACAAAGTATACAAAAAGAATAATTTGAATTGAAATGTTAAGTGCTTCTGATTCCAGTGGAAGCATCAGAAGTTGTTACAAATTCTTGAATGATTATCTATAAATTAGACATTTGCATAAAAGAGGTTTTATTTCTGAAGACATATAATTTTGAATCAGCAGAGTGTATATGTAAGCGTTCATGTATAATGAGTTAAATTGCAATGCTGTTACCTGGGAGAATAGGATCTGTCATCTTTAGCACTCAAATGTTACCCACATACAAACTATTTAATTGAAACAGAAAATAGTAACAGTATGTTGCTTCTTTTGTGTGCTTCATATGGGATAAAATGTCAGAGTAAGGAAAAATTCTAGCAATTTGGCTTCTAATGACATTAATGACAGATGCAAGTCTAAAAAACCCCATGTGGTAGCTTGAAAATTTATCCCACATGTGCTTTAATCATATATGCTTACTGTACAGACAAAAACAGATTGTTCTAGCTGTCAGCATAGAGGATCAAATATAAATGTGAATGAACATGGCACACAGTGTCTTGATTTTTGTAACATCATTCATACACACCACAAATTTCTTACCTGACTTCTTTTAACATTAATAATGAGCCATAAAACAAGATGAAATAGAAAATGAAAATAAATTATAAACTCATTTTTTACTTCAAAAGAAAGTAAGTATAAGGGGCTATAGAGAGTTGAGTCTGCAAAGCATCCTTATTTTAAGTGAATAATGAAACTTTGCTTTAAAATTATAAAATAAATGTTGTAACCTAAAATGCATTTTCTTTATTTCTGTAGTCTCCATTTAATTATTCCTTTCACCATAAATATAACACCACTTTAAATTTATTATTCTATTAAACCTGCAATTCAGGTCAGAAAATTGTTATTTTAGTATAAATTCAGAGATCGACTCTAAGAATTTGAAACTACACAGTGTATTTTGACAGTAATGTTTGCAAATTTGCAAAATATGCGCTTACTTATCGACATACGCTAATGGAAAAAGTGATTGAATCAATACCCTGAATTTTTTACCTTTCCCTATATTCATGACATTTATCATGTAACTTTGCCTTTCCATCTGCTTTCTTGTTCTTCTGCCTTTGCCACAAGGGCATTCCAGTGATGGCCGGATCAATACTAAGGTAAATGGAGGAGACAAATCTACCCGGTAATCTCACAAAATGCCAAACTCTACCTCATCATCAGACAAATGAGGGAGTCTAGGTGAACCCAGACTAAACTGTCAAGCTATAGACCTGTGAACTGAATGAATACTTACTGATTTAAGGCATATGATTTATTTTCCATAACTGTAGCAATAGATAATTGATCCACATAACTTTTTTGAGTTTAGCTTTAAGCTTGAGTTTAAAACATATTGCCAAACTAGGCTATATATAATTTAAATAGTTAAAACTTCCATTTTATATTTTTGCACACTTTTATATGTAAAGAATATTCAGCCAGGCACCGTGGCTCACTCCTGTAATCCCAGCACTTTGGGAGGCCAAGGCTGGCAGATCACGAGGTCAGGAGAGATCGAGACCATCCTGGCTAACACGGTGAAACCCCTTCTCTACTAAAAATACAAAAAAATTAGCCAGGCATAGTGGCGGGCACCTGAAGTCCCAGCTACTCGGCAGGCTGAGGCAGGAGAATGGCGTCAACCTGAGAGGTAGAGCTTGCAGTGAGCCAAGATGGCGCCACTGTACTCTAGCCTGGGTGACGGAGGGAGAATCTGTCTCAAAATAATAATAATAAAAAAATTCATTAACTTAAATAAATGTATGGTTTTATGACCAGATAGATGTTAAATCATGAGATAGTCAGGCCACTTAACTATAATGACATCTCAGCACACTGACATGGAAAATAGCATATTGACCTACCATCTTCTCATCCATTTAATAGAAAGACTAGGTCTTTGCTAAGTAACCTTCCAGTTCCAGACCAGTTCTTCAAATGTAATAATTATTGTATGAGTCGATTTTCCATTGTTTAGAATAAACATTTTGGAGCTTGAAGATATGCTACTGAGAGTTATAAAAGGCACTAAATCTTTCTAAAGTAATTAATTTTCAAAGGTAGCTTTAGGCAATGGTGTTCAAAGAATGCATGATATTATTGCCTACAAAAAACAAAGGTCTGCAAACTGTGTTCTACACACCAAATCCTGACTGCAACCTGTTTATTCTTTGTTTGCTTGCTGGCTTTAAATCAAGTTTTATTAGAACATAACATGCTGATTCATTTACATATTATATAATGCTGCATTCACACTATAATAACAGAGTTAAATAGTAGTAACAGAAAAACATAAGGCCCACAAGGCCTAAAACTTTTGCTATTTGAGCCTTCACATAAAAAGTTTGCTGGATCTGGTTTACAGCATTCATTTATTTTTTAGTTTATCTTTTGCTTAGTTTTGAATGCCAATCAATCATGCCTTTGTTCTACTTTCCATTGATTTTTAGCAAATTCATTCATTATTTCCATGCATTTTGGTGACATTTTCCTTTATTTATTTTTATGTAAATAAGGAATGAGATCAAGTAAATAGGTGACAGACAAAGGTGTCTTCCCCACTCCACAAAGCAGACCAGGTCCAAGTGATTTATTTGCATATTTAAAGCTCTCCACAACTTGCCCTAGATTTATTATTGTATCTGTTACTGCAATACAATTGGTTCATCTTTATCCATTTCCCATACCATTCTTTAAAATCATATCCCACAGAGAAAAGTTCTTCTAGTAACCTCCCACCCTCCCTATTCCCTTCTATTCCCATTGTAAAATTTAAGAACAAAGATCTATGAACATCATTTGTCCAAGTAAGTTTAAAAATCTAGAAATTTCAAATCTTCAAATACCAATTACAAGTTTAACAAAATTTTAGAATTGATTGTTTATTTCTTATAACATATTTCAAGCAAAAACAGATATATAAACAAACTTAAGTATATATGCCAATTATAATCTCTTCATATATTCTTGCATTTTTTAAGAAATAAGCAAATTAATGGTTTCAGAGTATTTAGTAATCTTGAATAAATATTGAACATTTGAATAAATAATTGTCCAAAGAGCTCAAATCAGAAATCAAGATGCCCAAAGAGTTTAAATTAAAACCAAGCCATTAGCCTTTAAAGAGTTGAAAACAAGAAGTTCAATGCCAAATAATACACTTTGAAAATAAAAAAATCATAGAAATAGAACTTATTCATTGAACTAGCTATAAAACAATATAAAATAATAGATCCTAGCAAAAGAATTGACTTATTTAAATGAACAAATCTTAATTGCTTAAAATGAAAGCATTAATTTTATGTGTCTCAATAAATGTGAAAATATGGCTATAGGATCAATTTCTAATATCACAACAATGTGTTGGAGCACAGTAACACTTTATTTTTTCAATTATTTATTTGGAATCATACAGAAAGTCAATAAATGCCACATTTAAAAGCAGATAAGAGCGTTTTCTGAAGTCATCTAATGAGTTATAAAGCATTGCAATTATAATTAATTGAATATTAAAATTAGTTTATATTTACTAAAAATGCAACAACCCATCTCTAGTGATTGTATCAAAAACTATCAGTTTTCTGCCATTCAGATACTAATAATTGCAGCCACTCTTGATTACCAAGGAAAGATTTCTGAAAGAATCTCATTACATCAAAATGATCTGAAATTTAAAAATAATTTATATAGACACTAAATGTAATACACTTAAAATACTTTGGGGCATTTGAAGTTGAAAAATGAAATTATTTTGTTTGTCAAGTCATAGCATTAATAAAACATATTTTTAAAAAGAAAATTAAAATTCTCCATTTTTATTCCATACTATATATGAAATCTTATGTTTACAAATCATAAGAAGAGAATTGTGGTTTTCTGATCTTTCAAAGTGAAGCTAAAGTTGCCTTAAGTATGGAGTCTCTTGGGAAATAACCCATTGACACTGTGCTATTTAAATATGAGCAGATTGGATTTCATGTGTTCTAGTTAGATATCAAATAAAAATAGGAAAGGCACTAAAATTGCTTTATTTTGTTTTGCAGTTTGAGAAAATGTTCCAATGGAAATTTCTCATGTTATAGTCTCACTTCTAAATCCTTTAAAACCAGAATAACTAATTGCAAAAAAGAGAGTGTGGTAAGTTACCAGTCAGAATTAGAGAAGCATTTGAAGTAGGTATGATTTAATTACTTTCTAGTAAAAAGAAATGGTTAAAAAAAAATCAAGTAAAAAGAAAAAAATAAGATATGAACTAAACATAAGGATGAGTTCGTTTTTATGCACTTGTTACCATTTTTGGCACTTGTCAAAAAGTTAATTTTTCCTATTCTCATTATTTAAGACAGTGCCTAATAAACAAGAGTGAATAAAACAAAGTTAATAGAATGATTGATTTAATTTTTCAAGCCTTAGTATGCTCCCTTGCAATGAAAAGAATAACAATGCCAGTCCTGAGTTAAAGATGACTACTATTGAATCTGTCTTCTTTGAGAGTCATAAGTATCAACATTTTCAGAATTATAAAAAGGATACAAGATAATACACAGTAAAATTTGATCTTGAGTACAAGAAGTGCAGGCAGAGATAAACTTGGGAGAAAGTTTTAGCTCAGCAGGACACAAAGCTAGAGCAGTAAGTACCTAAAAATCTTTGCAGGAGCTAAAAGTAAATTGCATAAGAAGAAAAGAAGGAACAAGATAAAAACAGGGGTAGAAAATGAAGACATAACATTTGTCTAACTCTGAGAGTGACCTTCATGTATTGCATGATAATTTACAAATTCAACTCTGAAATTTTCAAATCTGATGATGTTGTAGCTAGGAAAATAAATTTCAACCTTCTCTGCTCCAACCTACAAAACTACATTTTACATTCTTTGGGAGTTAGTGCTCCTGTGAATTGAAAAAAAAAAAGAAATCAGATTTGTTTCTGATAACTTTCATGAACTACTTTAAAGTCCCTATGAAACTGAAGAGTAACCAAATAAATCAGTTTGTTATATCACTTTGATTTTAAAAATACATAATTTTATATGTCTATCTTCTGTAGCCTAAGTTGATTTCCAGAATTCCCACCACATATTAAGATGAAAGACCTAGGTTTTACTCATATTTGAGAAATGCTTTAAGTTCTCATTTACTTATGCATTCAGTTTTTGTAACAAAAGAACAAAAATTAAAACTTTATATAGGTTGGAGAAAACATTAGATGAAAATGCATGACAGACCTGGAATTAAGGTAGACTTAATTTTCACTGTCCTTGTTATTGTGTGTTCCTGTAGATAGAGCTTTGGTTTTTATTCGTTTTTAATGTAGAGAAGAGAAATATAAGACAATAAAATAGAGATAGCACCTACTGTGCCACTGCATTTCACATAGGATAAAATTCAAACCAAGACAAGCATGAAAGTTGTCACAGAAATGTACTAGAATCCACTTGTATCTCAATTTAATTTGAATTATTATCCTAAACTATCACATTATTATGGGTCAAATTGTGACATACACACACACACACACACATGCATGCACACATACACAAACACGTGCACACACACACAAGATCTGTTGAAATCCTACCCCCAATACCTGTGAATGTGATTTTATTTTGAAATAGAATCTGCAGATGGCCAGGCGTGTTGGCTTACACCTGTAATCCCAGCACTTTGGGATGCCGAGGCAGGCAGATCAGGAGGTCAGGAGATCAAGACCATCTTGGCTAACACGGTGAAACCCCGTCTCCACTAAAAATACAAAAAATTAGCCGGGCGTGGTGGTGGGCACCTGTAGTCCCAGCTACTCGGGAAGCTGAGGCAGGACAATGGCATGAACCTGGGAGGCTGAGCTTGCAGTGAGCTGAGATTGCACCACTGCACTCCAGCCTGCGTGACAGAGCGAGCCTCCATCTCAAAAAAGTAAATTAATTAATTAGTTAAAAAAAATCTGCAGATGTTATCAAAAAAATAATTAGAATGATCCTAATCCAAATGACTGGTGCCCTTATAAAAGCAGATCATTTGGACACAGAGACAAATAAAGAAATTGCCATTGATAAAGGCAGTGATTAGAGTAATGCTGCTGCAAGCCAAGGAGCGTCAAGGATTGATAGCATCCATCAGCAGCACGGAAGTAGTAAGGAAAGACTCTACACTATAGATTCTAGAGAGAGTATGGTCCTTGATTTTGGCCACCCAGATTCTGGTATTTTATTATGACAGCCTAGCACAACAATTCAAATTTTGGTACCAGGGAGTGAGGTGTTGCTCTAATAAATACCTAAAACTGTGGACGTCGTTTTGGAATTGGATAATGGGTAGCAGCTGGAAGAATTTTGAAACATTTAATACAATATATTTAGATCATCTTGAAGATGTCATTCATAGAAATATAGATATTACTGGAAATTCTGTTGAAGGCCCAAAAAGAACAGAAGAGCAGTAGAGAAAGCTTCCATCAGCTTAAAAAGTACATATATTTTCATGATCAGACTGGTGCTAGAAATATGAACATTAAAGGTGCTTTGTAACCAGGTGTGGTGGCTCACGCCTGTAATCCCAGTACTTTGGGAGTCCGAGGTAGGTGGATAGCTTGAGGTCAGGAGTTGAAGATCAGCCTGGCCAACATGGTAAAACCCCATCTCTACTAAAAATACAAAAATATACCAGGCGTCATGGTACTTACCTGTAGTCCCAGCTACTTGGGAGGCTGAGGCACAAGAATTGCTTGAACCTGGGAGGCAGAGGTTTCAATGAGTAGAGATGGTGCCACTGCACTCCAGCCTGGTGATAAAGTGAGACCCTGTCTCAAAAAATAAAAATAAAAATAAATAAATAATGGTGCTTTGGGTGGGGTCTCAGAAGAAAATGAGAAACTTATTATTGACACTGGAGTAAAAGCAATCCTTGTTATAAAATGGCAGATAACTTACCTGAACTGACTTCTTCTTTTGAGAGGAAGGTAGAACTTGTATGCTCTGCAGTTGGACATTTAGCTAAGGAATTTTCCCATCAAAGTGTAGAATATGCAGCTTGGTCTCTCTTTGTTGCTAACAGTGAAACATGAGAAGAAAAAGATACATTAAAGAAGAAATTGTTAAACATAAAGATACCAGCATTTGATGATTGCACAATTCTCAGCTTATTCAGTTAGAATAATCTGGAAACAGAGCCAAGTGTGTGGCTGAAAGAACACAAACTTTTGCTAAAGAGGTTAGCTGTGTGACTCATGTTTTCAACCAACCTTCTCAGCAGAAGTCAGATATGCAGATGCAGTTATTCAGGAACGGTCTGTGGAGGACCCTCTTGTCTGATGGTTTAGACCCTCATGAATTGCAGGGGAGTCTGCTTTTCATAATAGAGTTTTGAGAATTTTATGCCAGCAGAAACATTGCCAGCCTGGACTGAAAGGGACAGAGGCAGGACAAAATGAAAGAAAATTACTCCTGAAGCAGAGCAATAAATGAAGAGGCCTTAACCACAGTCCTGGTGGGCCAAAAGAACAGAGCCATCACCCCAGCAAGCCGACAGGACAGAGCATCAACCTACAGAAGATTGTTCTCAGGACATCTAGGGTAATATTCTCTGATGGATTACAAACTAGCTTTAAACCAGCAGCTCTTCCATTTTTCTCCCTTTATGAATGGGCATCTTTATCCTATGCCTGTCCCTTCATAGTATCCTCAAAGCAGATAACTTGTTTTCTATCTTCCACAGGTCCACAGATGGAGAGAAATTTTGCTCCAGGATTAATCAGACCTGGAATTCACAATAGCCAACATATATATGATTTATTAGATGAGCTTTGAGATATTTTAGTAGATTATATTTAAGAGATTATATTTAGATAAGATTTTGGACTTAGAGTTGATGCCGAAGTGAGTTAAGACTTTGAGGATGTCGGGATGGAGTGTACGTATTTTACATACGGTACATAATTTAATATTTGCCCATTTGTTTTTACTTTGTTATTTAGCTTTCTAAAGGTACTTATTCTTAATTGATTCCAAGTATTTCTGTTAATACAGAAAAATCCTTCCTTAAATGTGTTCGGCAACATAAGAATATATCTGATTCCTTTTACATGGAATTATTGTATTACAATCCATTGCACTTATATTCCAAACTATATTATTTGCCATCTGGATATTTTTAAGAGCCATTATTCTGGGATTTCACTTTATCTATATCATGAAATTCTTTATCATTGGATCCAAGTTTTGGGGATTTCTATAGTCTGAATGGTTTTGTTTCCCCCAAGTTTATGTGTTGAAACCTAATAACCAGTATGATGGTGAATAGGTCATAAGAACAGAGCGCTTTGGGATTGGTATCCTCATAAATGAATTCCCAGAGAACTAGTGTGCCCCTTCCACCGTGTGAGGATAAAATGGGAAGGCATGGTTCTAAGGACCAAGAAGTGGACCTTCATCAGACACTGAATCTGCCAGCACTTTATCTTGGATGTCCCAGACCCCAGAATGGTGAGAAATCAATTTCTGTTGTTGATAAGTTATCCAGTTTATGGTATTTGGTGTAGCCCCCAAACGAAGATAAGGATTCTATGTCTTCCTTTCATTTACTCTCTCATTCTGGTAGAGCAATCTTCTAGTAGTTTCCAGAGAAAGGGGGAGTTGCAGGTCAATCAGCCAAACTTTGAACAGTGAAGTCAAACTGCTATTGATTTTTAACATAAACAACTCTTTATATGGCTCTGATTTTCCACAATTGTAGGAAATGTTGTAGCACTCTCTGTAAGATGGTGCTTCTGCATCTGGTATTGAGCCTGAGGTTACTGTAGGTCAACAGGATTGGCAGCTGGAAAGGAAAGCTGAATGTGCAGAAGAGCAAGGGTAAACTGGATCCCACGAGGACAACTGGAACCTGCAAGGACTTATTGGGCCTGTGTTCTGACACCTTCAAACCTGGTGCTGTGGGTGGCCAGGTGGAGGCATTGATACATGTAATTCAAAGGCCAAGGAGAGGATGTCTCCTAGGGCTAATGCAAACTCAAAGCCATACAGAAAAGGAAATTCTAGAAAATGCTTGTTCAGTTCTGAGTACAAGTAGAGGCAAACATGCATAGTCACATCTACAATAAAATCACTTCCATAATGCAAGATATGTGTATGAGTTTATCATTTGTCATAGCTTTTATCAGCTGATGCCAGTTTGCTGGAATACGAACGGGGTACATTTTTATAGTAAGGTAGTACTGACACAGAATTTCCTGGTGACATCTGAAATATTTTGCTTCTTTCTAAAGGTTTGCTGCTTTCATATAAGGCCGAATTTGGACTGATTGTCCTTCACGCAAGCCAGTTTAAATTATTCTTACATTTTATATCATTTAAGCCATTTTGTGAGGCCTCTTTGGCTTTAAAAAAAATACTTATTAATTCTGAGTAAACGTTTTGTGGAGTATGAATTTGAAGTTAATAGAGTAAGGAATACTTGAAATTTTAGAACTATAACAAACCAGTGCTTATCAGGATCTATTGCTCTGTGTAGAGTTTCAGTTTAATGAGCACACTAACATTTCAGTATCCATTACACCCTAAAAAAAAGTTTTCAATAATTAAGGATAATTGGCAATAGAAATAAAATGAGCAGATGAGAATGACTCTGCATTAGTCTTTGGCAGCCTGCTCTTTCAGCATGTGCTGGAAAAAAGAAGGGAGGATGAGGATTTTAAGTGGCAACACAAATTGCCCAACTGTGTCCTTATTATTTTGCACTTTCATTACACTCATTACTTCAACTTCCATTTTAAAATTGCAAGCTTTCCTCAGATTACCCACAACACACTATTCTGAGATTAAATACCAATAAAATGATGACTATATTTAATGGTTATACAGTGCCATTTTCTTTGTCAATTAGCTTTAATTTGTAAGGTCATTTAAAAAGCCAAGTCTTTTTGAACACCCTACCTACTATTGTTTATTGTACTTTTCAGTACGATATCATTAAACCTAATATGATTTCATTAGGGAGATTTTTGTTGGTTAAAATGATCTTAAAAATAGAATATTTGGGGTTTTAATTTATTTAGGTGCCCATAAGAAAGAGGAATATCTTTCTTGTCACTAAGAAGACCATGCTAAAATAAATTACAGTCTATGCAGCATGATTTTAAAACAGATTAGATACTTTTCTGTAACAGATTTATTTCTGAGTGTTCCAGTAACATTTGCATTAAAAATATTTTAGTATTCAAACCCACATAGCATCTTTTATATTCTTTCCAAATGCTTATAAATATACCGGTAAATACAAGCACACACTGACACACAAGCACGTAGAAACATGCACACCTGCATACACAAATACAATGCACACATGAAATGAACATTCACAATGCTACGAACACCTGAAATAATTTGTTTGAATTTTGGAGGAATTATATTAAGTACAAACCCAAGCAGTAAAATAAAATGACCAAAAATGCATCTGAAATGTAGGAAACTGTTCCTTTACTTTTGGAACTTGCTGTCAACTCTCATCCTATTATAGTTACATACCAATAAAACTCTTACATCAAAATTACTTGGAAACATTTGTTTAAAATCAGATTCATGAGCATTATTGAGACCTGAATTATGTCTGCTGTTTGGCTTAGAAATACATATCTTGCATAGAGCCACAAGTTTCTTCAGTAGCATACTGAAGTGTGAAACCATTGTGGGGGAGTATTGTTTCTATATGTTTAAGATATGTGTATTATTAATCTGCATCCCCTCAACTAAAAAAAACTCATAGACCATAACTCTAAGGAAGCAATAATGCAGGAACAGATGATAGGAGGTGACATATTTTATTCTGTGATATGCAAACATCTTCAATGAAGTGTGTGAATGATGTAAAAGTATTAGAGAAGTAGAGAGAAAACATTTTAAAAAGCACTATGCAATTAAGGTTTTAGTTTCACATATATTCTAGTCATAGAATGTCAGAGAGACAGGCAGAGGGACTAAGACCGATTTCAGATCATATTTTTACTGGATTAAAGTAGACAGTGAGAATTTTACCTGGATGAGTATATATCAAACCATCTGTAAGGTTTTTGAGATGAGGAGATATTAGATGAACAGAGACCAGAGGTTAGGGAAAGAAAGAAAAACACTGAACATCTCCTCTTCCAGGCCATGTATTCATGTAAGAATTATTCACCTATCTCTTTTATATATTCCAGGCACAGAAGATACCACATTAAGCCAACAAAAAAATTCACACTCCTATGGAGCTTACATGTTAGCGGAGAAAACAGACAAAGTACATAATAAGTAAGTTAAAAAGGTCGTAAGTGTTCTGATCAAAGAAAAAAGTGGGAAAAGGTACATAGTGAGTGTAGGAGGAGAGATACTATTTTAAATAGAGAAGTCATGGAGGATATTACCAAGAAAGTGACATTCAGCATAGGCCTAAAGTGGTGAGGGCACAAACTGTGGCTATTTCTGCAGTAGAAGCATTTCTGATCAAGAAAAGGGTGAATGCGATGCTCTGAAGTAGCAGCTGATATGTTTATGGAAACAAGGAGGTCAATGTGGCTGCAGTGAACTGGGAGAGCTGAAGCTTTGAGATGCATGAAATGATAGCCTATTTGTGGCCATGTATGCTATATAATGTTATATATGTGTCACAATTAGCTACACATATTACTTCAAGTCAATGGCAAACTCTTGGAGGAGTTTGAGTAGCAGGATGTCATGATTTGATTAATGCTTTAAAATGGAAACTCTTGGCTGCTGTTTTGATAATCCATTGTACATGAGAAGAGAAAGAAGCAGGGAGGGACCATTAGGAGATTACAATTATTCAGAAGAAAGAAGATAGTAGCCCAGACAAAAGGACTAATAGTGATAGAAATAAAATGATTTGATTCTAGATTTATTTGAAAATTATTGCACATCACTCCTCACACACACACCACAATATGATGTAATGGGAAACATATATCATTTCTGTGAGATTCTTCCTCCAAATTCATAACCTCACTCTAGTCATAAAAAAACATCAAATTCAAATTGAGGAATATTTTACTGCGTATCTGACTAGTACTCTCCAAAAGTCATTAACACCAAGAGAAAAGATTGAGAAAAACAAGACATAAACCTGAGAAGACCAGTGAGATATGATGACTAAATATAATGAGACCCTGGACTGGATATGTAAGAGAAAAATTACATTACTGCAAAATCTGGTCTAATCCACATAAAATTTGTAAATGAATTAGTATTACTGTTCCAATGTTAAGTTTTAGTTTTCACTAATGCAGCATGATAATATTAGATGTTCACATTTGAAGAACTATATTGAGCAGTATATAAGAACTCACGACGCTATTTTTGCAACTTTTCTGTAAACTTAAAATTGTTTTCAGTTAGAAATAAATGTTTTAAGTAAAATCAACAAGATTTATCAAATATTTTCTGTATGGCATAAGGAAAACAAGCAAACAAAAAATGATGTTGAGAATGACTCCAAGAATGTCACCTGACTAACTGCAAAATACATTTTTGTTCACATTTTTTAAATAATTTGCCTTTCCCAAATAGTTTCTTAGATTTTTCAAAGCACAGAATTGACGTCACAGCAGAGGAGGCAGGAACATAAAAATTGGAAGAACAAAGAAAGAAACTGGTAGATAAATAAGAAATGAAAGATGAAAAAAAGATATTTGGGCTGTTAAAATATTAGAGCAAAAACAGCTGGGGAAAATAAGAAAGGAGGGGTTAATGCCAGTGTTGCTAAGATTTATAAGTTAGATCTATTTTAATGTTCTTCAGGAAAGGAAAACAAATGTTGAAATTTTTGTTTTTATTTATATATTTATTTTTGGCCTGGGGCTATGTTCCTCCAAAGTATTTCACCACTGAGTTGGACTACTTGGTTCCCACATCCATTAGGGTTACCTATATATATTTTTGAATCTTCATATTATCAAGGACAATAAGGGAAAAAAACATACATAATGCATCAAATCTAATACCACAGAGTCAGAAAATAGGAAAACCAGCCTTATAAAAGCAGACTAAGAGCATTCTTTTCACAATTAATCACTACGTTAAGAGTGTTAAGCAAGTTGGCATCAAAAAACTGAAAAAATATATATAGAGAGATGGTGTACCTTATTCAGAGAATTTAAATAAGATCCTGCAATAGCAAGCCCCTTGTTAGCCACAGAGAATTATTTTGTTTGATTGTAGATAAAATTTTGGAGGAAAATGTACTCTATATTTGAGAAAACAGCTAGTTATGTAATGATCAAAGGATAAACATATCAAATAAAGAGAAGCACTAGTATCAAATCCTTAAGGCTGTAGCTAGCAGAGTGCATGCCAGACCAGAATAAAGGTTGATCCAGCTGCAGCATGGAAGGCAACGTGAAGAGTAATAGGAGATGGAGTCACATCAGCAAGGTGGCACCAGATCATGCCTGTTGACCCTGGAAAGCCTAAACAGAAGAGTGATCCAATCTGATTTATAACTGTTAGATGTGTACTTCAGCTTACTGAGAAGAACGAAATTTGGAGAAGCAAAGGAGGAAGTGGGCAAGTTAAAATAAAGAATAACAAAAGAGCTAAAATTTCAATAGGATTATATGTATATTATATACTATATTTAGTACATATATTTCAAAACAAATATATATCCATCTACTGATATAGAGTAATATATAATATCTGCATATATATACATACATATGCAAATATATGAGTTAAGAACATGATTGGTATTGCCAAAAACTGGATGTCACGCCCTAGCAAAGACTGCAAGTGCTCATCAAATGCTTAATGTGCTCCCTCACATTTGCCAGCCTCTCATGGAAATAAGTTGGGGACATGTAAGTGTTCCTGGCTAAATTCCTCTGAGCAGAAGTGATGTGTGGCACTCCTGGTTTGAGTCAGATAAGAAACAGTACCTACTTCTTTTGCTTTTACCTCCAACTGTGACGGCATCAGAGGAGAGGTGCTCCACCAGTGGGCCAGCTGAGCACCATCAGACTTAACCTGAACAAATAGCTCAATCTTTAGTGTGTGAAGCCACAGAGATTTATGTAGTTTATCAGTGGCAGCAGCTAGCATGAATTATCCTAATATGTGCACCTACTAAAATTCTGTTAAGAAAATTCTTCAATTACCAAGGTCAATCAGAGCGCATGATACTGTTAATGGCAAAAGTTGATGTGAAGCTGTATATGGACTATGACCCTAGACACATTATAGTACTTGTAGTCAAAATGAGTGACAGAAATTTCACAAAATGTTAACAGCATTTATTACTATATATACTAACAACATTTATTAACTTATTTTTGCACGTTACTCTTTATCCTCTTGTAATTGTTTTTGGCATGGAAAAACTCACATTTGTAAACAAGCCATATATATTTAAAAAGAGAATAAATAACATTCTGAGTAGTTCTTTCAGAAAGAGAATTGCATTCTTCTCCTTTGTTACTTTCTAGCTGCAAGGTCTCGAGTTAGTAATTTCATTTCTAGAACCTCTTTACTCTCATTGTTAAAATGGGAATAATATTTTACCTCACTAAAGACAAGGGGCTCATACAGATTACCTTTCAAAAACCATGAAGCCATATGTCTTTGTGGCCAGTCTACATAATTTTTAAAGTAAGTCCCTTCTTTATCTTCAGATTCTCTATGAAATTATAGAACTCTTGCACTAAATCTTATGCACTATCTCCATGGTTGTTAGTTTCTACATTATATATAAATTCAGTAATGTCGATTAATTTTATAGAACTCACATCAACATTAGTTATTTTGTGTATCTCTTTTCTGAACTCAATCCAAGTTCTTCATTTACATCCCAAGTGGAATACAGAACTCTGATGATGTTCTAATTAATGCTGACTATGTTTCAAAATAATGACTTTATTTATATACTCTTGGGAAACCAACTTTTAAAGTATAACTGAAATACATGCATGTATATTTAATGCATATATATATATTTATATATACACACACGTAAAGATTGCAGAATTGTAAAACATTTAAATTATTTAACCAAACTTTTATTGATTGTCAACTTTAACATTTACATACTTTTATAGATTTGTAGTGTGCTTTTAGAGCATGCTTTCCTCTTCTGTGTATGCAGGGAAGTAAGTTGGGTCTTTTAATGTGTGTTTCCCAGACTACCCTAGTATATACAGCATTTGTGAATGAGAGGCTGTGGCAGAGATTAGGGGTCAGGATGGTAAGAGAATTCAGATTCTTTCCCTCCCTTTCTAGCTCTGGAAGCACCACCTACCGAGGAAGTATCCTCTTTGTGCCTCCAGTTCCCAGTGTGCAGCCCTGCTATGGTTTCATCTTCCAGTGGATAATGATTCCCAAACTAACCTTCTCCTTTTTTTTTCTTCAAACTAGAAGCAGTGATGATCTCTAGTTATCATCTGTGTGATTATCTCCTAGTCTAGTGTTTAGACTACACCATTTTTCAATTACCCATGACCAGCAATTCCAAATACATAAAATGGTTTTCATGTTCCTGGTTGTACTTTGATACCATTCTTAGTACCTGAACATCACTGGAAGCACAGGGATGGAGGACGGGATTCTGAAATACAATTTCTTGCTTGTTTGAGTGTGAACACAGTGATAATCTACTGTCAGGCAGAAAATCCAATACTGTGGATACTGTGATGTGCATCCCAGAGCTCCTTCAATTCAAGGAAATGCTTCACCTCCTAGGGATATGACTAGAAAATAGTTTTAGTTCTAAGCTCCTTCATGAATTGCTCCAACTGTAGAGTTATTGGGCAAAAGGTTACATTATTTCTATGAGCAGCTGACATAGAGTGACTGATCAAATAGATATTTAAAGGCTTTGCAATTGTAGCCCAATTTGGAACAATTCTGAAGGTCCCTGTGTAGTTGACTAAGGCTACGCTGGGCTTGCCTCATTGTTCAAAATATCCCTCCCCTCTTCCCACGGCTGTATATCTCAAAGATGCTGCTTGATAAATATCCCATACACTAGCCTCTGTGCAGAATCTTTTTCTAGGATACCCATTATAAAACAAGATAAATTATTAACTGCAGTTACTTAAGATGAAAGCAACATTTTAATATATGAAATAGAGGGTATGATAATCATATGGCCACAATGTAATGATAATACAAATCCTCAAGAGTAGGTTGGCTGCTTCTCTTTTAAAAATAATTTCAACTTTTATTTTAAGTTCAGGGGTTACATGTGCAGGTTTTTTACATGGGGGGTTTATTCTATGACTCTGAGGTTTGGGGTACAACCACCATCCAGGTAGTGAGCATTGTACTCAGTAGGTAGTTCTGCAGCCTTCGCTAGTCCCCAGTGTCTATTGTTCCCACCTTTACATTCATATGCACTCGAAGTTTAGCTCTCTTATAGGTGAGAACATGTGGTCTTTGGTTTTCTGTTACTGCATTAATTTCCTGAGGATTATGGCTTCCAGTTGTATCCATGTTGCTGCAAAATGCATGACTTCATTCTTGTTTAATGTAGTATTTCATAGTGTATATGCACCAAATTTTCTTATCCAAACCACCAATGATGGAGATCTAGGCCGATTCCATGTCTTTGTTATTGTGAATAGTGCTTTGAGGAACATACAAATGCATATGTTTTCTTTGTAGAATAATTGATTCTACTTTGAGTATATACCCAGTAATGAGGTTACTGGGCCTAACGGTAGTCCTGCATGTTAGTGAAGGTGATACCCTGTCCCTTAAGCAGTTCTGGAAGTAGCTGTTTTCTGAAGGATGGAGTTGATGTGGGAAATGTGGCTATTAAAATGGAATTCCTGAGTTTAAAGAAAAATTATGAAATTCTGATCCAAGAAAAGTCAAATAAAAGATTTCATATTTAGAGATGTACCCGTTACAATTGCCAGAATGAACATTGGGGATATGTGGAAGTAACTAATTGATCATGAGCCCTTAGCAATTAAATATATGTGTAGACTATTAAAATATAATTTATCTATATAATTGGGAACAATCTAAGTCTCGTGATCAGAAACTGGTTTGAATTTCTGCAATCATTCTTGAAAATAAATGGTTCCCTAGCATAACCTAGTCCCCGCACAGCAGCCCCACAATTGAAAGGGAGGCTGAGGAAGAGGAAGATACCCTAAATAATTCTTTGGGTATACACAAAAATGTCCTTTCAAGCCTTCCCCGAAAGAAGTTGTAGCCCTGGTATTAGTGAGGAAAAGAAAATATCCAGAATTCACAGAGGTTAGGAAACAGAAGCCCTGGATTGCTGCTCTTCCGTGGAGACACGAAAAAAGTCACCATGTTCCCCTGATCGTATTGGAGTCCCATTTAGAGTATTAGATAAATGGATGTTTGGTGTGAATGTGTGTCTAGTGGGTCCAGTGAGTACACACTCCCATCTAGTGGCTATTTCCCCATTTCCTCAGTCTATAGTTGGAATGGGCATCCTCAGTGTTTACAACAGGGTCCAATTAGGAAAGCAAAAAAAAAAAAAAAAAAAGCCTGTTGTTTGAAGCAGAGGTAATGTATATCAAAGTGAAGGGGCCAAATAAGAATAGACCCTCTTTCATTATTGCTTTTCATCTCTGAAACTAGATGCTTTGCTGATTTGACATTCCCAAGGGCAAAATGCCTCCAGTGGAGGACACAAAAATGGCCTCAGATAATTATAACAAAACATGACCACTAGGATGTATTTGGCTCCCTACACCCCTAAGCCAATAGGCAAAGAAAAAAATTACACTTCGAGCTGAGATTAATCCCCATAATTTCTTCAGGTGGAGATTATATTGCTGTTACACAGTAGAACACGGGAGACTATGTCTAAATCCCTTAATTTTTTTTTTAGTTCAATTTTCATTAGCAAAGGATGATAGAAGACCATAGAAACCCAATAATGGTAGACAAACTATGGGCTCAGACATATCCAGCATGAAGTACTGGGTTTTCCTACCTCTAAAGAACCTGACCAAATCTTAAGGAGGCATGTTACAACCTGAAGGACTGGGTTGCTCATCTCAGGGAATTCTGATCTGAGATGAGTGCAAAGACTAATAGGAATTTGTGTACCCATTCTTTGAGGAGAGGGTAAAATTACTATTATTTTCTTTTTATGAAGGTGAAGACATAAATACATTAAATGGTGGTAACATACGGATAGAAGAAAATACATGCCGAAAATCAAGAGAAATAAAATGTTCCAGTACATTACCTATGTCAACAATGTGAAAGCTTTAATTCCTTCTGTTTTAAATGTTTGAGATGGTTTTGATTTCCTGGTTGGATCATGACTGATACTGAACTCATATAACAGAAACATCCAACATATTGAATGCTCTCTGAACCCTTCATCTGAAAGTTACCTTTATAATTCAGATTGTAAACTCTATTTCAGACTGTAAAGTATCTATTTCTGCAAGGAGAACATATTTTGAGACATATGTGAAAATCAGAGGAGATAATGCACTCGTAAAGAACTTTTAATCCTGCTCTACGACAGTCCAAAGAAGGAGCAAATAATGCCAACTTCACTTTCCTTGTTTTCACATCAATAAAGACATTGATTTTAGTGTCACACTAGCACTGTGTTCTCTCCCATATTTTAAATTTTAATCAACCTGGGATTAATTGGTAGCTCCAAGTGATATCGATCCAAGACCTTGTCTGTGAAGACTCTTGGAAGTGCAAGATTTCATTGGACAACTTCCCTTGCATCTCTGTAGGAGCAAATGCAGTGTGCCACATAAAATCTTTCACTAATTCTTTCTTGGGTGAGGATTTTAGAGTGGATCATAATGGTTAATTATAATATATATTGCACATTTTTTAATATTTCAAGTTTTATTTCAGTATGTGTTTTCTGTTATATGAGTACCAGGAAAAATAATTTACTAAGGCACTGACTCCTACAGAGAAACTCAACCACAGTTTCACTTAGAAACTTTAGAAAATATTAATACCTCCTAGGCTGTTTAATTCTCCCCGACCCTCTGCAGTCTGAGCCTGCCCGTGCAGCCAGTCATAGCACTACGTCATGCTATATTAATTCCCCTGCATATTCAAACTTTTACTTTCACATAAGGGTGTGTTGAATGTTTACAACTAGTGAGGGGTTTTAAATGTCATTGTCATAAGGATATTAGACTGGTGGTTAAAAAAAAAAAAGTAATCTACACAATCACAGATTTCAAATAAGAAGGCCCCTAAAGTTTAATTTTTAACCAGGAGATTAGGGAAATCTTTCCCAAGTAACCTATAGACAGCAGTTTAAGACACTGGCTTCAATAACAGAAATCTCTCTAGCCTGGGAATTGGAATACCAAGTTGAAAGTATCACAGCTCTTGTCTCATGAAAAATGTGGTTAAAGAGGGCAGAGGGCTCCAAAATATATTGATATCATACTCCTATCAGAGAGATTTTGAGCTCGTGTTTCTAATCTGTGTATGTTAATTTAGTTACAAAATATATACAGTACCTTATATTAACAAATTACACAGACTTTAGTAAAACAAAAATGAACTAGGCAACAACAGACAAAAGCAAAATAAAGAGAAAATTCTACGTATTTTTCACCTACAAATAGATAACTGTGTGCTCTGTGGGAGTTTGTACAACACATTGGTGACCACAGATCTGATATTGGATAACATGATAAGTTAATTGTGGAATAATGTAGGACATTTAAAGTGCTTTTACCAATGACAGCAAAGGGCTCAGAATGTTATCAAACAACAGAAAAATACTTTTAACCAAACTAGAAAGAAAAAGTTGGAGACTGCTTCCAAAATCATGAGAGCTGGGACTTAATGAATAAAAAGGAGGAAGCCATTACGAGACAAACACACATGAGACACAGAGGGGCTCAAGATATATAAGCAACTCATTTTGATGAGTCACGACATAAGAGGCCAAAGTAGCAGGAATTTAACTTCTAAAGAAAAGCGTAGTCAGAGAGCTAACTATTCACTGTGACATGTTAGAGTCTGAATCCTATCCCATTCTTGGTGGGAAACATTGAAGCATTCTTAGAAGAGACGTAGTGAGGTCAGAATAACATTTTAGTTAATTCTATAGATGAAGGAGTTGAGGAGAATGTGATTGTTTTAGTCAGGGTTCTCTCCAAATCTGAAAGCCTCAAAACCAGGTAAGCTTACAGTGTAGCCTTCAGTCTGTGTCCAAAGGCCTGAGAGTCCCTTGGGTCTGCTGGTCCAAGACCCAGAATCCAAAGACCAAAGAATCTGGAGTTTGATGTCCAAGGGCAGGAGGAGAGGATGCAAGCATCTGACACAGGAAGAGAGAGAGAGAAGGTGTAAGCAAGCTGTACACATGAGACAAACAGGGAATCAAGAATATAAGCAGTTCGGTTTGATGAATCACGGCATGAGGGGCCAAAGTAGCAAGGATTTAAATACTGAAGGGAAGTGTAGTCAAGTTGCTTAGCCCTTCTTCCAGCAACTTTGTTCCAGCCTCACTGGTAGCTGATTGGATGGTGCCCTCCTACATCATCCTCAATGGTGAGTCTTTCTCTCCCAGTCCATGGACTCAAATATCAGTCTTCTCTGGCAAAGCCCTTACAGACACACCCCAAAACAACACTTAACCAGTGGTTATGGTTTGGCTGTGTCTCCAACCAAATCTCATCTTGAACTGTAACTCACATAATCCCCATGTTTGGTGGGAGGGACCGGGTGGGAGGTAATTGAATCATAGGGATGGGTTTTCTCATGTTGTTCTGATAGTGCATAAGTCTCACAAGATCTAATAGTTTTATAAAAGAGGAGTTCCCCTGCACAAGCTTTCTTGCTTGCCCATGTAACACATGCCTTTCATCCTCCTTCACCTTCCACCATGATTATGAGGCCTCGCCAGCCATGTAAAACTGTGAGTCCATTAAACCTCTTTTTCTTTGTAAATTACCCAGTCTCAGGTATTTCTTCACAGCAGTATGAAAATGGACGAATGAACCAGCCTTCCAGGCATCCATCAGTCCAGTCAAGTTGACACCTAATATTAATCATTACAGTGATTGCATATCAAAAATTAATTCAGAAGCTGCTGCATGATTTAAAGCAAGAAATGAGTGCCTGAACTAGGACAGTGGAAGGGCTGGGAACTTCAAAGAAGAGAGGGTATGAATGCGAGGAAATAGCAGAGAAAAGGATGACTCCAAAGTTCCTACCTTGCTCTACTTACTGCAAGGCAGTGACAAAAAATGAAATGAGGCCTGTATAAGATTTTATGAGGGAAGAGAAGATGTGAAAGGAAGATACAACATCTTTGGGCCTTCTGAATTTGTGGCTTTTATAGAGAATCCAAAAGGAAATAACCAATACACTTTTGGTTTTTGAAGCTTAGAAAACAGTCTGGAGGCTTGAAACATATTCTTGGGAATTCTGTATATAAAACATATTTGAAGCCATTGTGATAGATTCAATCACCCAGAGGGAGTGTGTGGATTAAGAAGAGGACCAAGACTTGTCAGAGAAGAGAGCCCAAGAAAGAGACAGAGAAGAAATGATCAGAAATGTTAACGATAAATCGAGAATGTGTGGTGTCATGAAAGTCAAGTAGAAGGCAGTATCAAGAAAATGTTTTCATCATTGATAACTGCTACAGAGTGATGAGGTTAAAAATAACGGAAGTGCAACTGTAGGATTGGGACAGTGTGGGGGAAAAATGTTATTGATGTCCGTAGAAGAACAGTTTTAGTAGACTGGTAATTCAACAGTCAGACTGCATTGAGTTGAGGAGCAAATAAATTATATAGTGTTGTATCTGGGAAATGAACATTATTCTCAAGAGGTGTAGGTGAAAAATTGAAAACGTTAACAAAAGGGTATGTAGGAATTGTTTTTGACTCAGTAAGCAAGGTAAACAAGTTTCTAGTTGAAAAGAAAATAGCAATATAGCTTAATCGATGAAATAATTGATATTGATAAGAAGGTTTTAGAAGAGGCAAGAAGAAATGAGACCAAGGGCAAAAATAAATGATTTTACCTATAAAACTAAAAAATTAGAAAAGACACCTTCTTCCTCTTCCTCCGCTGCTGCTTCTCTCCCTCTTTTTTATTTTTTTTAGACAGTCTCACTCTGTCACCCAGGCTGGAGTGCAGTGGGGAAGTCTTAGCTCACTGCAACCTCTGCCTCCTGGGTTCAAGTGATTCTCCTGCCTCAGACTCCCTAGTGGCTGGGATTACAGGTGCCCCCCACTATGCCCAGCTAATTTTTGTATTTTTAGTAGAGACAGGGTTTCGCTATGTTGGCTAGGCTGGTCTCGAACTCCTGACCTCAGGTGATCCTCCCCCTTTGGCCTCCCAAAGTGCTGGAATTACAGGCATGAAGCACCGTGCCCAACCACCTTCATCTTTAGAAATGCAAAAAAGGAGGATCTTGGAGTTTTGGAAAAGATTTCCTATGGAAAAAAATAGAAGTTAGAGAAAGTCAGTAAAAAAATATCAATTTAATTGTAAAAACAGAAATTCAATTTATTTGCTAAAAGTGAAACAAATAGGAATTAAATAAGTAGGACAGATACAGGGGTAATGACATTCAGGAAGAGTCAGGGATGGAAAATGCACAAGCACTAATAGAAGTGTAAGCCTAAGGATGAGTGGGAGGCAGGCGAGCAGAAGTTGGAGATGATTTTTATTGGCACAAATCTGCAATATTGATTAATTTTTTTCCAGCAAATTTGAGCTAATTGGGTAAAGTAATAGAGAAAAAAGATTCTAACGTTAGTTTTTGCTGTGCAAATGTTGAAAAAGGATAAGATTTCAAGAGAATCATATTTTCTAATAAAAGATTAGATGAATAATCACTTTTTTATGTTAATATTCGTTGATGTCAGCTGTTTTGAGCTCTATAAATCCTATTAAATGAATACACACACATTCAGTTTTCTCTTTGAAATCTAAAAACTTAACAGGCCAAAATTAAAATCCTTAATAAATACTTGTAAAAAACCAAACAAAATCTTTTTAGTTAAATGTTATCAATATAAATTAATGACAATACAATTCTCAATGTCTCACTTTCTGTTACTGTTTATATTCAATTCATCATTAATTACTATTGACATTTGCTTTCTTTTCATATTTCTAATACTCGCTGCAAAACTTTTCTATTTAGAACAGAAGAGAACTAGCTTCAGATTCAAGGGATTTTAAGTTCAAATTCTGTTTCTTTATCTGAGATTTTAAGACACAAGATTTAAACACAGGTGAACATGCACACTCATACACACATATGAATGTGTATGTATGTGTGTATTTACTATATATACAAAATATAAATATAAATGCTTATATAAATATACCCCTAAGTAAATTGTATATGTAATATTTATATATTAATACGTAGTCTTAATATTTGTCTTCTTGACAGTGTTCTCATTATCCTTCTGCTCAGCATTGTTGTCCTGGTTCAGGAACAAACCAGTAAGTTCCAACTGCCCTCCTACTCTGCTGAGAGACATAATCTGCCAGGGGTCCTGAGCATGCCTGCATGTTTTTGCTAGTTACGCCAAAATTGCAAGGCTCTGACAACTCTTAGGCGATTTCTCAAGGTTGTATTTGAGAGATGAGCTAGCTTTTTCCCAGTTACCATAAACATTGTGAATCTCTCTGGCTCAATATTTCTCTCCTGTAATGCAAGTCAGTGTGTGCAGCTATCCATAATAGTTTTCTGTAGACCTCATGGGACACGGGCTGGGAAGAGGGGGCATAGGGAACCAATACAAATGAACTTGAAGTTCTGGGCCCTCATTTTTGCCGAGAGTAATAAAGTTATTTGCTACTGACCCAGGCATCTCGTCTTATTTGTAAAAAGGGTAAAATCCTAGAATCTACACAGTACTTTACAGCATCCATCATTATATCCCTCTTACTCAGAGTCCACATTACTGGCAGGATGATATTTCCAAAGGTAAATTGTACCTTATGTTGACTTATTTAAAATATTTCCATGACTCTTCATTGCTTATAGGAGCTGCTTCTGTAGCTTTGTTTATAATGTTGTTAACTTGTGTCTCACTTGAACTAAAATTATATATTTATAAGTCTATCTCTATATATACCTTAAATCAAGTATTATTGTGTAATATCACATAATGCACAGCTAAATTGCTTCTTAAGTGAACTGAGTTGATAATATAACAGGTATAATATAATGACTGAAGGTATTGGTATAAAAATGAAGAAGACAAAGGTAAGTGCAGAATAATATATTTCTTGTCTAATGATGAAAAATAATTAAAATAAATTAAATCAAATATTTACATTTCTTATGTACAGAGATATTGTATTCAACCTAAATATTATATTGTATAGAGTATGTGTCCCAGTAATTCTTGGTTTTATCTGGAATTTATTAATTTCTCAAATAAATGTACAAAGCATGCGAAGAATGACTGTTGTCTTATTTTCACATTTTTTAGTGAAGTCATACCTACTACTGTTTATAACTGTCATTTGAATAAACTATCCTGCAGTTACATTTAGCTTACAATTAAACTAATTTAATTTTTATCTCGACATCATTTAAACACGATACATGGAATTATACTCTTCAAAACTTCAGATGTTGCGTTTTAATTTCCTGGGGTGAAGCATCTGTGTGTCATATTTTGCGTCTGACTTCCTTACATGAATCAGTCTACCATAACTGGGAGCAAGCACCGCAAGTTTCCTCTTGGACACTAAAACTTCCAGACCCAACAAGACCAGAAAAATCAAGAAATCAAGACCAATTTCTTCTTGAAACAGGCAAGAAGCAAGTTTTGAGTATATCATTGTTGATAAGGGGTACTCATTTTACTCTTTGATTCCTGAACACCTATATGTAACTTATAGGAAAGAAAACTGTGTATGTTGGTAACTGGTTAGAAACACATAACTCATTTTCAAAATAATAACTCAGTTTATAATGTAATATTTCTCTAGCAGTACTATATAAAAATTGTCTATAGCTTGTTCTATCAATTCCTTAGTCAATCTGTGTTGGGATTGAACCTGCGAATCCCACATATATCAGTTCATGGATTCCTTTCTTTGCCTGGTAAATGACTCTTTTGGCTGAAATTAATATAGAGTGAAATGTATTGATAGTGTGTAATGTATTCAAATGGTGATTTTAGAAAAATCATGAAGGCCAGAGAAACAAAATTCAAACTTACATAAGTAATTATTTTGTAAGAATGAGTTGCTGGGACAAACATAATGTAATGGCTCTACAGGGATTTATGTCTGGATAAGAGTTTTCCTTTCTGCATAGTACCACATCCAAGAACAGGATTGGTTGCTGTTATGAGGAAATTGCAGGCTGAAAATGAAGGACTTGACTGGGGGAATCCATGCTGCCCACACTATGTATAGCTTCTAATCTTACACCATACCTGCTTTATACATGAGCACAGTAAACAGCACACTGTGTGGCACAGAGAAGGTGGAGGACCGATACACAGAGTCATCATGCTGCCCAACTGATTGTACAGAATGTCTTTTTAGTAGGGAACTTTGGATGAGCATTTATATGCATTTTGAGATTTTCACTCATTGAGGCTATGTTAAAATTAGCCTTCCCCTGATACACTTTGACCAATCCTCAACTTTGCTTTTCCTTTGCATCTAGTGAGTCCATTGAACACTGACAAACAAGTAACAACTAAATGTATTAAGTCATGAATACTCTCTATCATAGACACTCTTCCTAGGTTAAGGCTGTCATGCAGAGTCGTTTATAAGCCAGTTTTGACATATACATTTTTGTCAAATAAAAGTAGCAGTAGCATTTGTCAGGATAACATTGGTAAAAGATGATGAGAATATAGCCTTGCTTTGAAAAATTATGTGTATGCCACCTTTGAGCACTGAAACATTATTATTGGTTTAATGTGTCTTTTGTTTGTTTGCTTCCCCCAGAAGCATCCTCTGCCTTCTCTGCCTCATTCTGCTGTGCTGGAAGTGACAACTACAGAATCCATCTCATGGAGTGTCTCACACTTTGGTCTCTTGTTGGATTTGACGGATAGAAGATGTTCACAGGAAAGCAGAGGGTAGCGGGAAAGAGAACCCAGGGATTTTACAATATTTTGCCCCTAATTATCTCAACACTATTCCACCAGTTGCTGTGTTCTTCTACATTTATAACTCCTGTTTGGAAGTGCCTATCTCAACCATCACCTTTCAACTGGGTTCTTATGAAATGATCTTTCCTTTGACACTTCAGACCTAGGATTCCAAAGGTTCCCTGCTATTGCACCTAAATACTTGTTGATAACTTATTCCTGAATATACCTCCTTAAATCTTTGCTATATTAAGTGATCTTTGCTACCTTGTTAAATTTGCAACATTAAATTCTTTTGCATATATATGGTCTTATGCTAATATCTTGCCTAATACATAGACTCTGCCAACATTTATCACTGAGCATCCAGTTCATGAATGGAGGTCAATCGAAAAGATATCTATTACATTGTAATTTTTGATTGAAAGAGTTAGCATTGGAAAAACTTTACAATATCCCAGATATTTGCAGTGTGTTTCAAATATTTCTTTAAGAATATTGAATAATATTGCTATAATTTGGTGACTATTGTGTTAACAAGAATGATAATTATTAATTCATAATGTATACTAATCCATATCACTTATCATTCTTCATTAACATGTGCTGTTTTCTTGGTTGTAAAAACAATCTTCCCTATGTAAATGTAGTACACGTATGGCAATGCTAATAAATGAGCAATTGCAGAGTGCTAAACCAATAGTAATACATTTACTTTCTCCCAAATGTGTGTTCTATTTCGTGTGTAAAATTCTGGTAAATCATTACTGGGGCAATACCATTTATGTAATCACAGTATAACATAATTCACTAGGAAATCTTTGTTTTTAGCATGTAATTTTTGGAACTAGGCATTGACATATATTATAAATTTAGTAGAAATGCTGCAAAATTTTAAGTAATATAAAAGAGTAGCAGAATTGTGGTAGAAAATAGTAGCAATGGCCCTCGTAATATCCAAGGATACTAATACTAGTATTAAGAAGAAGGAGGACAATATGAGAGAGGAGGCAGCAAGGAGAAAATATTTTTTTTAAAAGCAAACTTACAAAGAATTGACAAGTTACTTGACAATATAAGAGTGACCTATATTCTTTGCCTCATTTATCCATACAAACAGACCTAAGATTTAGGTACAAGTATTATGCTTATAACATGAAGATCTGAGGGACAGAGATAGATGGGAAGATGAACCAACTGAGATACAGAGGGGATGGGTTACTTGTTCATCCAGCCTGTTGGTATTGGAGCCACAACCCTGCACTGATCCCAGATCACAGCTGTAATTAACCTTGTCTTTTTATATTTTTCAAATTCAATTATTCTGCTGTGTTTTATCTCCTATATTTTAAAACTACTTTTGCTAATTTTTCAGGTGGACTGCATGGATCTATTGGCCCTGACAATTTTTTACTGTTTGATCACTCCTTTTATTCTACTATTTCCTTGCTCAGCTAGTTTGATAGTATGGTTCTTTGCTTATGATTATAATCAATCCTATGTTTATATTCATTTTTTATTTTCTTTTTTTGAGACAGGATCTCACTCCTGTCACCAGGAAGGAGTGCAGTGGCATGATCACAGTTCACTGCAGCCTCAACCTCCCAGGCTCAAGCGATCCCTCCACCTCATTTTTTAATTTTTTTTTTTTTTTTTGTAGAGATAGGATTTCCCCATGTTGCCCAAGCTTGTCTGGAACTCCTGGGCTGAAGTGATCCTCCTATCTCAGTTTCCCAAATTTCTGGGATTACAGACATCAGCCATCATGCCCTGCCCTCATTTTTGCTGATAAAGAAGCAAAGATAAATTCTGCTTCTTTGTAAAGCCAATCCTCTCTCTTTGTTCTGTTTACTCACCTGACTAAACACATAAATAAACAATAAATCAATTCACATTAAACTCAGGTTACTTTTCAATGTCTCCTTACTCCAAAATTCTCTAAGAGCTGTTCAACGTGGCTATAGAAAACATACAAACAGCCAACTGATTTAATGACCCTAAACTTAATGTGGACCATTGGTTCTGGTTGCTACTTCATACTTCTCTTGTTAAATCATATTCCTATTCTTTTCTGTATCTCCTTTTCTCAGTCTTCCTGTACTTCTACATCAAAGTCCATCTTATCTTTCATTGAGAAAACAAGTAATTTTGAAAAACTTAGTTTCCCTTTAACCATACCTCCTTACTCTGACATCTTTGTGCTTATCATAGAGAAAATGTGCTTCTTTCTAAATCCAAACCCCCCAACTTGTTCACTATACCTCAACACCTCTCACCTACCCAATACATCACTCCAAAATTGACTACTGCCCTCACATACATCATCAATTTTTAAGCAACCTTTTGAGTTGTAATTACACATAGTAAAATTCATCCATTTTGTTATGTTTTGACAAAGGTGTACGCTTTTGTAACCATCACCATAATGAAGAAATGTAATATTTCTATCGCCCCAAAAAGTTTTCTCATACCCCTCAGTTGTGGCCACAGACTATCACTGATTTGCTTTTTATAACTGGGAATTAATTTTACTTACTCATGAATATAAAAAAAAGTGGAAATCTACAGTTTCCAGTCTTTTGTGTATGGCTTTATTTTTTTCAGTATGTTTGAGCTCCATCTGTATTTTTACGTGTATTAGCAGCTTATGTCATTTTTGTGATGTAATGCATGGCATTGTATAGATGTTCCATGATTTTTTTCTTTTCATATGTTGATGGACATTCGGGTTGTGTACCATTCTCGGCTACTATGAATGAAGTTTCTATAGGCATTCTTTTACATATCTCTCTATGGTTATATGTTTTCATGGCTTTTTTGTAGGTACCAAGGAGAGGATATTTGGGATCAAATAACAAGTATGGTATGAGTTTAAAGTCAAAGTTTATTTTTTAGCAAAAGATCCTGTTCATCTACATTATTTTTTGAAAAGCACTTTCCCCACATAATGACTTTGGTGCCTTTTTCAAAAATATTTAAGAATACATGCCTGACCTAATTTCTGTACTCTTTATTCTATTCCATTGATCTATATGTCTCTCCTAATACAAGATTCACTTGATCAGTGTAGCTTTAAGGTATGTCTTTAAATCAATTATTAGAAGTCCTCCAACATTATCTTTTATTTAAAAAATTGTTTTGGGTAGTTGAGGTTCTTTTCATGAGTCACCATATTAATTCTGAGAATTTGAATGAAATCTTATCAGATCCATGGATCAATTTTAGTGGAATTATCATCATAACAACATAGAACTTTCCATCCCATTAAATGGATATATGTGTCCATCTTATTTTTATTTTATTAAGTAGCTTGTAGTGACATTTTGTAGATTTCAGTGAAATGGTCTTGAACATGTTTTGTTAAATTGATTTTAACTATTTCATGTTGGTCAAGATATTGTATATAGTAATCAAAAATTTATTTTTGTTATTTGTTACTAGTGTACAGAAATATTTTTTATATTAACCTTATATACTATGATCTAGAAATTTATTTATAAGTTCTAGTATCTTAGGATTTCTATGCATATTTTGTACCATCTGTGAGTAAAGAAAGTTTTGTTTCTTTTCCTTTCAAATCATTTAGACTTTAATCGTTTTCTTGCCTTATTTCTCTGACCATGCCCTCCATACAATAGGGAAGCAAAGTCAGGACAGCATAATCCTTGCCTTGTTGCTGATATTACAGATAATAAATTCTGTTCTTCAGCATTAAGTGGCTAAAGATTTTTCTTTTTCAAAGATTACCTTTACTAGGTAGGGGAAGTCCCCCCCACCATTTTTAGTTACTGTCTCTTTTGTTTTGCATGTGCATATTTAGTCATGAATGAATGATACATTTTTTAAATGCTTTTCTTTATTGATGTAGATCTTCATACATATGATCTTTATTAGGAATAAATGGTGAATCACATTGATTGAGTTTTAAATGTTAAACCAAACTGGCATGATTTTGATAAGCCCAATTATTTATGATGTATTAACATTATTAGGTATTGATCAGTTTGGTTTGTTATTATTTTCTTAAGAATTGTAGTGTGTATGTTAATGGGGGATGTTGTTGTTTCCCCCTATACCATAGCCCAAGGTCCAATTGTTGAACTTTTGTAGAATAACTCTTCTATGGACTTTACTTCTATGTAAAGTTTTAAAATACCTCTCTCTATATACCTTTAAAAGACATATATATATATAGCTTTAATATATATACATATATATAGCTTTAAAACACCTATATATATTTTAAACTTATATATAGGTATTTTAGGTATTTTATATATAGGTATTAATATATAGGTATTTTAAACCTATATATAGGTGTTTTAAAACTATATATACACCTATATATAGGTGTGTATATATATGTATGTGTGTAAGTGTGTGTATATATGTATGTATATATATACAGACCTATATATAGGTGTATATATATACACACCTATATATAGGTATATTATGTATGTATATATGGTTTATATATTTATACAAAATGAACGAACAATACTAATTTGTGCAAGATTTTATATATATGTAATTTTAAACGCTTTTCTAACCTGTGTGCTTATATTAAAAGCACTTTTACACCTATAATTGGATATTCTCTTATCTAATCTTATTTGAACTTTTCCCAGAATATTTACATTAATGTGACTGGTGATTCTTGTGTTATATAATCATCTTTTTATTTGTTTCTGAACAGGACTATCTATTCTTTGTTCCTTTTTTTTCTCCTTCCTGCCATTTTAGGATTAATTGTGTACTCTTTGGTATTCAATTTTAGTTTTATCTCTTTTGACAAATTGTGAATGATAGTTTTTTAGTCAATTATTCATATTTTTCAAGTAGTCAAATATATTTTCATTCAATTTGGCAAATTATTCTCTTGGAATTGCAAACATTTATCTTGCTTCTGTGCCTGTGTTTCTTTTTTATTTTTTAAACCTCTTTATGAAAGTAACTAATAGCCAAAGTGCTGCACATATTTCATGTACACATCACGATATATAGTTACTCCTTTGATAGTTTTAATCTTATTTACATTTTCTCTCATCTTCATAAATATTTTATTAATTTTTCTCTGAGAAAGTTATTTAATGAATTTAACAAGTTAATTCATTTTTTTCTTCGACTCTTCTTATTGTTCTCTTTTTCTAAGTTTATTTATTTGAATAGGTAATGCAAGTTAATGACGTGCTCAAGAGAAACTCATAGCCTTAAAATCTTATATTACTAAATCTAGCATAAAAGGTGTTTATGGTTTTTAAAACAATCTTCTGATTCCAAATATAAGAAGCAAACATTCTAAATATCCTCTGAAAACTCACTAGTGATTATTTTATTTAACAAGTAAGAATATAACTTTTAAAGGACAATTTCAGGCACAGCAAATACACAACCACTAAATGAATGAATGTAGCAATGGCATGCCTTTGTTGTCACTAACTTCCATTTCTTCCATTTACTTGTCTATAAAATGAAGATGATGCCAGTCTCAGTGGTTTATTGTGACGAGGAAAGAATAATAATCCTAATAGTAATAGTGTTAGTAGTAGTCTCAGTAGCAATTTTATATTAGATATAATGTCTTAGACACATTCTATGCTTTTAAAATACAACATTCTTGATTTCAGTGAATATTACTTTCTTTTCTTCTTTCAGTTTACACATTTCGTCGATTTAACAATTACACTACACAAATGAATTGTAAAACAGTTGATTATCAGATTTTTGGCCAGAAAATTCTGTCAATTTAAAGCTTTTACAAAGCACACATAAGCATCTACCTCATTTCACAAAGTTCTATTAACTTACGTAAATAGCCCTAAAAAAGATAAAGTTGGAATGAGAACACATATTCCTTGTTTCTCAGTAGGCTATCCTTGCTTATGCTTGCCATCATGCTTAATTAGAGATTTAAAGATATGTTTCTTGAGAATTACATTTCTGTCAACTACTGTCATTCAGTTCTTGATTTCATGTCACTCTTGAGTAATATAGTACTTGACAATCTTCTGACAGAATCCCAACTGTCAATCTACTCTGCTGATTGCTAGTGCTTCCCTTCAACCTAATTAAATATTTATTATTTTCACCAGAATAAAGATATCCCTTTCTGATTCAGTCAACTTTAGCCCTGAGGTGCCCAAGTATAATAAGGCTATATTTTTTCTCTGGGGTCATCCAATTTTTTTCTCCACATGCCTAAGATGGAATATCTTTGCTTTGCTCTATGAAGGCAAGATTTATTTCTATATACCAAAGTTCTTAAGAGAATGTCCAGCAATTTACATCATACAGTATAGATTTTATAGCATTGTATATATAAAACAAGATTACCAGTTTTTAATATAATGGAATACATGGAAGCAGGTTGACTAATTTCAATAAGGAGCCTCTGCTTTTTTGGATATCTAATTTTTAAGACCAGATATGGACATAAATGTAAACTGTTACTAAAAAATGAGGTAGACCAACTCACAATTTTGTTTCACTGTACATCAGAACATAGATGTACATATATGATATGAGTATTTACATTTTTCATTGCTGTCGTGACTGTGGTTTATTTTTTATCTCTTAATGGCCCTAAAATTTTCAAAAAGAAGAATCTTGGCCAGGTGCAGTGGTTCATGCCTGTAATCCCAGCACTTTGGGAGGCTGAGGCAAGTGGATCACGAAGCCAGGAGATCGAGACCATCCTGGCCAACACCGTGAAACTCCATCTCTACTAAAAATGCAAAAATTAACTGGGCATGGTGGCATGTGCCTGTAGTCCCAGTTACTCAGGAGGCTGAAGCAGGAGAATCACTTGAACCTGGGAGGCGGAGGCTGCAGTGAGCCAAGATGCGCCACTGCACTTCAACCTCAGCAACAGAGTGAGACTCTGTCTCAAAAAAAAAAAAAAAAAAAAAAGAAGAAGAAGAATCTCATTTATAGAGCAATTCTCATACTGTAGATGTCTGCAATTGCTTTACAAAATTTCCAGTAGCTTAATAATCTTGAAGGTAAACTTGAAACATTAAATCCTGTCAATGCCTTATATTTTTATTTTAGAGAGAAGTTAGTCTATGGATAGAGAGAATCTTATTTTCCTACAATATTCTAGCACGTTGTTTTATTGATGATATTAGAAAAATGAATGATTGCGATCTCCAGTGCACCTGTCTCTGTCTCCAACACCTAGAAGCACACACATTTGTGTACAGACACACACATACACACACATTTCTGTAAATACTTGAATCTGGGAAAGTTATGCTTTGTTAATGATAAGGGAACTATTCTCTTTAAGTTGTTTATTTCAAATAATCTCAACAGTAGAGCAATGACACTTCACTCACTATTGTACACAGAAGGAGAAGGAAGAGAAGGAGGACAAGAAAGAACAGAAGCATTATTCAATCCTGATATATGTAATGTATGTTTAAGGAATAATATATATTTTAAGGAATAATATATGGTAGCGTCTATTACATTTGCTTCTACTAACTAAATTAGGTGCTTACAGGTGTATTCCCTCTCAAATATTACACAATAGTAGGTGCTGGATTTTCTAAGTCTGAAATAATCTCTGTTCAAATTCCTTTCTTTCTTGTTTTTGTTTTTATGAACAGATTAAATCTCAATTCCAAGCAGCCATTTCTATTGTCTTTGGAAGATACCTACAATAACAAATTATGTTTTTAACCTGAGAGAAATACTTGGATGAAACTTAATCACCAGCAGCATTGGCAGGAGTTAACAGAATGTACATCTATAATACTTGTCTGATGAAGGAATTGCCTTCACACAACAGTTAAAAATGCAACAAATCAGCTCCAGTCACTAGTGGAAAAGTCAATTATAACCAATAAGCAATGTATATATTATTTAAGAAGCGACTGGATTTATCTGACTGCTATAGACAGCAGTGATTGTAATTCTATAGAACCATTTGAAAAAGATATCCAAATGCCACGTGGAAAAATTTAGGAAAATATGCATTTTTGAAATTCTGGAAGACAATATGTATTAACAACAGGTACATATTAAATATGACAAATACATCTTGAAGTAAATGGTTTATAAAATGATTTCACATACAGTTTTAAGAGTTTGATGCTATAATTTATTATAAGTAAAAAAATTTAAGATATAAATTAGAGAAAGCCATCAGGGGATTTGTGGCATACACAGTCTTTTACTTCTAGGTCACCATTTCAGATTTGAGTCAGGTTAGTAATGACAAAAAGTCATTAACCTCAGTGACTGTTTTTGACCCATGTGAAATGAGTTTGTATCTTTAGCCTAGATTGCAAAATCTGCTCTAATAATTGGAATCAAGTAAGAACTCCCTGAGAAAGGCTAACATTTGTGTCTTTTATTTCATCTTAACCTATATTACTACATACATCTGGAGGATGTCCGCCACATACAAATGAGACAGAATCTTCCTGCATGATCCCTACGTATGTAGAAACTTTAGGGCCCCAGTTTCTTTATCCAAGGTATACAAAGTAAAAATCTTCCAATATGCCATGAGTTAAAATTTACTAAAGACATGATGTACAATTTTAGTTCTCAGATACATAATTTTAAGTAGAAAGCATAACTCGAAACGTAATATGGAAATTACTACCATATTTATTTCTTGCTATCACTGTGATTTGAACAATCCTCCTATATATAAAAATAAACACAGATCAACAGAGAATTATATAAAGTGAGCATGATGTCTTAACTGAAAGTTAAAAGGCTATGGAATCTTGGTAATGATCAACTCTAATATGAAAAATTGCTGTTAAGTTTGACAGACCTCAAAATAATAATTACGATTTTTCTTAATGTAATGAGATGCTGATAAATTTGACCAATAATAACCAAACCTTAAAGCTAATTTATTCATTTTCAATAATATATATAACTATCTTGAGTATTGAAATACATACTTGTGCTGATAGAATCCACCAGGCCAGTACCAAATATAACATTAGAGATAGAGGGAATTAATATACTACTACCAATTTCAGGGTAGTGCTAGGCTGTTTACAACATTATTTCATTTAACACCCACAAGACTTACTTGTATTATTTTGTCTATTTCATTATACAAATTAACTTTAAGAAAGGATGAATGTGCTCCGAAATATAAACATATGATGCTAGATTTTCTTTTTTTATTGCTTTAAAATTTTTTTTTTGTCAGAAAGATGGTTGACTAGATGCCGCTAGAGAGAACATCTAAGATAGAGGGCCCAGGACATGAGGAAGACTGGCATGCTCCAAGTAGGTCTTCAAAAGGAAGAGAAAGACTTGACGTAGGGAGGACACAGATGCTGTGAGTGGGGAGGAAAGTGGGAACCCTGCAGGAGAGTACCATGCACTGGGACCTTTTACTAGTCCCCAGTGACTCCTGGAGTAGAGATGAGTCGAGCAGGTGAGGAGCAATCCACTCTTACCACGGATCTCTGGAATCCTGACAACGGGAGACCCCCACGGCCCCCACAGACACTTGACCTGGCAGGGAGACTGCTTAGACAGGTTATAGGGGCAAGACTCTACCCTGTATGGAGACCAGAGTGCTTGGAGTGAGAATATCTGCCAGGGACCACAGCGTGGGACACCTATCCCCCAAGGCTCACAACGGGGAAACTGTTGGACTTGAACAGAGTAGGGTGATTTTGCTGGTGAGATAGGGCCAGTTTGACATGAGCACCCTTCTATCTGCTGGCCTCTCCCAGGGCTCCAGCCTCGTGGTACCTGCTTGCGTGAGCAGGTAGCCTCAGGTGTCCAGCCTTGGTGCCTCCAGGGACCCACATCCTGACTTCTGTGCTGGCAGACAGCATCTGACTATTGAAGAACTCCAGCAGCGTGGCCCTGCCAACAGACATGAGCCCACCTGCACCATTCCCACACTGCAGCCTCCCCCATGCCTCTCTGCCAGCACACACTCACCCATGGCTACCCTTTCATTGCTTTGTTGCTGTGCATGTGCATGGACAGGCCTCACCTCCTCTTCCACATTGGCTCATGTATATGTGTGTGCACCCTACTGCGCCATTGCTACCAGAGTGAGTGAACTCACCCCTCACCCTGCTGTTGTGCCATTTTGCCACATTACCAGCAGGAACAGGCACAGGGACCCCAGTGGCCCCCAAGTCCCACACCATGCCACCACTGCTGCTGGCATGAATGTGTGCATAAAAATTACCAGCCCCATGCCCACCAGTGCCCTGTCCCCACACTGACACCACGGTGGGTACAGACATGCACACCGACACCAGAGGTACCAACCCTGCCCAGTGCCACCACCACTGCCTTTGTCAAAGGCTGCATGGAAAGCTCTAGCCCAGAGCCTGCCATTGGCCTGCCCAGGCTGATAAGCATGAGTACAATAAAGGAATATAAGAAAACAATATGGGAGATGAAAGATGAAATGGCTATTTTAAGAAGGAACCAAAGTGAGCTGATAAAGCTGAAAAACTCACTTCCAGAATTTCAGAATACAATAGCAAGTATTAACAGCAGAATAGAATAAGCTGAGAAAAAAGAATCTCAGAGCTGAAAGGCCTGCTCTTCGAAAAAAGTAATCACTCAGCCAAAAATGAAGAAAAAAATGAAGAAAAAATAATAAAGAACAATGAATCAAAACCTCTGAGGAAACAAGGGATTATCTAAAGAGACCAAATCTACAAACTTTTGCTGTCCCTGAATGACAGAGAGAGAAAGCAAACAACTTTCAAATATGTTGGAAAACATACTTCAGAATATCATCCATAAAACTTCTCCCAACCTAGCTAAAGATGCCAACATTCAAATTCAGGAAATGTAGAAAACTCCTGTGAGATACCATACAAGATGACTATCTCTAAGACACATAATCATCAGATTCTCCAAGGTCAAAGTGAAAGAAAAAAAAATGTTAAAGGCAGCCAGAGAAAAGTGGCAAGTAACCAACAAAGGAAACCCCATAAGGTTAACAACGGACATTTCAGCAGAAACCCCACAAGCCAGAAGAGAATGGGGGTCTATATTCAGCATTCATAAAGAAAATAATTTTCAACCAATAGCTGCATATTCAGCCAACTAAGCTTCATAATCAAAGGAGAAATAAGATCGTTTTCAGAAAAAGCAAATGTTAAGGGATTTTATTATCACTAGACCTGCCTTACAAGAGGTCCTAAAGGGAGTGCTAGACATGAAGAGTAAAGATCATTACCAGACACTACAAAAACACACTTAAGAATATAGACCAGTGACACTATAAAGCAACCACAAAAATAAGTCTTCGTAGCAGCCAGCTAACGACATAACAGGAACAAATCTGCACACATCTGTTCTAACCTTGACTGTAAATTGGCTAAATGCCTGAGTCAAAGGGCACAGAATGGCAAATTGGAAAAAGAAGCAAGACTCAATGGTATGGTGTCTTCAGAAGAGCCTTCTCATATACCATGGCATCCATAGGCTCAAAGTAAAAGGATGAAGAGAAATCTGCCAAGCAAACTGAAAACAGAAAAAAGCAGGGCATGATATGCTAATTTCAGACAAAACAGACATTAAACCAAAAATGATCGAAAATGACAATGAAGGGCTTTACACAGTGGTAAAGGGCTTAATTCAACCAGAAGCCCTAACTTTCCTAACTGCATACACATCCAATACAGGAGCATCCACATTCATAAAACTAGTTCATAGAGACCCACAAAGAGACTTAGATAACCACATAATAATAGGGGGAGACCTCTACACAACACTGACAGTATTAGATTACCAAGGCAGAAAACTAACAAAGATATTCAGGACCTGAACTCAATACTTGACCAAATAGGCCTAATAGAAATCTACACAATTCTCCATCAAAAAACAACAGAACAAACATTCTTATCATCTGCACATGGCACATATTCTAAAATTGACCATACAATTGGCCTTAAAATAATTCTCAGAAAATTTAAAAACAAAGAAATTATACCATATATAAGCATTAATGGCCTTGGCTTTTTTTCTTTTTTTTTTTTTTGCTTTTTGTTATTTGTTTTTTGATTTTGAGACCGAGTTTCTCTCTTGTTAGCCAGGCTGGAGTGCAGTGGCACGATCTCGACTCACCTCAACCTCTGTCTCCCGAGTTCAAGCGATTCTTCTGCCTCAGCCTTCCTGAGTAGCTGGGATTATAGGCATGCGCCACCATGCCCAGCTAATTTTGTATTTTGTATTTTTAATAGAGACAGGGTTTCTCCATATTGGTCAGGCTGGTCTCGAACTCCCGACCACAGATGATCCGCCTGCCTCGGCCTCCCAAAGTGCTGGGATTACAGGCGTGAGCCACCGCGCCTCACAACTTTTTTACCTTTTTTAATAGGTAATTTTAACTGTAATTTGAATAGCTACATTTATCAGGGTGAAATTAAATTTCATGGGAATATCTGGGTCAAGAAATCCAATATAAATATTGAGACATTATTATAAACTGAATACATAATTAATGTATCAAATCATACACATTTTATTTTATGCAATTATTATACATGTACACATATGTAATGCTTTACAAATATGTATTTGTGCTAAAATATATGTGCATTTATTCATGTTCAAAATAAATTTGTGTTTGTTTTTGTATCTTGTTTCTTATTTTTATTGAGACATAACTGATGTAGATATTTTGGGGTACACATAAAAATTGTTTCAAATTGTGCTATATTTTATTATACTTGTTTTTTTAGTGACAGAATCTCTGGTCATCCGGGCTGTAGTGTAATGGTGCAGTCACAGCTCACCGTAGCCTCAGAGTCCAGGACTCAAGTAATCCTCCCACCTCGGCCTCCCTAAGTGCTGGGATTACAGGCATAAGCCACCATGCCTAGCCACACGTGAACATTTAATACATTCATATAATTTGTAAAAATCAAATTACTGTAATTAGGTTATCACCTTAAATATTTGCATGTTCTTTATGCTAGAAACATTCTCTGCTAATAATAAGGATAGTTTGGATTATTCTTTTCTAGTTATTTTGAAATAGCTAAAATAGTTTACAATATATTATTGCAAGCTGTAGTCCATCCTATTGATCTATCAAACACTATTTTATCATCCATTGGTGGACACTTAGGTTGATTCCATATCTTGGCTACTGTGAATAGTGCTGTCATAAACATGAGACTGCAGATATCTCCTCGATATGTTGATTTCCTTTCTTTTGGATATATACCCAGTAGTGGGATTGCTGAAGCACATGGTGTTTCTATTTTAATTTTTCAAGGAATCTTCATACTGTTCTCTGCTTGACTGTACTAATTTATATTCCCACCAACAGTGTATGGGAGTTCCCTTTTCTCTACATCCTCACCAGTATCTATTACAAAGATTAATTTTGATTACAAAGAAAGAAAAAACAAAACACAAAATATTTGTACACATTAGATCACATGCCCCCACATTTTTGATGTCACAATGTACATTTTATGTATTCTCTCTCACTCTCTCTCTCTTTTTTTTTTTTTTTTTTGAGACAGAATTTCACTCTGTCACCCAGGCTGGAGTACAATGGCACGATCTCAGCTCACTGAAACCTCTGACCCCGGGTTCAAGCAATTCTCCTGCCTCAGTCTCCCAAGAAGCTGGGATTACAGGTGCCTGCCAGCACGCCCAGCTAATTTTTGTATTTTTAGTACAGATGGGGTTTCACCATATTGGCCAAGCTGGTCTTGAACTCCTGATCTGGTGATCCACCTGCTTCAGCCTCCCAAAGTGTTGGGATTACAGACATGAGCTACCGCGCCCGGTCCTGTGTTCTATTTCTTAACAAATCATTGTAGTTATTATTTTAATAGTTTTGTCTTTCAGTGTTACTAAAGGTATACGTAGTTTAAACATGGCAATTACAGTATTAGTATAACAATGAAATTAGCATAATTTCTCAGCAGAAACCTTAAAGACCAGGAGAGAGTGGAATGATATATTCAGAGTAATGAGAATAACAAATTTTCAACCAATAATACTGTACCCAAAAATGTTATATTTCTGAAATGAAGGAGAATTAGACTCCCAGATAAAGCAAAGCTGAGTAAAATTTTCACTACCAGACCTATTCTACAAGAAATACTAATGAGATATATTTCTTTAATTTTTAAGTTGTGGGGCTTCCTCAATCTATGATTTGGTGTTTTTGATCAAACCAAAAGTTCTTAATGTTCTCTTTTTAAAAATAACCTCTTCCTTTTCATTGTATTATTTCATTTTAAAATTCTGATTAAATTTATGTTAAAGTTTCTTGCAATATATTACACATATCTTCATTTTTCTATCATATATTTCACCTCTTCATGAGTGGCATTTTTGACATTTTTTAGGTCTATCTTGTGGAGTAACTAAGCCACTCTTCAGATGTTTCTGATTTCCATCCATTGAGTTTTAAATTTACATTATTATAGTTCAATTTATAGACAACATAATTAGTTGTGTTTCACATATGATTAGTTCACGTTGCTTATGCCATCATCCTTGATTTTCATATACCATAATATTTGATACAGTTGATTAATCTGTTTTGTCTCATAATTTTAGTAATTAAAGCATATACGGGTCAGATGCTATTGTTTTCTGCTTCTGTTGGCTCAGACTCATGGTATTTCATTCCTTGAATTTTTTATATCTATGTATTGAGAAATTTTTTTCCTGGAACATTAAGTTTAAGCTTCTCCTGAGTTAAGTTTGCTTGTTTTTTCAGTCTTTAACTTTAAATGTCTATCTCGTACACAGAATGATCAGAGCATTGGACTTTCTGCTTTAATCTGGGTTTTTTTCTTGATGTTACTGACTTTTACTTCATTCTTCTTTCTTAAGTTCTATTACCATAAAAATGGATGCTGGATATCATTGGAAATTATTAGGAAACTCAGGTCGAAAGAGAACTTTGATGTGAAACATATATTTCAGGATTATGTTTTTCTTTTCAAAAGTCATTTATTAAACTGTTCCGTGATAATCGCTCAAATTCGAAGAGTTCTTAAGAGTATCTATTCTAACATATTCCCAGAGACAAAAGTCTCAGAAGTATGTTTCTTAAACTTTCTTTCTACTCATATGAAATTATCAGATAGCATAACCTCGAAGATCTCTAAAATTTACTATTGTTTTAGATGAAATAAATCATTGTGTTGTATTATGAATATATAAACATAATATGGTAATAGGGGACTGAAGTTGTAGGCTTTCTAATTCTAGATCAAGAATCAACAAGTTTGGACCCCAGAAACTAAGAGATATTAAGAGTATCCCAAACTCAGGGACAAGGTAGAGATTCACTGATTGAAACCATGGATTGGAATTCCCAGATAAAATTGTTTGGAGAGAAAATGGTGGAAAATCTTATCACAATTATAACTCCTATGGTTGTTGCTTTATTGGGAAATGAAAGGGAAAAAAAGACTGAATCCAAACCACACTACTGTCTCCAACTACAAAGATATTATTACCTGAGTTCGTTATGTACTGGTTCTGGTTTTGAAACATGGAATGC
The DNA here is from genome assembly GCF_047675955.1 of Chlorocebus sabaeus. NCBI lineage: Eukaryota > Metazoa > Chordata > Mammalia > Primates > Cercopithecidae > Chlorocebus > Chlorocebus sabaeus. The sequence continues at coordinate 53,221,635 of NC_132921.1, forward strand.
TAAATGGAATAGGAGATACAGCTGTTACTCAATAGAAGTGTACAAACTATTGTTCTAAAATATATTATTTTACAAACTAATGGGAAATGAAAGGAAATAGAAAGACTGAATCTATACCAACTATCTGCAAAGATATTACCTGAGTTCACTATGTACTGGTTCTGGTTTTGAAACATGGAATGCTAAATGGATAAGGAGAGACAGCTGTTACTCAATAGAAATGTGCAAACTATTATTTTAAAACAGATTATTTTACAAACTAATAAAATGAAAGATAGATGTTAGCAATGAAAATGCATCACTCATACACCCTGCTATAGGGAATAATATAGATGTGCATAATTAGTGCTGCATTTAAACTATTTTTATTTTGGTCTGCTCCTGGTAAATAAATAAATCTGTATCTATGACAAGGGTATTAAAACAGACTCATGCAGGAGATTCTTTCAATGGCTGACTTTACCTTGAAGCCCCATAGGCTTGGCCAAACCTTTCTTGGAATGATAATGTAATATGAAACCCTCTTCCCAACCTTTCTTTCTTTCCTTTTTCCTTTCACAGGTGTCAAACACACACTAGGATTTCTGTATTCTCTTGCTTCCTCTCTCAATACTTTTTGGCCATCTGATCTGTTTTTGTAAATGTTTCTTTGTAGAATTGAATGAAAGCTATACTGAAAATAGCCTAAGGAATCAGCAATAGGATGGTGAGTAAGGTCTACCTAACTCACTATATAATGGGTGAAGAGGTCACCTTTTCAGTGACAAGTGGGGCACGAATAGTTTTTGGCACAAGGTGGCAAACAAATTGCTAAAACTTTCTTGGTGGTGACCTTGAAAAATGTCCTGACATATGGGAATTCTCTTGCAGGTCTGGTAATTCAGAAACTTGAAAGATGTGAGACAAATAATTTCTACAAAGAAATAAATGTTGAAAGTTTAGTATAAAATGGTATCAAAATCCTAGGTGAGATAATTAGAACCTGGGACCATTTTTAAAAGCTTACAAACAGGTACTTATTTTCTATGGCAAAAGGGCAGACCACTCTGAGAAGCAGGCTGAAAATTTAATAGAATTGCAGCATTCTAAAGACATTTGCCTTCTCTGCCAAATCACATCTCATAGTCAAAAGTCAGGACCCTGGTTAGGAAAACAAGGACCCTGAAAAATATTAGATGTTTTATTAGGCCATTCTTGCATTGCTATAAAGAAATACCTGAGACTGAGTAATTTATAAAGAAAAAAGGTTTAATTAGTTCACAGTTCTGCAGACTTTACAGGAAGTATGGTGTTGGGATCTGCTTGCCTTCTAGGGAGGCCTTGAAAAGCTCGCAATCATTCAGAAGGTGAAAGGAGACCTGGCATGTCATTTGGCAAAAGCAGGATCAAGAGAGAGTGTAGTGAGGGGGGAAGTGCCACTTACTTTTAAATGACCAGATTGCATGAAAACTCACCATCACAAAGTCAGCACCGAATCATAAGGGATACCCATGATCTAACCACCCCCCACCAGACCCCACCTCCAGCACTGGGACTACAGTTCATCAGGAAATTTGAGTGGACCCAAGTATTTAAACTATATCATTTTACTCCTGGACCCTTCCAAATTTTATGTCCTTCTCATATTGCAAAATAAAATCATGCCTTCCCAACAGTTTCTCAAAGTCTTAACTCATTCCAGAATTAAACCAAACGTCTAAAGTGTCATCTGAGACAAGGCAAATCTCTGCAACCTATGAACCTGTAAAATAAAAAACAAGTTGGTTACAAGATGCAATGGTAACATAGGCATTAGGTTAGCATTCTCATTCCAAGTGGAATAAATTAGCCAATGGCTGACTTTAACTTGAAGCCCCATAGCACTGGGCAAAGCTTTCTTGGAATGATAATGCAATATGAAACTCTTACTAAACCTTCCTTTCTTTCCTCTTTTCTTTCACAGGTATCAAGCATACACTATGATTTCTGCATTCTCCTTTTTCCTGTCTCGATAAATTTTCTGCCATCTTATCTACAACATGTTTCTTTGTAGAACTGAACTAAAGCTGATACTGAAAATAGTCCAAAGAAACAGCAATAAAATAGAATGACACTAATCTAAAAAGACAGCAATAAGATGGTGAGTAAGGTCTAGTTAACTCACTATATGATGGATGAAGAGGACAACATGCTCAGTGTCCTGAAAAGAAAGGGGTTATACACCCCATACAAGTTCAAAATCCAGCAGGGCAGCCATTACATCTTAAAACTCCAAAGTTTCTTCTTTAACTCCGTGTCCCACGTCCAAGGTAAACTGATGCAAGAGACAGGTTCCCAAGGTCTTGGGCAACTCTGCCTCTGTTTCTTTGCAGGATTCAGCCTGAGGCTGCTCTCACAGATTGTTGAGTCCCTGTGGCTTTTACAGGTTCAGGGTGAAAGGTGCTGGTGGGTCTGCTATTCTTGGGTCTAGAGGGTATTGATCCATTTCTCCCAGATCCACACAGTTCCCCATTGGGGACTCTGTGTGAGGGATCCAACTCTACAATTCCCCTTGGCCCTTCCCTAGTAGAAGTTCTCTGTGGTGGCTCTATCCCTGCAGCAGGTTTCTAACTGGGCACCCAGGCTTTTCTATATATCCTCTGAAATCTAGGCAGATGTTCTGCCAGGAATCTATCACTTTTGCATTCTGTGCACCTGCAGGCTTAACAATAGAAAGAAACCGCCAAGGCTTATGACTTGTGCCCTCCAGAGTGGCAGCCCAAGCTGTAACTCTGGCCCTTTGATCTGAGGCTGGCACCAGAATAGCTGGGATGTTGGAAGCAGTGTCCTGACGCTGCCTAGGACAGCAGGGTCCTTGGCCTAACATATGAAACCATTATTTCCTTCTAGGCCTATGGGTCTGTGATGGAAGGGGCTGCTGTGAAAGCCTCTGAAAAGCCTTGGAGACCATTTCCCCATTCTATTTGCTATTAACACTTGTATCTTTTTTAGTTATGCAAATTTCTCTAGCAAGTTGCTGCTCTGCAGCCCGCTTGGATTCCTCTGCCAAAAAAGCTTTTTCTTTCTCTGACACATGGCAAGGCTGTAAATGTTTGAAACTTTTATGCTCTGCTTCCTTTTTAAATATAATATAAATTGGAATTTTAGTCATTTTTTTTAGTGCAGCTAAAATCTTTGCTAAGGTATAGAACACATGAACTTTGCTCCAGTTTCCAATTTCCTCATTTTCGTCTCAGACTTTATCAACCCAGACTTCACTGTCTATATCACTATCAGCATTTCAGTCACAACTATTTAACTAGTCTCTAAGAAGTTCCAAACTTTCCCTCATCTTCTTTCCATCTTCTTCTGAGCCCTACAAACTCTTCCAAACTCAGTCGTTTGCCCAGTTCAAAGTTACTTTCATATTTTCAGGTATCCTTATGGCAATTCCCCACTCCTGGTACCAATTATCTGTATTAGGCCATTCTTGCATTGCTGTAAAGAAATACCTGAGATGGGGTAATTTATAAAGAAAAGAGGTTTAATTGGCTCACAGTTCTGTAGGTTTTATAGGAAGCATGGTGCTGGTATCTATCTGCCTTCTAGGGAGGCTTCAGGAAGCTTACATTCATGGTGGAAGGTGAATGGGGAGCAGGCATGTAACATGGTGAAAGCAGGATAAGAGACAGAGAGAATGGGGGTAGGTGCCACACACTATTAAAAGACGAGATCTCAAAAGAACTCACTATCACTAATACATCATAAAGCCATAAGGGATATGCCCCCATGATCCAAACTCCTCCTACCAGGCTCAACCTTCAGCACTGGGGATTACAATTCAACATGAGATTTGTGTGAGGACAAATATCCAAACTATATCAGCTAGGATGTCTTGATTGATTCTTCTGAGGTAGTTGGCCCTAGAGAGCCCCTCAAATTTTCAAACTGCTAAAGAAAAATACATGTCACCTTATAATTATACTTTCTGATATGGTTTGACTCTATGTCCCCATTCAATTCTCATCTTGAATTGTACTCTCATAATTCCCATGTATTGTGGGAGGGACCTGGTGTAAGATAATTGAATCATGGGAGCAGTTTCCTTCATACTGTTATCATGGTAGTGAATAAATCTCATGAGATCTCATGGTTTTAACAGGGGTTTCCACTTTTGCATTGTCCTCATTCTCTCTTTGCCCGCTGCCATCCATGTAAACTGGGACTTGCTCCTCCTTGCCTTCTGCCATGATTGTGAGGCTTACCCAGCCATGTGGAACTGTAAGTCCAATTAAACCTCTTTCTTTTGTAAATTGTCCACTCTTAGGTATGTCTTTATCAGCAGCATGAAAATGAACTAATCCATTAAATAGGTACCAGTAAAGTGGGGAGCTGCTGAGAAGATACTTGAAAATGTGAAAGTGACTTTGGAACTGGGTGAAAGGAACTGGGTAACTGCTGGGACATTTTGGAGAGCTCAGAAAACACAAACATGGCAAAAACTTTGAAACTTCCTAGAGACTTTTTGAATGGCTTGCCCAAAATGCTGATAGCGATATGGACAATGAGATCCAGGTTGAAATGGACTCAGATGGAGATGGGGATCTTCTTGAGAACTGGAGCAAAGATGACTCTTGTTATGTTTTAGCAAAGAGATTGGCAGCATTGCCTTGCCCTAAGGAATTGTGGAACTTTGAACTTTAAAGAAATGACTTAGGGTATCTGGTGGAAAAAATTTCTAAGTAGGAAAGCATTCAAGAGGTGACTTTGGTGCTGTCGAATGCATTCCTTTTTAAAAGAGAAACAGAGTATAAAAGTTTGAAAAATTTGCAGCCTGACAATCTGATAGAAAATAAAAACCCATTTTCTGAGGAGAAATACAAGTCCACTGCAGAAATGTGTATAAGTAACAAGAAGCCAAATGTAAATCCCCAAGACAATGAGGAAGACGTCTCCAGGGCATATCAGAGGTCTTCATGGCAGCCCCTCCCATCACAGGTCTGGAGGCCTAGGAGGAAAAAGTAGTTTTATGGGCCAGGCTCAAGGTCTCCGAGCTGTGTGCAGCCTAGGGATTTGGTGCCCTGTGTCCCAGCTGCTCCAGTCATGACTACAAGGGGCCAAGGTGGAGCTCACGCTGTGGCTTCAGATGGTGCAAGCCCAAAGCCTTGGTAGATTCCATGTGGTGTTGAGCCTGTAGGTGCACTGAAATCAAGAATTGAGGTTTGAGAACCTCCACCTAGATTTCAGAAGATTTATGGAAATGCTAGATGCCCAGGCAGAGGTTTGCTGCAGGGGTGGGGCCATCATGGAGAACCTCTGTTAGGGTAGTGCTGAAGGGAAAGGTGGGATCAGAGCCTCTACACAGAGTCCCTACCAGGGCACTGCATAGTGGAGCTGTGAGAAGAAGACCACCATCCTCTAGATCCCAGAATGGTAGCTCCATAGACAGCTTAAACTGAGCACCTGGAAATGCTGCAGACACTCAATGACAACCCATGAAAACAACTGAGAGAGGGGCTGTACCCTGCAATGTCACAGTGGTGAAACTGCCCAAGACCATGGGAACTCAACTCTTACATCAGCATGACATGAATGTAAGACCTGGAGTCAAAGGAGATCATTTTGGAGCTTTAAGATTTGACTGTCTCACTGGATTTTGGACTTGCATGGGGCTTGTAGCCCCTTTGTTTTGGCCAATTTCTTTCATTTGGATCAGTCGTATTTACCCATTATCTGTATCACCATTGTATCTAGGAAGTAAGTAGCTTGCTTTTGATTATACAGGATCATAGGTGGAAGGTACTTGCCTTGTCTCAAATGAACTTTGGGCTGTTGACTTTTGAGTTAATGCTGAAATAAGTTAAGACTTTAAGGGATCGTTGGGAAGGCATGACTGATTTTGAAATGTGAGGACATGAGATTTGGCAGGAGCCAGGGGATTGGAATAATATGGGTTGGCTTTGTGTCTCCACTCAAATCTCATCTTGAATTGTACTCCCATAATTCCCATGTGTTGTGGGAGGGACCTGGTGGAAGATAATTGAATCATGGGGGCAGTTTCCCTCATACTGTTCTTGTGGTAGTGAATAAGTCTCACAAGATAAGGTGGTTTTATCAGCTGTTTCCACTTTTTGCCTTCTCTCTGCCTGCTGCCATCCATGTAAGATGAGACTGGCTCCTCCTTGCCTTCAGTCATGATGTTGAGGCTTTCTCAGCCATGTGGAACTGTAAGTCCAATTAAACCTCTTTCTTTTGTAAATTGCCCAGTCTCTGGTATGTCTTTATCAGCAGTGTGAAAATGGATTAATATGCTCTCTTATAAAATTATTATAAATGAAACAAAATAAGAAACACAATTAGTTCACTGCAAATATCCTTTTGCAAAAGCAAAAGAAAAATCTAAATAGTATACTTCAGTTAAAATAAAAATGAAGGTAAGTACAAATATGATAATAAACAATGTAATAATAGATATTGATATTTTAATATAGGTATAGATATTTAAAATAGCAAAAGTTGCAAAACAAATTTATACAATAGTAATGTAGAATTGAGCAAGGTTTTAAAGTGTTAAACTATTAGGGATTTTTTTGTTGTTCTGGTGGTATATTTAAGTACTGATAGATATTATACTTTGGTAGGCAAATTTATATTTAAAAATGTTATTATACTTCTAAAGGAACCACCTAAAACAAGAGAGGTAAAATCTGTAGAGTTTATGTAGTTAAAGGAAATAAGAAAAATAAAAATGAATCTGTGTACCATGAGTAGAAAAAAAAAATTAAAAAGCAAAGCTTAATGAGTGCACAATATAAGGAGTTAGAAATAAATTAAAATTAATTTATGGTAAATAACTATAGAGAGATTATCTAATTGGATATCCAAAATCCTGCTATATTCTACTTATAAGAGTTAAATGGAAAGCACAACTTCATATGCAGACAATTCATGGTCTACAGTATACCAGAAAAATCCAAGCATCATCATTCTGTAGTCTGATTCTTTACATCATTGAGCCTCGACTTTTCTTCTCTTCAAAGTAGTCATAATAATACTCATGTTGAAGATTCCTTGTAAGGATCAATTATCATGTATTTAAAACACAGTGCCTAGTTCTGATTAGGAACTTCCATAAACAGTTGTAATAAGAATATTGTATTTCTTTAAAAAGTTAACATAATTCAGAATTGGAGTAATAATTCATCTTAACACTGCTCATTTTCTCTTTAAGTGGATTAATGAAGGCCTAGTTTAATTTGGCTGAATATATATTTTTTAATCTAATTTTGTTCAGAGGAACTGATTAACTTTGATAGAAATGTTAACCTTCAGGGTTGGACAGTTTATCAGGGAAAAAATTATTTACGGCCTTGCCAAAAACTAAATAACAAAACCCTGCTAATTATGTATTTGGTAGCCCTTGGACACAGAATAGCTCACGTTTGGTATGTGGCAATGCTTTGTCAGAGAAGAAATCAATGGAAATGAAAGAATTTTGTTCACTTAGAGTTATTAAATGTCACAGTTTAAGGACTATAGTTTAATGTCTAGAATAATAAATGTTGTATTTTGTTCCTGTGTTTTTCCTAGAATAATCCCTTATTTACATACTCTAAATAATACTTTCTTCCTACTGAATCATTTCTTTGCTTCTTTTAAGATTTTATTTCTTCTTCTCATTGGATATTAGACTTAGTTATTGGTATTTTATCTTAAACCTTTTAAACTTAATGGAGTTTAATGTGACAGAGCTTCAGAAAGAGGTTTTCTAAGAAAACAGCTTATAAAACAGTTTTATTATTTCAGGGGCTACATACATGATGTCTATGCCTCTGTAGTAAGAAAGAAGAAAAGCCTAGATAACTGAGTAATACTGGCCCCTTAAGCTGACTTTTTATTTTCTATATTTTTCTTGTTTTCAAATTGGTTTTGTAAGTATTACATAAATAATAGAATTATATTAACATATATTTTAAATTACTATCAACCTGGAACTGTAGAATGCATTGTGTTACCAACACTTGAATTTACTGTTTATTTTTCACAGGTCCAAAATTGGTCTGATCAAACTTGGTCTAATCGCCTAAATTATAAGATATCTTTTCAGATTATTTTCCTCTCCCTTTTCTCTAAGATGGCCTCTGGTTTTGTAGATGAGAAGGTTCCATGATCTCTTGGCACTGAAGATAAAACAGGCAACTAGAAAATGGGAATGCCCTTGCCGTAGGAATTCTTGGTAAGGAAAAACCTTATCACCTGCCTGCCTGAGATTTCGCCTTCCTCTCCCTGTATGGATCTTCCACTGTGTCATTTCCTTCTCCTTTACTAGATAACATACTTAACCACTGCCTTCTTTCTTTCTTGGAACTATAATGGTTGACGAGGTGTGTTGAGAGAAAATCCAGGTAAGTGAAAAAGAATCAAACAGAGATACATCAAAATTACCCCACCAGTTATAACCATGCATGTCTAGGGGATAATACTATTATTTGTACAAAAACTGAGTACGCCCAATTCTGCTTTATTACAAAGGGAGTATATGGAAAATCACCATGAAAGCAACATCTTTTCTAGTCATTCTAAACTTGCTTAAAATTTAAAAGGAAAAAAGGAATAGAGAAATTTAAAAATTGCTTCCCCTTCTTCAAGGCAGTTACACGGTAGATAGGTGACCTACTGGTTAGCAGAAAATATCTAGAAGGCCTAGTTCACAGAGATGGAAAGGAATCTGGAAAGCTGAACGTCTCTACAAAACAATAGCAGAAGATTTATGCTTCTGACCAAAACCTGAAAGGCAGAGACTTGAAAAATCAAGAGTTATAGATTGTTTAGAGAATGTAAGAGTGCCAAACAAGATAGTAGTGTAAAATTCACATAATTTTGAACATTCCTCAAGGACTGTTGCACACAAAAATTAGTGAGCCTTTAGAAAGTGAAGTTAATATATACAACACATGTATTTTAAGAGTTGTATAGTGGAAAATTAGATTATTTATTCCAGAAAATAATTCAGTGCCTGTGTTGTTAGAAAAATGCAAGCCATTTCCAAGTCTTTGAATCCTGACAAAAATCAAAGAACACAGAATATGCATTACAGAGAGTACAGGCTTTGAATCACAAAGTAGTGGAAACCACTGGAGACATCTGAGACAAATGTGTATTAAGATAAATGTTCTCATTTTGGTAACAAGAAAAACAAAATGTGTAATAAATTTCTGAAATAAAGTTTTATCTGTGACTCTGTTTTTCAAGAATTCAGGTACCAGGGTAGACCTATAAATCAGATCTCCTGAATAGGATGTTTGAGTTTTATTGAAAACTGGCTTGAAGGCCATAACAGCCCCTTTCCTGGCTTTTAGAGTGATGGGAAAAGGGAAGTGATTCCAAAAAGGAGGGAAACAAATGCAAGGTAGCATATCACAGAGCTGCCTAAAGCTTCTAAGAAAATCGTTGCTGATTGACTGGAAATCTGAGACATTTATAGAGAGACTTCTGGAATCATTGTGAATGAGAATATTTGATCAAGGAGTGGAAGGATGACCGGCAATTTATCTACTGGATCCGTTCAGTTTATCTTCCACTGCCACTGACATTCCATGGAACGTGAATCTGCTAAACCGCAGTTTCATTAATGGATGACTGGATTAATTACTAAATATGATATCCAATGATAGTTTAGTATATTTACATTTGCAATAGTTCTACATGTTGGTTCACATCTGTCCCTCTGATGTCTATGCAGCTTTGCCTACAGAAGTTAATGTAATGTGTGCTAGTCAATGACACGGGTATTAATCACTATGTAAGTTTTGTGGCAGTCTAGGAATCTATTGCAATGTTTAAAACAGTCTTCACAGGGCTGATAGTTATGATAACATTTATAGTTAGAGTGAAGATTTCACCTAAGGTCAGGAGTTCGAGACCAGCCTGACCAACATGATGAAACCCCGTCTCTACTGAAATACAAAAATTAGCCAGGCACAGTGGTGGGCGCCTGTAATCTCAGCTACTTGGGAGGCTGAGACAGGAGAATCGCTTGAACCCAGGAGGCAGAGGTTGCAGTGAGTCAGGATTGCACCACTGCACTCTAGCCTGGCAACAGAGCGAGACTGTCTCAAAATAATAAGTTATTTTTAAGTTATGATCTAAGATTATTATTAAAGATTATAATGAGCAAAATGAGATAGGAAGAATCAAAATCAAGGCCTCAAACAAATGTTTGCACACCCATGCCCATAGAAGTATTATTTATAGTAGACAAAAGATATAAATAACTCAAGTGTCCATAGGAGATGAATGGATAAACAAAATGTGGTATATTCACACAATGTAATAATATTATTCAGTCTTAAAAAATATCTGGCACATGAAACATGGGGAAACTTGATAACATGATGCTAACTAAAACAATTCTGACACAAAAGGAAAAATGTTGTATGTATGATATGAGGTATCTGGAGTACTCAACCTCATAGAGGCAGAGAATACAATAGTGGTTGCTAGGATCTTGGGGGAGAAGGAAATGGGAATTACGGTTTTATGGGCATAGAGTTTCAGTTTGACAAACTAAAAGGCTTCTGGAGACGGATGATGGTAATGATCGCAAAACAATGTGTCCTTAATGCCACAGTTTATAGCATTTAAAAGAGTTAAAATGCTAAATTTCCTGTTATTTATATTTTCTCATAATAAAAAGGTATCTTCTAAATTTGAAATGAGAAGGAAGGTTTGAGAAAATACATTTTTCAAAAAAGGTATTTAATTAAAAATATTGATTTGATGTATGTAGCATATCCACCCTGTGTTAGGCACTTCAGATGAAATAGGAATGTGTTACTAATTAGCTATGAATTACTCAGCTCATCAGTTACTCTACCTTACCTTCTTCTGGATCAAGAGAATTCCAAGATTTCTTGCACCTTTGAACACATATTACATCTCTGATGATATTCATAACTTGCTCAAACAGTTTGGAATATTCTCTCAAATTACAGTCAGGTACCTTACTATGAAAAATAAAAGCCATCCATATCTTGTTCAAACTTGTCTTCCCTACATCTAATTCACTGCCAAGGTCTAGCCTTGTTGACCATTTACCATTCTCTAAAGACATCCTGCTGCATTAATAGTCTTTGTTCAGGGAGTTTCCAAATCCTTGCACTAGGAAGTACCCAGTAAAAATGCTTAATTACACGGGCGCAGTGGCTCACGCCTGTAATCTCAGGACTTTGGGAGGCAATGTGGGTGGATCACCTGAGGTCAGGAGTTCGAGACCAGCCTGACCAACATGGTGAAACCCCGTCTCTACTAAAATACAAAAATTAGCCGGGTGCAATGGTGGGTGCCTGTAATCTCAGCTATTTGGGAGGCTGAGGCAGGAGAATCGCTTGAACCCGGGAGGTGGAGGTTGCAGTGAGCCGAGATCACACCACTGCACTCTAGCCTGGCAACAGAGCGAGATTGTCTCAAAATAATAAGTTATTTTTAAGTTATGATCTAAGATTATTATTAAAGATTATAATGAGCAAAATGAGATAGGAAGAATCAAAATCAAGGCCTCAAACAAACGTTTGCACACCCATGCCCATAGAAGTATTATTTATAGTAGACAAAAGATGTAAATAACTCAAGTGTCCACAGGAGATGAGACTTTCTTTGAGTCTCATAGGAGATTTTCTTTGAGACTATCTCAAAGAAAAAAAAATGTTTAATTACTTCGAAAAGCAAGTGATATATGTGTTTTACTACTTATGACTTTGAATAATTTTCAAGTTTTTATTTTTCTAATGCTTTACTGTAAAATTGAATTGAGAAGAGAACTTTGTAGAAGTAAATTATTTTAAGGTAACTCTAAAGAGTCTCTAGAATAACTACTGACACAATTTATTTTGATCTTAAATCAGGGCTAGAAGCCTAATGAGAAACAAGAATGAGTAGAAGTAAAATTAGTCAGTACTTTTTCTTTCTCTTCGTTGTGACAGAATATCATATTTGGGAAATGGAATCATAGTTGGGGATAAAGCTACTGTGGTTTCTCCAATTCATATAAGAAGAGGAAATGAAAAGGTGGATGTTGAAGTGGGGGGTAATAGTACATGTGGAATAAAACAATGAAAATTTTATGAACTATTAGTCTGTCACATTTTAGATACCTTATTTGATTTAATTTTGTGAAAACATAGTTAAGTTGAAAGGGCACAATATTTATGTAGTTACATGAAATAGAATTTTAAGGACTATAATTATAGAGCCCTATAATAATAATTCAATGTCTCAAATTTAGCTTAGTAGGATAGGTGCAGTTATGTGAGAGCACTGCCACTGGTATAACATGTTTCAGAAAAAAATAATAATCCTAAGGGAAAAAAATCTAATTTATAAAAAAATTAAAATGAAGGCTGAAATGTTGTGATTTAAACGAAAATTCTTTTTTTTTTTTTTTTTTTTTTTTTTTTTTCAGATGGAGTTTCGCTCCTGCTGCCCAGGCTGGAGTGCAATAGTGCAATCTCAGCTCACTGCAGCTTCTGCTTCCAGGTTCAAATGATTCTCCTGCCTCAGCCTCCTGAGTAGCTGGGATTACTAAATCCTAGGATTTATTTTTTGTTAGATTGAGTGAGAACTGTAAAATAAGAAGAACATCATGCCTGTAATCCCAGCACTTTGGGAGGCCCAGCTGGGTGGATCACAAGGTCAGGAGATCGAGACCATCCTGGCTAACATGGTGAAACTCCATCTCTACTAAAAGTACAAAAAAATTAGCTAGGCGTGGTGGCACATGCCTATAGTCCCAGCTACTCAGGAGATTGAGGCAGGAGAATTGCTTGAACCCGGAGGCAGAGGTTGCAGTGAGGCAACATTGCGCCACTGCATTCCAGCCTATGTGATAGAGAGAGACTCTGTCTCAGAAAAAGAAATAAAATAAATAAATAAGAAGAATGAAACAACATGGTACAGCTCTTAAAATTACATCTCTTTCAATTACTAAAAAAATGACAGGAAGAAGTTACTGATGACAAGTTCCTGTTGTGTAATATTACCAAGCTTATATTAACAGTTTTTAATATTATGAAGGCAGATTATATAGTTCTGCAAAATCCATGTGATAAAACAGTATCTGAATAAAGAAGTATTAGTCCTGAGTTGCTGTAAAATTTTTTCTTGTTAATATACTCTGAGGATGGTTTTAGTATCCAAGTTTACTTGTGCTTATCTAAAGCTTCCGATCTCAAGGCTAATGAAGAGATTCTGATAGCTTTTCTGCAATGTCAGTTGAGAGCTTTAATGACTAGAGATTAATCGTTTCCAAGGCAGCAATCTTTAGGGACTTCCACCCCATAAAGGATAGAAAAAGTACTGGCAAAAATTTATGCCAGCAAACAGAAACAAACAAACAAAAACAAACCAAAGAAAAAAACAAGGGAAGAACACTTCTGCTTCTTCATAAAATTGCAGGGGAAAAGTCTAGATTTAGTGCTGCATTCACCTAATTAAGACAGCCAGGATTTTCATTTTCTTCTCAACATAAATCACTATTGAGAAAAGCATCTGCCACCTCTGATATTTCCTGGGCAATAAATTTAAACGAATTAATCATTCTGCTTATTCAGAAATTCTGAAGAGTTGAAAGGCACTTGCCAATGGCCTGTAGAATTCCTGGCTCATTGATTTTTAGGTGCCAGAGGAGATTCAAGAGGCTGTAAAATGATTTAAACAGAAATTTAAAAAAATCATTCCAGCCTTATTTTGCCTACTTATCTTTTCACCTCTAATCAAACATGAATTATAACATTACATATATATAATTGTACAATAACATACATATAAAGTGTTCTTTGTGCTTAAAGTTTGTGTGATCACTATGAATTTGAACTACATCTGAATCTGAATTTAATTTTGAGTAGAAACTTTTTAGAATTCTGATATATTATTGAGCAAGCCAAGTCCCTTAAAATAGGGTGTCATATCATTTATCATTTAAACAAGGCTATTTTTGAGAGTGAATAAAAGCATGAACAATAATTAGGTCCAACTACAGATATAAAACAGGCAGTCTAAGACAAACTGGGACATGTGCTTGCCGTATTTAAACCTAAAGTATTAATAAATATGCAGTATATGAGTATTGGCTGGATTTGATCCAATTCCTCAAAAACATTTTTATTACAGTGTAAGCTATGCTGCCATAACAAAGAAGGCAAAAATATGGAGACGCGTATCAGTCCAGAGGAAGGCAAGTGGTCCGGGATATCCAGTGTGATCTTCTTTTCTGCTAACACTTCCTTTTTTTTTTTTTTTTTTTTGTCTACTTGGTTAAATGTGACTCACCAGCAGCATGACCATGTTACAGACTGTGAAATGGGAGAAAAGGAGCTTATCTTTTAAAGAAGTGACAAAATTTGCACATTTAATTTCTATTTTCCTTTAGATGGTGAGAACTTAGTCACATGGTCAAAATTATCAGGCTAGTTATCTGACATGCTATTATGCAGATGTGGGTCTTGGGATATTCTACCCCTAGAAGAATGGGTCTCTTTCCCCACGATAGCACTTCTGGAAGAGGAAATACTGAAAATTATCATCTGATTCCATGGAATGCTTTTTAAATTGTGTATTGTGAGCACCACACTTGACATTTCCTAACAAAATACTTGAGGGTGGGAATCGGAAACAGACATTTATCAACAAACTCAGGAATTTATTATGCACGCTATAGTTTGCAAATTACTTCCAGTAAATATCATAGGACTGAGACTATAATTTTAGAATGATTGTTACATTTCATAGCTACTTTTATTTAAACAAAGGCAATTTCCTTAAATTTTTATTTGCAAAAGTACTACTTTTTTATATTGTATGTAATTATTCACCTACACATAAATAAATAAAATGAGTTAAATTAACCTATAATACTCTCCTTATGAGCCAACATTTTTTTTTTTTTTACTTTATTTCTGGAACAAAATATGCTAAACAGTGTGGCTTACAGTGGGACTTTCCACATGGTTACTTCAAAATAAAATGTAGTTTCGCCTTATACTAAGATTAGGCCTCTACTATTGTGTGAGGCAAATATTGCACATCAAAAGTTACTCTTGAATATATCAGATTATATTGTATTGGATTATAACCCAAAACATAAAGAAGATGCATGATTGAATCCATTATGTTATAAATAAATGATTGAACAAAGATGTGAATGACAGAGAATAGACAAATCTCTCCTGTAGAAGAATTTCAAATAGTTTATATAGATACTCCACCCTCAAGGAGGTGGAACAACCCAGGAGGCATGACAACCAAATATATTATTCTGGGTAGGATACTGGGCCAATAAAAGAATATTGGGTATGAACTAAGGAAATCTGAACACAGTAGAAATTTTGATTAATAATAATCTACCACTATTGGTTCATTAATTGTGACAAAAAATACCACGCTTCTGTAAGATGTTATTTTAGTAAATTCTTTTAAATTTATACTTCCTTGGCATCTATTTTAAATACAAGTTTAACTTTCTCGTACAGAAGCAGAGCTCAGTCACCCTTGACACAGTTTCCAGTTTTATATCACATCCAAATGGCTCAAGTCAGTGGCCAGAGTGGCCACAGATAAGAACTTACAAGCATCTGTTCTGCCCGGCTGACTGGGCTCCCTACTTTCCTGCCTCTTCTTTTAAGCAGAGCATTTAGGTATTTCCTTATGAACTTAAAGTGACCTACACCCTATTTCTTTATATATACTGCTATTTGCTCCTCTCCGTGTCCCTCACCTAATTTCCCTCTCTCTCCTTGCCTAGAATCTGTACCTTAAAAGATCTTTGAACTCATTTCCTACTGTGGTGCTGTACTGAATTTGTGCCTTTCATCTGAAGAACCAGGGGCTACTCCAGGCTAGATTTCCCCATGATGCCAGGAGAGAACAAAAAGTCAGGCTCCCAGCACCAGAACAATGGGCAGGCAAGCAAAAACAGCACACAGGTCAGACAAGAGTCAAAAGGGTGTCTGCCAATAGAAACAAATTTCCTGTCTCAGCGAATCCCTGGTTGTAGGTCAGATAACTAGTCATTAGGCCATCTGCGAGGTAAAACATGCGTCCCATAAGAGGCACACTGCAAACACCCACCTCTAGTTCCCCTTCATTTCCTGCTCGGGCAGGATTGTTTGTCGGTGTGGCACTGAAACTCCAATTAAGCTGTGGATGCTCAAAATAGTTAACAAGAGTAGAAACTGTGAGGGGAGATGTGTGGAGTACATGAAAACCCTCTCCTATCTTCACACTTCTGTAAATCTAAAACTAGTCTACAATGAAAACTTAATTGAAACAAATGAGCCTCGACAACTATTTCTTCAGCTGAACTTACAAATAAAATGACTGGCAGAAGCCGAAGAGATAGTTTCTACAAATAGTATGCTTATTAAAACTTTGAATGTTTGTTTTCTATTAAGATATGCTTTTGCCTTGTGAAACACAATAGATCTGAGAACACTGAGGATTGGGTATATGTCAGTCACCTCATCACAATCACTAGAAGGCAAAAGGGCTTTTTCCAGGGCTATTATATTCCTTTTTTTCTTTTTTCATGGAATTCAGAAGAGTTACTGTAAATTAAAGACATGCACAATATGACAGTACTGTTGTTTCGGAGTTATTAAGAAATTATTTTAGAAAGATAGGAAAAGAGGTCCTTGGAAAGTTGTTTCTTTTAAAGCAGCTCCGGAAACGTTTCTGTCTAACAGGAAAACCCTGGCTCTTAGAGACAGGTGGGCAACCTTTGATATGCAAATGCAGACCATTAGAAACTGGATCCGCCCAAATATGGCGATTCCCGCTCTGTTCCTCTTGCCCTTGCCCTCACAAGTGCCTGGCACCATGGCCGCCCCCACATGTCCCCACATGTGTAGGACATCACGGCGCCCTTCATTTACATATTAAAAAGGTAAGGCGGGAGGGCCAGTTTTTTTGTGGACTACCTGAGCCCTATGCAAATCAGACACCACCTCCTCCATCCTCCTCATAGAAGCAGCCATCTTTACCTGTACTTGGGTTTCCTCTCTCCGCTTTGGAGGCCCCTCTCCCTCTGTCTGTGTACCGGGGAGCGTCTTCCTTCTTTCTTCTCCCTTCTGTCTTGCCTATTAAACTCTCCACTCCTTAAAACCACTCCATGTGTGTCCATGTCATTTTATCCAATTCGTGAGAGACAAAAGCCCTGGTGTTCTTCCACTCACCGGAGCTGTATCACTGTGTTTGGAAAAGTAGGGGCCGGGCGCAGTGGCTCAAGCCTGTAATCCTAGCACTTTGGGAGGCCGAGACGGGCGGATCACGAGGTCAGGAGATCGAGACCATCCTGGCTAAGCCGGTGAAACCCCGTCTCTACTAAAAAATACAAAAAACTAGCCGGTCCCAGCTACTCGGGAGGCTGAGGCAGCAGAATGCCGTAAACCCAGGAGGCGGAGCTTGCAGTGAGCTGAGATCTGGCCACTGCACTCCAGCCTGGGTGACAGAGCCAGACTCCGTCTCAAAAAAAAAAAAAAAAAAGAAAGAAAGAAAGAAAGAAAAGTAGATTAGGATCAGAGAAAGGAATTTCTAAAGTTCTAATTATTTATTGAAATTAGGTATACATAGGAAAGTAAAATTCTTAATGTGGTCCTTCGGGAAAAATTTAATTTCTCTATGTATTTAGAAAGATTTGGATTAGAGGGTATCACGATATTCATTAGCTAGGAGATTGTTAGAACAGTTTAGGTATGAGGTTATAAGGGTGGAGGTTGTAGAAATGGATAAGTTAATGAACCGAAAAAATAATAGAATCAATGGAGATGTGCAAGGAGGGAAAGAGAACGGTGATTAGCAGACATTTTGAATTTTGTCACTCAACAGGCTTGATGGTATAAAATAGTCAATATAAAATTATAAAGTTAAAAGTAGTAGTGGACTCAAATGGAATATCTTTAATATTACTCAAAGGTCCTTGCAATCATTTAACTAGTGTCCTAGTTTGACAATTAATTTGATGAGGACAGTAATTCTTTCCACCTACCTTACAGGGATGTGAAAATTAATGCAATAAAATTTCTAAAGACATTTTGAGCTCTCCGTGTGAAAGTCACTACCTAATATTGCTAGAGAAGAGACTCACTAAAGCATGAATTACAGTTTTGCCACAGGAAAAGCAAGAGTTTTGCAGAAAAGACAGGAATAAAAGGATATGTTTTAAAAGATTTACTTCTACTAGAATATTTCCTGATGATGTGGCACATAATTAATTTGAAGGTATCTAATTCATACATACGTTTGAAAATATTTCCCTATTGGGACTTTATCTTCTTGTCTTTTAATAATGCATTTAGAGTTTATTTGATTTTTAAATCTTTTCCACACTAGTATGCTCTATCAATTTCCTCCTTTGAATCTTCTAGTAACGATTTTCTCTCTTGCAAAGAATTGTGATGCTTTCATCTCCCAAAAAACTACTAAGACAGAAGTCTCTTAATTATCATCATTAAACTTGTGGGGTCAAAACTGGATCTCAAAGGAATGATATGAGGCAATTGAGGATGAGATAGAAAGGCTCAGGATTAGCCTGGGGCTTTTCCTTGTATTCTCTTCTCCTTACGTCTGTAATATTTCTAACTATTTTTTTTTTTTTTATCTAATTGTTTGCATGTTCATTGGATGAAAAATGACATTATAAAAATAACCTCTATTTTGAAGCCAAATATTTAAGATCTATTCTAAATTATTATTAGCTGCATGAACAAATGATTTACTATTTCTGACCTCACAGATTGGTGAGAAGTTTCAATGAGATACAGAACATAAGGAAATTGGCACATAGCTGCATTTCGATGGCTTTCTATTTTACTTCTCTTGCCTCTGCCATCTTGAAAGTCATCATGTTTTGCCTCCTCTGTTTGCTGTGATTACGGCTGTTTGAATACATTTCAGATATTCCATACCATTCTGTACTTTGATATTATTATGAACTCAGATATTTATGACTTAGGTTTTGACAAATCATCACTCATACCCTCTGGTTCTATGGTTTTCCTCCAAATCCCCTAGAAACAGGTTTAAGTGTATGCACTCCCAAATCCAGTATATATGTCTCAAATGTCATTTATTGATTTCTATTATCAGTTATCTTTGCTCGGTTTGTCTCTTCAAACTATGAAATCTATGAAATTGTGCAATTGTGACTGTGAAATTCTTACAAGGGTTAGGAAGCATAGATAGTACACAGATTAACACTAATAAACGTTTAGCAAATGATGGATACATAAATACACATCTACTGAATGTGCTGATGTGGTAGTTTTAGCAATAAAAGCTACAATTTGTTCATTGAGTAATGAGAAAGTCAGAATCTGCTTTTGGGATTTTGTATCTTTTTCAAACAAAAGACCCCAATGTTTTGATAATATTTATTGAAATTTTATTAAAATTATTATATCTAATTTGTAAGTGTACTTTATAGAGTAAAATGTTCAAGTTACTAAAAAGTATCAAGGTTCCTTGAGTTTAGTAAAATGTCAAACCAGCATACATTAATTGTGTAGATCTCTGTATTATCCATATTTAACAGATAATCTTTCACGTCACTAACGGTATTGAGTTACACAAAGCTTTTGTAAAAATATATGTAACTCAGAGATCCTCCAGCCACCTCTGTCAAGGTTGTGACCTCTGCCCACCATTAGGTATTGCATTTACCCACTTGCTTTAGCCACAACTGGTTTCTACCCAGGGACACTTCACTTACTGGCCTAAAGCCTGAACTACTTAACCCAGGAAATAAATATTAGTGAGAAAAATAAATAAGTGCATACTACAGGGGAATGAGATAAGCTTCAAGAAATCTATGCCATTCCAACCCCATAGGAGACAGTGAACTTATTCACACAACAAACACACTGCTCCTAGAACCAGTACTGAGAAAGCCATCACACAAAGACTCTGTAACCAAGGAACCCTTACAGTGTCTTCACCCTTGAAAGCACCAGGAGCTGAATTAGATTACAATAAACAATAAGCATTAAAGCTACATCCTTAAGGGGGAAAAAAATAAGACAAACAAACAACAACAATAAAACCTCACAGTCAAATAAAAAACAAATTCAAGAATAATCAGGACAAATGAGAAGCAATCAGAAAAATAATTTTAGTAATGACAAAACAGCATTCTATAACACCTCTCAAAAAATCATACTAACTCTCCAGCAAATGATCCAAACCAAGATGAAAGCTTTTAATACCAAATCAAGAATTCTAAAGATTAATTATTAAGCTACTCAAGGAGATACAAGAGGAAGGAGAAAACTAACATAAAGAAATAAAAAAAAATTCAGGATAAGAAAGACAGATTTTCTGAAGAGATAAATATTTTAAAGAAAAAACAATCCAAATTTCTGGAAATGAAAGACACATTTAGGGAATTACAAAATGCAATGGAAAATTTTAACGATAGACTACACCAAGTAGAAAAATGAATTTCAGAGCTCAAAGACAAGGCTTTCAAATTAATATAGATAAAAATAAAGAAAAAAGAAATAATAGAAATGCACAAAGTCTCCAAGAAATATGAGATTGTGTAAAATGGCCAAATCAAGAATACCTGGTATTCTGAGAGAGAAGAGAAAGCAAAAAGTTTTTAAAACTTATTTTTCCAATTGAGGAAATCTTTCCTGGCCTTGCTAGAGATTTAGATATCCAAATACAAGATCCTCAAAGAAATCCTAGGAGATTGATTGCATAAAGGACATCACAAAGGCATGTAGTTATCAGGCTATCTAAAGTCCATGTAAAGGAAAGAATTTTAAGAGCAGTGAGACAAAGCATCAGGTCTGCTGAGGGAATTTGTCACTACCAGACCATCCCCAACGAATAAAAGGCCAGAATAGAACCTCTTGAAAACATAAAAACTTACAGGGACTATAAAACAATAACAAAATGAAGAAAATAAAATATCTAGGCAGCATTTAACATAATGCCTGGAATAATACCTCACATCTAAACATTGATGTTGAATGTAAATGGCCTAAGTGCTCCACTTAAAAGATACAGATTGGCAGAATGGATGTAAAAATCATAAATCAAGTATTTACTGCCTTCAGTAGACTCATCTAGCATGTAAATATTCATATAAACTCAAAGTAAAGGGGTGGAAAAAGATATTCCATGCACATGGAAACCAAAAGTGAGCAGGAGAAGCTATTTTTATATCATACAAAACAGACTTTAAAGCAACAATAGTTAAAAAAAAAAAAAGACAATGAAGCTCAATATATAATGATAAAACAATCAATCCAAGCAGAAGATATTACAATTCTAAATTTATATGCACCTAACTCTGGAACTTCCAGATTTATAAAACAATTACTACTGGACCTAAGAAATGAGATACACAGCAACACAATGATACTAGGAGACTTCAACACTCTACTGACAACACTAGATAGATCATCAAGACAGAAAGTCAAAAAGAAACAATGGAGTTAAACTACACTCTAGAACAAATGGACGTAATATATTTACAGAACATTCTACCCAAGAACTGCAGAATATACATTCTTCTCATCTGCACATGGAGCGATCTCCAAGGTAGACCAGATGATAGGCCACAAATTGAGTCTCCATAAGTTTTTAAAAATCAAAATAACATCAAGTATCTTCTCAGACTTTAGAAATACATGGAAATCAAACAATCTGTTCCTGAATGATTTTTGGGTTTGCAATGAAGCCAATATTTAAATTTAAAAATTATTCGCAATGAATGATGATAAAGACAAAAGTTATCAGAATGTCTGGTATAAGGCAAAAGCATTGCTAAAGGGAAAGTTTATAGTGCTAAAAGGCTATATCAGAAAATCTGTAATATAACCAATTGGTAACATGACAGCACACTTCAAGGAACTAGAGAAACAAGAACAAACCAAACCCAAAGCAGCAGAATCAGAGATATAACAAAGATCAGAACAGAACTAAATGAAATTAAAATTTTAAAAAATAGAAAAGATTGATGAAACAAAAATTTGGTTCTTTGAAAAGAATAAGCAAAATTGATAGACCATTAGCTTGATTAACCCAGAAAAGAATAGAGGAAATTTAAATAAGCTAAATTAGAAATGAAATTGGAGACGTTACGGTTGACACCCCAGAAATACAAAAGATCATTTGAGACAATTATTGAAACAATAGGGAAACTCTAGAGAAAATGGATAAATTCCTGGAAACATACAATCCTCCTATATTAAATCAGAAAGAAATAGTAACCCAGAAAAGACCAATAATAAGCAATGAGATTGAATTAGTAGTTTAAAAAAAAAAAAATTGCCAAGAGAAAAAGGTTCAGGACCAGATGGATTCACAGCTGAATTCTTCCAGACAGTCGAAGAATTGGAGCCAACCCTACTGAAACTATTCCAAAAGATTGAGAGAGAAAGAATCCTCCCTAACACTTTCTATAGAGTCAGTATCACCCTGATGTCAAAGCCAGAAAAGGACATAACAACAACAACTACAGACCAACATTCCTGATGAATGTAGATTGAAAAATACTCAACAAAATACTAGCTAACCAAATCCAACAGCACATCAAAAAGATAATGCACCATAATCAAGTGAGTTTTATCCCAAGATGAAGGGATGTTTTGACATATACAAGTCAATAAATGTGATACATCACGTAAACAGAATTGAAAACAAAACCCGTAGGATTTATTGCAATAAATGCAAGAAAAGAATTCAATAACATCTAGCATCCCTTTATGATAAAAATCCCTTTATGATAGTCAAATAACTATGCATAGAAGAAACAAACCTACCTGAATATATTTAAGTCCATCTACCACAAATCCACAGCCACCATCATACTGATTGAGGAAAAGCTGAAAGCATTCCTTCTGAGAACTGGAACAAAACAAGGATGCCCACTTTCACCACTTCTATGCAACATCGTACTAAAAGTCTTCACCAGACCAATCAGACAAGAGAAAGAAATAAAGGGCATTCAAACTGGAAAATAGGATGTCAAACTATCACTGTTTACCAGGGATATGATTGTATTACCTAGAAAGCTCTTAAGACTCCTCCAAAAGACTACAGATTATTATTTGATGTTACACAAATCAGTAGCACTGCTATACACCAACAATGACCAACATTAGAATCAAATCAGGAACTCACATGATGAAACCCCCTCTCTACTAAAAAATACAAAAAAATTAGCCAGGCATGGTGGCAGGCGCCTGTAGTCCCAGCTACCATGGAGGTTGAGGCAGGAGAATGGCGTGAACCTGGAAAGCAGAGCTTGCAGTGAGCCGAGATCACGCCACTGCACTCCAGCCTGAGCGACAGAGCGAGACACCATCTCAGGAAAAAAAAAAAAAACCAAAAAAACTAAATTCCTTTTAAAATAGCTGGAAAACAAAACAAAACAAAACAAAACCTTGCAATATACTTTATTAAGGAAGTAAAAGATCTCTACAAGAACTACAAGACACTACTGAAAGAAATCATAGGTAACACAAGCAAACGAAAACACATTCCAAGCTCATGGATTGGAAGAATCAATGTCATGAAAAATGACCATATTGCCCAAAGCAGTCTACAGATTCCATGCAATTCTTGTCAAAATACCAACATCTTTGTTCACAGAATCAGAAAAAAAATCCTAAAATTCATATGAAACCAAAAAAGAGCCTTAATAGCCAAAGCAATCCTAAGTGAAAAGAACAAATCTAGAGGCATCACATTTCCTGACTTCCAATTATACTACAAGACTATGGTTACCAAAATGGCATGGTTCTGGTATAAAAGTAGAGACACAGATCAATGGAACAGAACATACAACCCAGAAATAAAGCCAAATATTAAGTTGATGCAAAAGTAATTGCATTTTTTTTCATTGAAAGTAATGGCAAAATAACACAATTACTTATGTATCAACCTATTACAACCAACTGATCTTTGACAAAGCATGCAAAAAATAAATTGGGGAAAGGAGATCCTATTTAATAAATGGTGCTGGGAAAACTGGATAACCCCATGTAGAAGAATGAAATTGGATCTCTATCTCTCACCTTATACAAAAATCAGCTCAAGATGGATCAAAGACTTAAATCTAATGCCAAAAAATCATAAAACTTATAGAAGATAGACTACGAAAAACTCTTATGGACATTGGTCTAGGCGAAGAATTTGTGACTAAGACCCCAAAAGCAAATGCAAGAAAAACAGAAATAAATAATCGGGACCTAATTAAACTAAAAAGCTTCTGCATGGCAAAACGGATAATCATCAAATGGACAATCCACAGGAAAGGAGAAAGTATTTGCAATTTACGCATCTGACAAAGGACTAATATCCAGAATTTACAAGGAACTGAAACAAATGAGCAAGAAAAAACAAATTGTCCCATCAAAATGTAGGCAAATAACATGAATACACATTTCTCAAAAAAGATATACTAATGGCCAACAAACATGAAGAAATGCTCAACATAACTAATCATTAGGGAAATGCAAATTAAAACCACAATGAGATACCGACTCACCCCTGCAATAATGACCATTATTAAAAAGTCAAAAAACTATAGATGTTGACATGGATGTGGTGAAAAGGAAACGCTTATACACTGGTGGTTGGAGTATGAATTAGTACAGTCTCTATGGAAAGCATATGGAGATTTCTTAAAGAACTAAAAGTTCACCCAACATTCAATCCAGCATTTCCACCACTGAGTATTTACCCAAATGAAAATTAATTATTATATCAAAAAGACACCTGCGTGTGTATGTTTATTGCAGCACAGTTTACAATTGCAAAGATATGGAACCAACCTAAGTGCTTATCAACCAATGAATGGATAAAGAACATTTGGTATATATACACTGTGGAATCCTACTCAGACACAAAAAAAGAATGAAATAATGCCTTTTGTAGAAACTTGGATAGAGCTGGAGGCCATTATTCTTAGGAAAATAACTCAGGAATGGAAAATCCAATACTGTATGTTCTCACTTATAAATGGTAACAAAGCTCTGGGTAAGCAAAGGTATGCAGAGTGGTATAATGGACCCTGGAGACTTAGAAGGGGGAGGGTGGAAAGGAAGTGAGGGATACAAAAACTGCTCATTGGGTAAAATGTACACTACTTGAGTGACAGGTGCATTAATATCTCAGACTTCACCATTATACAATTTATTCATGTAATAAAACCCACTTTTACCCCAAAAGCTATTGAAATTGTAAAAAACTAACTAAATAAAATGGATACACAATTTTACAACTCTACCAAAAAATGCCTTATATATTATCAAGAATCAGTGCAATTTGTTGAGGATAAACCCTAGTTCTTATATACACAGAAGTGGGAAGAAAAAAAAATTATAGATGGTTTGCCAACACTAGGAAGTATTTCTTTTTCATGTATTTAGAAAATGCAATTACAATTATTTAGGGATGTGTACTGAACTCTGTCAATTACAACATAGAGCAGGATATGGGACTTATTGTATATTATAATTTTCTGCATCTAAAAATCTAACAATGGACACCATAAGGAAGTGTATATTTCAATCCTGAATGTTCCAAGGCTCAGCACCAGATGTACATTTCTAGTTGTATCAATGTCTTCTTTCTCTGAATGCCACTTTTAGCAGTACTAAACTATTACAGTAATACATTTCTAGCTCCAGGAAAAACATTTTTTCTGTGTGTGTGTATTACTTTAGAAAAAGGAGGAGTAAAAACTTTTGGAAGAAGTTTCAGAGGGAATTATATGGATGCCAAAGGCAGAGCAAATCAAGACAGTATACTCAGAAGTAGATGGGAGGCCTTGCCCTAAGTCATATAAAGCAATTACAAATATTATAAACACATCTTATACACACACACACACACACACACACACACACACACAAACATTTAGCTGAAAGGCACTAATAAAAAATATATTTTGGTTTCATAGAGGCTAAAATCTATGACTCCATTATCTCTTCCTCACAAAGTATCTACCGCAATTTTGCATACACATTATGAACCATTGTTGCTAATTTATTTTCATATACTAAATGACTATTTAAGTTATAACTGTAAGCTAAATTGTAAAAGAAAATATCTGAGTAACAACTAGATTTGTTGAATAAACACATTTTGAAAAAATAAAGAGGAAGGCTGGAATTTTGAAAAAATTACAGAGAAATTTTCTGATATTGAATATTTTTGAGATAATGGGAATTTGAAAATTTGGTCCTATCGAGGAAATATTATTTCCTTAGGTGTGATAAGAATATTTGCAATTATGCTAATTAAAGGTAATACTTCTTTAGAAATACATACTGAAATTTGATAGATCATAGGATAAAATGACTCAAAATAATATGGAAAAAAGATGTGTGGGGATATAGGTAATACAGGCTTTAACTGATGCAGATATGGATTCATTATACTGGCCTAATTACTTGTTTGTACGTCTGAAATTCCTCTAAATATAAAGCATTTAGGATATAGAAATATACAAAGAAAACAGAAATATGATGTAACTTTATAAATAAAACAAAAATATGATGTAATTATTTTATATATTCATTTTCTTTTTTTTATTATACTTTAAGTTCTGGGGTACATGTGAAGAATGTGCAGGTTTGTTACATAGGTATACATATGCCATGGTGATTTGCTGCACCCATCAATCCGTCATCTACATTAAGTATTTCTCCTAATGCTTTCCCTCCCCTAACCCCTCACCCCCGATAGGCCTTGGTGTGTGATGTTCCCCTCCCTGTGTCCATGTGTTGTCTTTATTAAACTCCCACTTGTAAGTGAGAACATGAGGTGTTTGGTTTTCTATTCCTGTGTTAGTTTGCTGAGAATTATGGTATCCAGCTTCATCCATGTTCCTGCAAAGGACATGAACTCATCCTTTTTTATGGCTGCATAGTATTCCATGGTGTATATGTGCCACATTTTCTTTATCCAGTCTATCATTGATGGGCATTTGGGCTGGTTCTAAGTCTTTGCTATTGTGAAAAGTGCTGCAGTAAATATATGTGTACATGTGTCTTTATAGTAGAATAATTTATAATACTTTAGGTATTTATCTAGTAATGGGATTGCTAGGTCAAATGGTATTTCTGGTTCTAGATCCTTGAGAAATCGCCACACTGTTTTCCACAATGGTTGAACTAATTTACTTTCCCACCGACAGCGTAAAAGTGTTCCTATTTCTCTACATCCTCTCCAGCATCTGTCGTTTCCTGACTTTTTAATGATCGCCATTCTAACTGGTGTGAGGTGGTATCTCATTGTGGTTTTGATTTGCATTTCTCTAATGACCAGTGATGATGAGCTATTTTTCATATGTTTGTTGGCCACATAAATGTCTTCTTTTGAGAAGTGTCTGTTCATATCCTTCACCCACGTTTTGACGCAGTTGTTTTTTTGTTTTTTTTTGTTTTGTTTTTTGTAAATTTGCTTAAGTTCTTTGTAGATTCTGGATATCAGCCCTTTTCAGATATACAGATTGCAAAAAGTTTCTCCCATTCTGTAGGCTGCCTGTTCACTCTGATTATAGTTTTTTGTTTTGTTTTGTTTTGTTTTTTGTTGTGCAGAAGCTCTTTAGTTTAATTAGATACCATTTGTTAATTTTGGCTTTTGTTGCCATTGTTTTTGGTGTTTTAGTCATGAAGTCTTTGCCCATGCCTGTGTCCTGAATGGTATTGCCTAGGTTTTCTTCTATCATTTTTATGGTTTTAGGTCTTACATTTAAGTCTTTAATCTATCTTGAGTTAATTTTTGTATAAGGTGTAAGGAAGGGGTCCAGTTTCAGTTTTCTGCATATGGCTATCCAGTTTTCCCAACACCATTTATTAAATACGGAATCCTTTCCCCATTGCTTGTTTTTGTCGGGTTTATCAAAGATCAGATGGTTTTGATGTGTGGAGTTGTTTCTGAGGGCTCTGTTCTGTTCCATTGGTCTATATATTTGTTTTGGTACCAGTCCCATGCTGTTTTGGTTACTGTATATTGTAATTTTCTTAACCCTTTAAACAAGTTGAATTTTTTTTTATTAATTCTTTTGAGATTTTTTAGGTTGATGACCAAATCATCTACAAATGACAGTTTGGCTCCTAATTTCCAAAGTAAAGTCATTGAAGGTTGTTGTGGCTCAGATATAATCAAGGATATATAGATATCTAAATCATCTATTTCTATCTATGTATCTATCTATCTATCCATCTATCATCTAGTTTTTTGACAGTGAGACAACAGACGAAACTCTGCTTCAGAAATAACTCACAGTGAACAAGTTTCCTGAGCAAATAAATACAAAAAAAAAAAAGGGGGCTGAAATTAATCTCTGGCAACCAACATTTGTCCACATGATTTTCTGAGTTAATCTGAGGTCAAGTGACCACTGGCAGTTTTCCAGACATGGAGGCGGATAATGACTAGAAGTAGGGATGACTACCTTCGTAAGAAAAAACAAATATCAAAATTAATGCTAGCAAAAGAAAGGAAAATAGAAGAAAGGGTTTGTTAAGAGCACTGTGGGCCTGTTTGTGTAAGTGAAGAAGGAATATGTGACTAATGATTAGTTTCATGGAAAAGTCACAGAAAAATGTTTTTGCTTCTGATTATGTTTTTTAAAAAGCCCTGCTTTTTAAGAAAATTCATTCCATGAGCCACAGGAAAAAATAAAGACTAGAGATTAAGACAATTTTTTAAAACACTTTTTGAGTTCCAAACTCAAGTACTTTAGACTACTGTAACTACAACATGCTTTTAAGCAAATGTTACATACATGGGATTTAAACAAATATTTTACCACATATTACAATTGATTTCTGATTGTCCAGACTAATGAAAACTCAATAAATCTTATATATTTTTTATTTTATTTTGTTTTCACACATATACACATCATATACATTTTTGACTAGAGATTAGTGTTTCAAATTTCATTTAATTTAGGGTAATATCATGTAAATAAACTATAAGGAGATTTTACTTTCTAGATGCTGAGTGGCAAACTACAACCTGTGTTTACACATACATATATATGTACACACACACACATATATGCATAGACATATATATACAAATACATGTATATATATGTGTTTAGATATTCACACACAGTCATAAACATCCAAACATATATTTTTGACTAATCATTCTTATATAGGGAAATAAATGAAGACATATTTTTCTGTTAAACTTGACAGTGAGAAGAAAAATCACATATTAAAAATATTTATTACAGTAATTATGTTAAAAGGATACAAATGAGATCAATTCTTGAAATACTTACATTTCTCCAGTTTTATGTCTCTTACTCCATCATGATGAAATATTTATAAGCATCTTCTAACATAGATACCAGAAAAGATCCTGAAACAGGTTAGAATGAAATATTAAATTTATTATTATTGTATAAGTATTGCTATGGGAATTATTCTCTTTTTATTTTGCTTAGCAAAAGATGAAGTAGAAGTTTTGCTTCAAACATATCAAAACCACTAAAATATAATCAATTTATTATCTTGTAGAAATTTTAACATTATGCTAAAACATTACTGCAATGGTTCTGTATAAAAGCATCGGGAAAAAAGTATCACTAGATAATTTTGAAAACATTTGGGAGAAAATGCTAATGATACTCATATTGTTAATCAAACTATAAACATGCATTAGAATAAAAACCTTTAGTGCCCTTAACAAAATGTTATGGTTACTAACATGAAAATATATTTTCTTATATGCAACAGGGTGATAAAACCGATTTTTAAGGGTGTACTCAAAGAGCTAAAGTCTAAATATGAGACAAAATTAGGAAATGAATAGAAAGAAAATGAAATCATCAGAATGCAAATGACACAGCTGAACATTTAGAAGTAATAGTGGTAATGACAATAAATTTGTTTTGTTCTGTTTTAATTGTTAGTTGCATATCCTAGGAGAGACTTTTAAATTAAGCTTAATTTGGCAATGTGCATTTAATAAAATGGCCTAAATTATCACAATATATTAGAAGTCAGTGTAGCATTTTAGCAGTTAATCTGGTTTATGTAGATTTTATTATAGTTTACCTATAAAGGTTTTCTTCAAACCTACTTCTACCAAGTTATATAACTTCCAAATTTTTAAGAATAAATTAACAGTAACCACACTAACTAGTTCTAAAGCTATCGACTTGCGAAGGTGAAAAAAATGTTAAACTAAAATATGACAACCTGCACATTTCCGCTCCCTTGTGATTTTGAATATTTCTTTTATGGGTTTAAGTAGAGTGGTTATGTTAGAAGGAATGTTAAAAGTAACAAGTAACAAGGATGCTTACACCTAGAACAATCTGGGAATACATGATTCTGAGAAATTCTTTTCCTTTCTTTATATTGTATCTCACTTCAGTAAAAAGAATATTAAAGATATGAGCCGGGTGTGGTGGCTCACACCTGTAATCCCAGCACTTTGGGAGGCCGAGGCGGGTGGATCAATGAGGTCAAGAGTTCAAGACCCACCTGAAGAACGTAGTCAAACCCCACTTCTACTAAAAATACAAAAAAATTAGCTGGGCATGGTGTCAGGCACCTGTAATCTCAGCTACTCAGGAGGAAGACAGGATAATCGTTTGAGCCTGGGAGGTGGAAGTTGCAGTGAGCCAAGATGGTGCCACTGCACTCTAGGCTGGGCAACAGAGCTAGCGAGACCCCATCTCACCAAAAAAAAAAAAAAAAACCAGAATGTTAAAGATATATATCAAAATGCACTTTCTTTATGCTGTGTTACAGGTAATATAGGTGCACCATCACTTAGATGGGTTCCCACCAGTATTTAATCAGTACAATCAGACACTGTATTTCTTTTCTTCAAATTATATTTTAGCTTATATTTCATTACATTCAAATATAATCTCTTGCATAAGCAATTAGGATATAGCCCTAATGTTTAAAGTGAGGGTTAAAAAAATTACTTATTTTTTTTAGATGAGGAAATCTAGAGAGATATACTTTTATTTCTAAAGTTTTTATTTACATGTATTTTCTAATCACTGTTTTATAATTTTAAAAGGAATTTTTTGTTCTCATGCAAATAATTTTTATACGATATATTTAAAATATGAGATTTAAATTTTATTTTAAAATTCAATTACTATTAATTATAATAATTATTTATCAAATAGCACATTGGTGTTAAGTATAGAATTTCTAAACTTTGATATTCTAAAACACCATGTATTTATGAAACTATGTGAGCTTAACAAATTGTCATTAATCATCTCCCTAAATGTATAGCTGAATGTACTGTACTTCATTTACCTTTTTAACTGGAAATGATCACTTTAAGAATTTGTCATATTTATAATGATGACCAAATAAGCCACAATTTATTATCAATAATAACTAAAGGCTTTTCTTCAAGATTTTTATGAATGGTTGTTCTAAAATGATAATTTTATTTGATAGAGAAAACATAATGATTTTATATTTATAATGAAAGCATAGGAAAGAGTGAATGTAAGATAAAAGGAAACACAGTGAGATTTAAAAAACAGCAAGCAAACACTGAGAGTTGAGATAGTAACCCAGGTAAACCAAAGGTCAAGTGCTGATCTTAGTTTAAAGAAATATGTTTTCTTAAATTGCAGAAGTGATTAAAGCAGATATTTGTGGAGTTGACTGAGAATTTTAGAATTTATGTCAAATAATACAGACAGCTACTTCAAAGTCTTAAGTAATATGCTGAAAATGGTGCTTGAGGAAGCAACGATTGTAACTACAAAAATTAATGGCAGAAGTCATGAGAATGGATTCTGGATGCAGATTTCTGAAGCAATCTGCTAATAATTACAATTAAACTACACAGGCTCTTGGGTGAAGGGTGGAGCTTAAATGAAGCTTTTATAAAGTTGGCATAATGTAGTAGTAATTAACAGGGGCAAGCCACATTAGAAGATCTTTTCCTCTCTATGTAGAATGAAACTGTCATAGCCTCAGTGTGACTCCCTCTTATAGGAATAATGACTCAATGACTTCTGGTAGTAAAGTAAACTAAAATTTCTAAAATTGAATTTTGTTCAAAAAACACACTGAAACTATGAATAATTTTAGTAATGTGTTGTTTAATTGCCTAACTTCTTGACACATTTAGACTGGCATTGTTTTAACCAGGTGATGCGTCAAAAGAAAAACTTACGCAAGGATTAGAAGACATGATATCTCTGTGATTTGATTTAATTTTAATTTTTGGAAAACATTTAATAACTATGATTTGTATCTATATTTAGTCCAAGAGCTTATGGTAACAGATAGTGAAAGAAAATAGAAAATTAGTATGCACATTCATTTTTGTAAAAGAAAAAAATGATATAAATTTGGAAAGTCACAATGAGTGACCCATTTTTCCCTCTCATCTGGATGCCTTTCTTTTTTTTTTTTTTTTTTAGAGACAGAGTCTCACTCTGTTGCCCAGGCTGGAGTGGTGTGATCTAGGCTCATTGCAAGCTCTGCTTCCCGGGTTCATGCCATTCTCCTGCTTAAGCCTCCGTAGTAGCTGGGACTACAGGTGCCCGCCACCATGCCCAGCTAATTTTTTGTATTTTCAGTAGACACGGGGTTTCACAGTAATAGCCAGGATGGTCTCGATCTCCTGACCTCATGATCCGCCTGCCTCAGCCTCCCAAAGTACTGGGATTACAGGCGTGAGTCGTTCTTTTTTTATTGTTAGTCTCTGATAATAACAGTTTGTAATTCTTTTATTTTCAATCTCAAAGACATAATGAAATAATGAAATGAGGTCATACCTTTTCCAGCGTTTTTAATTTCAGAGAGCTCTGCTTCTAACTGTTCTCTGCTAATAGTAACTGGGCTGCAATGATATAAAGTGTGCTAAACAGTTTTACTTTTCCTTTTTCTCTCTTCTTTTTGTTTTTAAATTTTATTTTAGGTGCTGGGATACATGTGAAGGTTTGTTATACAGGTAAACTCATTTCATGGGGGTTTGTTGCACAGATCATTTCATCACCCAGGTATTAAGCCTAGAGCATATGAAAAAAAGTTAAATATCATTGATCATTAGAGAAATGCAAATCAAAGCCATAATAAGAACCATCTTACACCAGTAAGAATGACTATTATTAAAAAGTTAAAAAATAACAGATGCTGGCAAGGTAGCAGTGAAAATGGAACACTTATACACTTTTGGTGGGAGTGTAAATTATTTCAGCCATTGTGGAAAGCAGTGTGGCAATTCCTCAAAGAGCTAAAACAGAAGTACCATTCCTCCCAGCAATCCCATTACTGAGTATATACCCAGAGGAATATAAATCATTTTACCATGAAAACAGAAGCACGTAAATGTTCATTGCAGCACTATTCACAATAACAAACAGATGGAATCAACCTAAATGCCCATGAACGACAGAATGGATAAAGAAAATATGGTACATATACACCATAGTATACTAAGCAGCCATAAAAAAGAAAGAGGTCATGTCCTCTGCGAAAACATGGGTGGAACTTGATGCTGTTATCCTTAGCAAACTAACACAGGAATAGAAAACCAAATATTGCATGTTCTCATTTATAAGTGGGAGCTAAGTCAGAACTCAGGCACACACAAAGGGAACAACAGACACTGGGGTCTACTTGAGGGTGGAAGGTGGGAGGAGCGGGAGAGGAGCAGAAAAAATAACTAGTGGGTACTAGGAAAATATTTATTTAAAAAACTAAAGTGAATGTGGCAAAAAAAAAAAAAAAGAAAGAAAAGAAAAGAAACACCAACAAATACCTTTAAATAGCAAGCATATGACAGACTGGTTATAAAATTTTTCCAGCTCCACTAATCTGGTCTTTCACACGAGCTATAGTCAACACCAGCTATAGTAAAGGAGGGCTTCTGAGGGAATCCATGTGTAAAAAGGTCATCTCTTGTCGTGGTGAGCAAGAACTATCAATGCTATATGACTTGCTTTCAATTTACTTGTATCATTAGGGTTATTGTCAATATCTGGTACTTTTTACAAGTATCTTTGTCAGCTATCTTTTTGTACTGTGTAGTTTAGCTAACATTACATAATTTAATACAAATAAATCCACTCAATCATGTGAATATGAGAGGAAACTCTTATGCATTGACAACTCTCCCTCTTCTCTTGGGGTATCTCTTATGCTGTGTGTGATACCTGGTAACATATACTAGGGCAAACTCAGTGTCCATGGGCATATTAACTATTAGTGAAATGTGATGTCCTCTCATTTTTTTTTTTTTTTTTTTTTGGAGATGGAGTCTCGCTCTGTCACCCAGGCTAGAGTGAAATGGTGTGATCTCGGCTCACCTCAACCTCTGCCTGCCAGGTTCAAGCAATTCTCCTGACTCAACCTCCCAACTAGCTGGAATTACAGGCATGTACCACCATGCCTGGCTAATTTTGTATTTTCAGTAGAGGCAGGGTTTCTCCATGTTAGCCAGGCTGGTCTCAAACTCCCTACCCCAGGTGATCCTCCCGCCTTAGCCTTCCAAAGTGCTGGGATTACAGGAATGAGCCACTGGCACCCAGCCAATGTCCTCTAACAGTTTGAATAATAAATTTAAATGAATGTGCTACTAATTTTTCTCTGGATCACCTTGCAGACCTATTTTAGGCTGAAATTTTCTGAAAACACATTCTGACAGGGAGACTAGCATGTGTCTTAGTTTCAGCTACTATGACAAATATGTCCTAGTACAGAGGACTTAAACAAAAACTGTTTATTTCTCACAGTTCTGAAGGCTGGGAAGTCCAATATCAAAGTGCTGGCAGGTTTTCTGTCTGGTTGGGACCCATTTCCTGGTTTTCAGATGACTATCTTCTCTACCTGTCCCCATACGGCAGAAGGAATCAGGGATCTCAGTAGGATTCCTTTTATAAGGCTGTCAATCACATCCTTATGACCTAAATTAACTTGCAAAGGCCACAACTCCTAGTACCAATGCATCCTGTGTTAGGATGTCAACATATGAATTGTGGGGTGGGGCACAAACATTCCCTCTATAACAGCATAAAAGAATGTAGGTGTTCTCTTCTTGAAGCAAGTATCTGTGGGGGAGAAAAAAAAATCAGCCTTGGTCAGAGGGAGAATTAGGCTGCAATGCAATGTTGTTTCATCCAAAGATTCAGCTCACTGCAAAGTGATCTCCGAAAATTCTTAGGTCCTTCAGGGTTGTCCTGTGAGCAAAGGAGTTGGGTCTTCCTAGGATGTCCCAGGAAGTGTATGTAACCTTGAGCAGGAAAGTTCTCATGATCAAGTTCTTTTCATTAATTCCTAAAGGGGCTTCACATCCTAGAGGTATATGTTAGCAGCTGTATTCTGAATAGGGATGTAAATAACACACTATTGTATCCACTATGGTATCCCATATATGTTACCTTTAAAAATGGTCACGAAACATAACCACATGATGACAATAAATCATCTAAGAATAGAGTTTCAGATATATATTTAATACTTTCAGAACCAATGTAAACATGGAGTGGAAACTTCAATAATACATCCAATCAATCAACAATTATTATACATCTAATGTATGTAAACGCCCTGCTAGAGTATACAAATATTGATAAAATAGAACCATTCAGACTAGTTAAGAAAGGTTGACATGCAAATATTTAAGTAGAATAAAGCATTACAGATACTACTATATAAGCTCGTTTCAAGTTCAGGGAGTCAAAGATATAACGGTTCAATTTTACTTAGAAAATGAGGTAGATGGAGAATCTAGCAATGTTTCATAGTAGAAGTAACATGTGAGTTGATCCTTAAAAGAGCAGAAAAGGCTATCTGAGCAGACCATGGGGCAAGGAGGATTCATTCCAGGCAAAGAGAGAAGAATGAATTTGATTGGTCGTTATTAGCATGATGTGTAAAGCAGAATGCATTAGAAGAGCATGAGCAACACAAAGGCTAGGAGATGCAGTCAGGCACTAGCTCCTGGAGAGCCTGCATTCTTCAGCCAGGAATGTATAAAAAATTTTACACAGAGATAGATATAACAATTTTCAAATTACAGAAAGACTATTCCTGAAACCATGTAAAGACCTAAAGCAGAGACTACTTGAGAATATTGCAGTATTAAATTATAAAAAATTAAAGGGATAAAAGGAGCATATCAAAATGGAAAAAAGCACTAAAAACTATGTCAGAAAAGTCAGAAAGAAATTTAAATAAAGAATATATCAAATTTATGAATTAGCCTAGGAACAAAGAGTATCTTTATATTAGCTTTCCTAGTCAAGAACAATATATGTTTTCCTATTGATTCAAGTCTCAGTGAAATTTTGGAATTTACTTTATATTTCATAATTTACTTTACATTGAGATCGTGCCAAGAGGCTATTTCCAAGTCATCCACCTTCTTTTTTTCCCTGGGAATAACCTGCTGGGAAATTGGAAGCCAGTTGACCAATTACTCTGTTAGCCAAAATAATGCTAAGATGATTCTCATTTGGCACTTTTTA
Source organism: Chlorocebus sabaeus (assembly GCF_047675955.1). NCBI lineage: Eukaryota > Metazoa > Chordata > Mammalia > Primates > Cercopithecidae > Chlorocebus > Chlorocebus sabaeus. Next base: position 53,258,089 of record NC_132921.1, read on the forward strand.
AAGAAGTCTTTAGATTATTTCTCAGATCATACTTCTAGAAACAGAACTCTTTAGTCTTCATTTAGTTTCTGAAAGGTTTTGCAAATTTGCTTTTCATAAAATTGGTCTCAAGTTTCATTGCAAGCAACTATGTAAAATAGTAGTATTACTCTGGCAACATTAATGAAATTAATTTTTATTGATTTAAACTAATTTTGTTTCTTAACAAATTTAAATATTTAAGAAATCACAACTATAATTCAGCATTTTTGTTTGTTTGTTTTTCCACAGAACCTCTAGTTTATTTTAGGAACTACTTGTTTATCTGCTTTTGGTGAAAACTGAGCTAAGATTCATAGCTTTCCTCATAATGCTTATACATTTAATAAATATCATCTTTTATTATTTTCTTTAAATTTGTGTTTAGTTTAATCATCAGAACTTCAGACTTTACTTAGTTTTCTATCTTCCTGATTGGGTCTCTTTCAGTCTTGGAAACTGTATGAAGGATGGGAGTAGTTCCAATTTCTCTTACAGACTCCCTACCCCGTTATGGAGCCCTGGTGTCTGACCTCCTCAAGATTATACTCATAGAGAGATGATATTCTTTTTTCAACAAGTGGAGCAGACTTTTTACTAGTGCTATTTGTGATCTAGTGTTAATACTGAGAGCTAACTCTCTGCTCTGGAAAATTGATGTTTTTTTCTGGAAATATTCTTGCTAGCCACTTCCACTACAATTCACCAGACACAAATATACTTCCTCCATATGGGCCCTTTAATCCCTGATAACCTATTTTAGAACTTCATAATTAGTGCTTTTTCCCATTTTCTCTATACCCTCAAGGTGATTCTCTTAAAACTTTTCCCTCATTAGATAGTTCCAGGTCTGCTTTCCACCACATGTTCCTCATACAATCCCCTTCATCAGACACTTTTGTCCCTAAGTAAGTGGAAATGCAGCTTTTTCCCAATGAAATACCTCCCTTTATTCTCTGCTTTGTACATCAGGCCAGGTTAGCCACAGCCTCTCATGCAATCTTTATGCTCCCTAAACTTAAATTATCTGAATAATTGATCTTCTTTTAATAAAAGATCCTCTGCCTTGTTTACAGTTAGTAGAAATACCCTCCCCTTCGCCTCCTTTATAGAGGTAAAAATACAAAATAGTCTAACTCATTGCAAAGGATTCTTCTCTCTTGACTTTTCATCTTCATTCCCTAAAACCGACATCTAGGAGATCACTTATATTGCAGATCCTCTTTGATCGTTTCTTAGAAAGTCTGCAAAGGTGACCTAACACATCACAAAAGATATGAGAATACCTCGAACCCTCTGTATTTCTTTAGGTTTGGAGTCCCTGCAGAAACTTTGAGAAGATGAGTATCATTGCAAATCTTGTTACACTTTTATTATCATAATTTTACTGAATTTTTTTCTTCTTGAATGAATTGCCTTTACCTTTATGTGGAAGTATTATTTTTCTGTAAGGAATTAATCAATTGCATTTTATGATTTTTCCTGACATTGCTGTTTACTCCCATCTGGGACTTACAAGTGGCTATATTCACCATTTATCACTTTTCAAAGTTATTATTAATTCTTTCATCCTGCTTAGTAAGATACACTAAGAAAATAATTTACTACCGAATATCTTAGTTTATTCTATAATGTAGCTTTATAATCCTCTTAAGGGAAATAGTTAACTTGTAGAAATGATTAGCTTATGCCCCCCTTTGAAAGCTAATAATCTAAATCTGTGCTTAAATGTACCTAGAAATCTAAAATTGAAACACCTATTACAATTAATTCTTGGTAATGTAATTTCCTTGTGTCTATATATTTAAAATATAGTGGTTAGTTAATAGGAAAAACATTGTATGTACAATGATTAAACCACCAATTTTTCTGTAACTAAATATCACTCAGGTCTTTAGTCTCATTTTTATTCAGAGCTATAGCAATTGTTGCCACTTCCTAGTCAAATCAGTCAGTCACGTATTTTTAAGTTTTTTTTCTTGGCCTAAAAAGTTCACAACCATCATTTTTATTCCTCCCTTCTTTTTCAGGAATATCTATGCTTGAGTAGATGGTGGTAGGATTTAAAAGTCAGTGGCAGGACTTAAAAAAAGGCTATCTTGGTGTGACAGACATGAAAATGTTGTGCTGAAATTGGTCTTCCAGAAAGGACTTGTTGCCGGTTGCAAAGAGGGTGGTTAGCTGAGAGTCCCAACCTGTTAGCTCAGATTTTAAGCCTAAGTAACTCTATTTTCAGGGTGGATCCTGCAAAGCAAGACAACAGTATCAAAGAATATGTTCTTTTCTTGCCCACCAGCCAATAACGACTTGTAGTCCTGCAAGGGTCTACTCATTTCTACCCAACATTGGTCTAACTGTATTTGCTCTGGAGCTCCATTTTGGGCTGACAGACTTTGTTAAATCAGCGTCAGTATCTAAAGTGTCCCCTTCCCAATCTTGCTCCCTCCATTTATCTTTCCCTGGTGTTATTCCTCAATCAGTATTTCTGCTCCTAACTAGATTTTAGCATCTGCTTTTCAGAGTACCCCAACCTGACATACCTGGTATATGTGGGGAGGAGTTCAACTTTTTCTCTCCAGATGTTGTTCGTATGCCTCAGTCTGCCACTAACCTGTTTTTGTTCCCTTGTTTTTTTTCCCTGCTTCCATCTGGCTGAAGATGCCTTTATACTTCCGTTCTGTGGTCGTGGTCCTCATGGAGATCTAAATGCCAACTTCTTGATCTGACCTGGAGGCCTCTTCAGTCCGTGAGTCCATTGTTTTTCTTCTTGCTCATTCATGATGGGAACCATAATATACATTTGTACATGAACACCTTAGGGGAGGAACGACTTGAGAACTCTTTTGAAATAAGAATTGGCACATTTCCTACAGGATTTCTTCTACTTTTTACTTTAATATATTACTAGCGAGTAGTTTGTCTTGGCAAGAACAGTTGCTATCTATGGCTTAAACAACAAAATGAAGCAAAGAGTTTCTCAGATCTAAGTCACTCTACCTTGTATTTCTCTGCCTAGTACTTGGGCTTTCAGCAAGAGAAGTTTCTCAGCTATTTGATAGTCATACTCCCTCTGCTTCTCTTCTACCCTCTTTTATTTATTTATTTATTTATTTTTTTATTTTTTGTTTATTTATTTTTTTTGAGACGGAGTCTCGCTCTGTCGCCCAGGCTGGAGTGCAGTGGCGCGATCTTGGCTCACTGCAAGCTCCGCCTCCCGGGTTCACGCCATTCTCCTGCCTCAGCCTCCCGAATAGCTGGGGCTATAGGCGCCCACCACCTCGCCTGGCTAGTTTTTTGTATTTTTAGTAGAGACGGGGTTTCACCGTGTTAGCCAGGATGGTCTTGATCTCCTGACCTCGTGATCCACCCACCTCGGCCTCCCAAAGTGCTGGGATTACAGGCTTGAGCCACCGCGCCCGGCCTCTACCCTCTTTTAAATGAGAAATGCAACGACACATTTTTCCCATTCTATGGTTTATAACATAATTCAAGCTCTTTAACCCTTACTATCCAAATTCAATTCTCGGTTAGAAAGGAAGAATGAAAAAAATAAAAGAAGAATAATGAAAAGGCATATGGCTTTTTTTAAAAAGGTGAGCTTATGTCTACTTTAAAAAAGTGTAATAAATCTGACACTTCATTTTAAATATATCATTTATTTAAATAAATATATACATATATTTATTTTTAAAATTAACAAATAAAAATTATATATGCTAGCCAAATATGGTGGCATGTTTCAACTTGGTCAGAAGCATTTGAGAGTGCTAGTGCCTTGGGAAGATGAGGAAGGAGAATCAATAAATCTCTTGAACTTACTCCTCCTAACTAAAATTTTGTGTCCTTTGACCATCTCCCTAATCCCCCAATCCTCAGCCTCTTGTAACCACTGTTTGATGTTCTGTTTCTATGAGCAAGATTTTTAGATTTTATATAAATGAGATCATGTAGTATTTGACTTTGTGTGCCTGGATTGTGTCACTTATTGTCCTTTACTTCTATCCATGTTGTTGCAAATGGCAAGCTTTTATTCTTTTTAAGGCGGAATAGTATTCCATTGTGAATAAATGCCATGTTTTTTTTATCCATTCATCAGTTGGTGGACATGTATGTTGATTCTATGTTTTGGTTACTGTAAGAAAAAATGCTGCAGTGAACATAGAAGTGCAGATATCTCTTTAATATACTGATTTCCTTTCCTTAAGATATATGCTAAGTAGTAGAATTGCTAGGTATATATCCAGCAATATATCATATGATTTTAAGTTTTTGAGGATTCTCCATACTATTTTTCACGATGACTGTAGGAATTGATATTCCCACGAACAGATGCAAGGGTTCTCTTTCCTTTATATCCTCACCCAATGTTGGTATCTATTGTCTTTTTAATAATATGCTTTCTTGGGTGGCCACAGTGGCTCATGCCTGTAATCACAGCACTTTGGGAGGCTGAGGTGGGTGGATCACCGGAGGTCAGGAGTTTGAGACCAGCCTGGACAATATGGTGAAACTCCATCTCTACTAAAAATACAAAAAAATTAGCCAAGTATGGTGATGCGTGCCAGTAATCCCAGCTACTAGGGAGGCTGAGGCAGGAGAATTACTTGAATCCAGGAGGTGGAGGTTGCAGTGAGCCAAAATTGTGCCACTGCACTCCGGGCTGGGTGACAGAGCAAGACTCCATCTCAAAAGAAAGAAGAATAATAATAATATGCTTTCTTAAAGGCGTGAGGTGACATCACCTCACAGTATGTTTTCTTCAATTTTGTCTCATTTTCTGTTTCTTCAAATTGTGATGTCTTCTCTTTATCATTTTGTCTTTCCTTGATTGCATCTTTGCTAATCTCTGACATTAGTTAACTCCATACAGAGCTGAACACCATATGCAATGATGATAACTAGACCCTGTAATAAAATTGTTATTTTCTGCAACATCAATACCTACTATTTTGTCAAGCTCCTTTATAATCTCCTAACTTTTGCCAGACACATTCCTTGTCAGCTCAGCAGGAAATATTATTAAATTCATGATCCTAAAATTAAATTCATTAATATATTAATACATTATTTTTAACTTGGATTATTTGTGTATATAATAAACTTTAGATACATTTTACATATTTGGTATATGGAATTACCTATTAAATAAATTTGTTTTATTATAATATCCAAGTTTGTATTATTTAATACCATATATTTTTCAAATGTTTCTGTATATATCACTCACTAAATATGATTTAATAAAATTATAACTCAAGTTACTAGATCATGTTTCAAGAATATATTCTAAGCAGAAATTAATCTAATCTCTGTGGATATATTTGAATTCTTTAAGGTTAAAGTAATTTTATTTTATTAATGATATCTCTAATATAGGGTTGAAAGATATTTTACTACTAGAATTTGTATCTGTGCACCAAAAGTAGACTCTTAACTGAGTTTGCCAAACCACTAAATGAAAGTAGTACTTATTTAAAAATTGACAAGTTAATCTTTACTAAATAATCAAAAAACAGTTTTAAGGAATAATATATAAAATCTATGAGGCAACAAATAACCTGTGTCTCCTTGTAATGTCATGCTTGAATACTTCCGAATAAGTTCACTTAAGAATAAATGCATTGAAAACATGTAAGTATTTACTATTACTAGGACCTACTCTTCATAAAGTTAGCTGTTAACTTGTGCAAAACTAACACTAGTCCAATAATCCCAAGGTTTTTACTTTATTATCCTATGGACAATTAACCTGTTTAGATTTCACATCACAATTTTATTGCAGGATTAATGTATATCTTCATCATGATCCTATGTATAAAAAGAGATCAATTTCTCATATGTACTTTTTCTGCTTTATCTTTATGTTCTCTTATTAAGTAGCTAACATTTTTATAGTTATTTTTCTATATATGTATAAAAATTATGCTTTTAATATTTTTAAGTGATGATACTAGTTATCAATAAAAATAATTGAACTGGTTTATGTTTATAGAATATTCATTTTGGAAGATTGCTCCATTACACTTAAGAAAAATTTGTTATCTCTATTAATAAAAAAGCAGTGAGAGAATATTTTATTATTGCTTAATGCTTTACAAGACATTATGTCCAAAAGGAATAACATTTATTTACTTCATAAGATCAATATGTGTGACATTACATATTTAACATTCTGGTATATAGTTTTAGCCTCTTATCTGGAGTTCAAACTCTACATAACCCAGATCAGAAAAACAAATGCCTCCTTTCTAAATATGACTACATTTTTACCTGTATAGAAATATTATATATTCCTCAAACAAGGCATCCAGGAACAAATTAATTTTGAAAACATATTCGTAAAGAATATTAAATTACTAACTTTCATGGACTCTGAAATTAATGTAAATGCATTAAACATTTCTTATAAGTATCATATTTAAACTTTGTCATCATGAATACATATTTATCTATTCAATATTATTATTTTTTCATTGGTAAAGATAAAGGGAAGGTGGAATTGTGTTTATTAATTTTCAGTGCTCTTTGTGGGTGGTACATAATTTGCAACCCATTTGGAAACATTTTGTTCAGAGCTACATAGACCAGAATGCAGTCTGAACTATTGATTTTAACAGAAAGGGCTCACTGGTATGTATAAATCCCTTTTTCATTATTGTAAACTTAACATTGAAATATGCTTAACTCAAATAATAAAAGATGTTTGTTTGTGTATATTTTAATGTTTCACTAAATTAACAAAGTTGATGTACATTAAAAAAAAATGTTTTCCTGTAGGAAGTGCACATTTACCTCTCTCTTTTTTATTCTGGCTATTTCTTGAAGTCAATTCACTGGCACTGGCACCACTGGGTTACCAAAGGGGTGAGAAAAGAGTGGAGGAAGCAGTAGTTTTAGTGTCCTTGAAAAATGGGTACTATGTACTATGTAGCTAGAAGGTAATTCTACATCATAATTTTTGTGAACATGATTGTGTGGTTTACATATACTTAAGAGTTTTAGGAGAAAAGAGTGAAGAAAGAAGAAAAGTTAAAAACAAACAAAAGAAAAAAAAGAAACCACATCCTCCCTAAAATCTTCTTTCAATCATTTTGTTTATAAAAATTCTTAAACTACCACTTCAATGCTAGCTCAACAGATGAAATCATTTGTGAATCATAAGAGGTGTTATCACTCTGTTTTAAAATGCCAGCAAGACTGCTAGAGATTTTGGATTTAAATAGAAAACAGCCAATTTACTAACGTTCTTTTTTGGAAATTTTTTAATTATAAGCAAATATTTACTGTATTAATAAATTAAGTCACTCATATATTTGACTTTTCATTTGCTTATTATAATTTATTTTAATTATTAGACATGAAAAAGTAAAAATTGAACAATTTAAATTTACACATTCGGCAAATATTGGTAAGAGGATGGGAGTGCCTCCCAGAAGCTATTTATTTTAATGCCATTAACAGTAACATGCTATTAAATCTATAACTCATACCAGAAACTATCATTTTATTAAGGTGGGTATTATTAGGTCAATTTCTTAGATTGAGAACAAAACGAGAACCAAGAAATTTTAAGTATGGTGTTCAAATTCATGCAACACCTTGTGTTACAGACACAAATTTTGTGTAACAGACACAAAATTTTTACTGTAGCATTTACAACTATAAAACCTATGCTCTTCCTACAGTGTATACCTGAAATATTAATATATTTTAAATGTAAATATTTTAGATTAAATGTTATATTACATATTATTTGTATTGAAATATGAAGTCAAAATATTAAATATTATTTAAATATTTATATATCACTTTTTACATATATACTATTTTAAACTTTTCTTTTAGGTTCAGGGATACAAAAGCAGGTTTGTTATATAGATAAACTCTTGTTATGTGGATTTATTGTACAGATTATTTTGTCAAGCAGGTACTAAACCTAGTACCCAATAGTTATTTGGTTTTTGCTTCTCTCCCTCCTCTCACCCTCCACACTGAAGTAGGCTCCAGTGTCTGTTGTTCCTTCTTTGTGTTGATAAGTTCTCATCATTTACCTCCCAGTTATAAGTGAGAACGTGCAGTATTTGGGTTCTTGTTCCTGTATTAGTTTGCTAATGATAGTGGCTTCCAGCTCCGTCCACATTCCTGCAAAATACATAATCTATCCTTTTTTTGACTGCATAGCATTCCATGCTGTATATGTACCACATTTTCGTTATCCAATCTGTCATTTATAAGCATTTAGCTTGATTCCATGTATTTTATTATTGTTGATAATGCTGCAATGAACATTCACGTGCATATGTCTTTATGGTAGAAAGATTTATATTCTTCTGGATATATACCCAGTAATGGGATTGCTAAACCAAATGATAGTTCTGTTTTCAGCTCTTTAAGGAACTGCCACATTGCTTTCCACATGGTTGAACTAATTTATATACCCATCAACACTGTATAATTGTTCCCTTTTCTCTGCAAACTTGCCAGCATCTGATATTTTTTGACTTTTTGGTAAACAGCCATTCTGACTAGTGTGAAATGGTATCTCATGGTGGTTTTGACTTGCATTTCTTTAATGATTAGTGATATTGCAATATTTTTCATTTGCTGGTTGACCACATGCATGTCTTCTTTTGAAAAGTGTCTGTTCATGTTCTTTGCCCACTTTTTAATGAGTGGTTTGTTTTTATCTTGTAAATTTGTTTAAGTTCCTTTCAGATGTTTGATATTAGACCTCTGTCAGATACATAGTTTGAAAATATTTTCTCCCATTCTACAGGTTACCTGTTTACTCTTTTGATAGTTTCTTTTGCTATGCAAAACTCTTTAGTTTAATTACATCCCATTTATAAAGGTTTGTTTTCATCGCAATTGCTTTTGGTGTCTTTGTCATGAAATCTTTGCCCATTCTTATGTCAAGAATAGTATTGCTAGATTGTCTTCCAGGGATTCTATAGTTTGGGGTTTAGATTTAAGTCTTTAATCCATGTTGAATTGATGCTTGTATATGGTACTAGGAAGGAGTCCAGTTTCAGTCTTCTGGCTAGCCAGTTATCCCAGCACCATTTATTGAGAAGAGATTCCTTTCTCCATTGCTTATATTTGTCAGCTTTGTCGAAAATCATGATGGTTGTTGGCGTACAACCCTGTTTCTGGGCTCTCTTTTCTGTCCCACTGGTCTATGTGTCAGTTTTTGTACTTGTACATGCTGTTTTGGTTACTGTACCCCTGTACTATAGGTACATTTATGTTTATTATTATTTATTATTATTCCATATAAGTTCTATGTATATATTAATATGTACATAATTTCATAGTATGAGAAAGAACTATTAGGAAGTAAAATTTAGAAATAGGAGTCACCTGTGTGGGTTATGATAGTTGAAGCCATAAGAATGGATGAATTCACTAAGAGAGAAGTAATACCTAAACCCAAGTTTGAGTATACTATATGCACCAATGAGGAAGGGAAAATGGAGCCAGCATTAGAGTAGGTTTATAGAAATGAATAAATGAAAGTATGAAGTGAATGAGTACAAGAGAGGCATTTTTCTTTTTTTTGTTTTTGTTTTTTTTTTTTTTTTTTTTTTGAGACGGAGTCTTGCTCTGTCACCAGGCTGGAGTGCAGTGGCGAGATCTTGGCTCAGTACAACCTCCGCCACCCGGGTCCAAGCAATTCTCCTGCCTCAGCCTCCTAAGTAGCTGCGATTACAGGCGCGTGCCTCCATGCTCAGCTAATTTTTCTTTTTTCTTTTTTTTTTTTTTCGAGACGGAGTCTCTCTCTGTCGCCCAGGCTGGAGTGCAGTGGCCCGATCTCCGCTCACTGCAAGCTCCGCCTCCCAGGTTCACGCCATTCTCCTGCCTCAGTCTCCCGAGTAGCTGGGACTACAGGCGCCGCCACCTCGCCCGCTAGTTTTTTTGTATTTTTTAGTAGAGACGGGGTTTCACTGTGTTAGCCAGGATGGTCTCGATCTCCTGACCTCGTGATCCGCCTGTCTCGGCCTCCCAAAGTGCTGGGATTACAGGCTTGAGCCACTGCGCCCTGTCGAGAGGTATTTTTCTAGAGAAAAAACATGGTGATATTGATGAAATGGGAGTTAAAAATATTTAGGCAGCTAAAGAGGGTAAGAAAGTCCTTTATAAGGTATTCCTTTTAATAAAAAGCAGCCCCCAAATCATTTATTTTCTAACAAATAGCAGCCTGTAAAATCGAGCTGCAGACATATATAAGCAAACTGGAAGATTGCACAGGTGAGTGCCAGCAGCTGTGCCAACAGGAAAAGGCTACCTGGGGGCTAGGCATGTTCACCATAGCAGTTCCAGCTTCCTTTTTCTGTGTCAACCATGTGTACAATAAAGGAACAGGCAGCATGGTGCCGGCCAGGTAGAGAACCCATCTACATAACAAAGGATTGGGGTTGGATGGTCAGCTTCTTTGTGTGCTATGTAAAGAGCACACTTGGTCCAACAGATCATTGGGTCCTATGTAAATCAGATACCACCTCCTCAAGCCAGTCTATAAAATCCCCGTCCACTTTGCTGCGGACCAGAAGACCCACTCGAGCACCCCTCTCTCTCTGCAGGAGAAAGAACTATTCACTTTCTTTTGCCTATTAAATCTCTGATCTTATGTTTCTGCATTCTTGATTCCTTTGGCATAAGACGACGAACCTCGGATATATACTGAAGACAAGGACACCATTTCAGTAATGAATATTAAATGCTACAGGTAGGTTGGAAATTTGAAGGTTGATAGATTCCCCCTTTTTATTTTTTTATTTTTCCCTTTAGTTTCAAAGTTATAACTCCATCTAACAGAGATGACTTACAAACTGTGAAAGTATTCACTAAACCCCTATGGATTAATTCTTTGAAATCAGTTCTATGTAGATATAAGAAAGTTCAGAGTACCACGCCAAAATTCACAGGAACATTTTGTTGACTTAGTCAAATGCTAGACAATCTTTAACTATTAGTGCACTTGTATAGAGTAGTCACATATTAGTTACTGGCTAGGCATAAAGTAATTTAACAAATATTTATTGACTGTTTACTATATCTCAGATATAAAAAAGGTATGTTGGTGAATGACACAAAAAGATTCCTGATCTCATGGAGCTTAAATTTTACTAATAGAAAATCAATTCAAGAATAAGTATATAAAGAGCATGCATTGAAGTTGCAATTTTAAAAGTGCTATTTTTAAAAATTAATAAAACAAACAAAAAGGTAATGGGACACAGAGTAACCAGTAAAGTTATATGTAAGGTAGGTTTTGTCTGAAGAGAAGTTGAGGCATGTATGAGAGGATGAGTACTAGATTCCCCAAGAAGCAGATACCCAGAGGGCATTAAATCTTCAAGGATTTTATTGGGGGAAATGCCTGTGAAGGAAAATAAGAGAAATCTAGATAAGGCTGGAACTGCATTCACAATGTGTTGAAAGTATAACCCCAACTCAAAGAGAAAAGAAAGGAAGATTGAAAGTAAAAATGTGATCTCTTGCAGCCTCTGAAAAGTTGGGCAGGACCATGGAGAGTCCTAGAACCAAAGTCAGCACAGAGGGTCACTGTGCTTCCAGGGGAACAGCTCATTTCAGCATCCTTGACATGTCTATCTGTGGCCTAGGAGCAGCCTATGCGCAGTGCGGGCTTCGGTGCAAACCCAGAGATGAATATCAGGGAACAGCAGCTGAGGCCTATGTCAATTATATTCCCTGTGGTTGGAATACTGAGAGATGAATTCTCATGACTTCCCCAATAAGCCAGTTATGAGATGGAAAGTTCTGAGCAGAGAGGATGCATGGCGTTTGCTATGGTCTCAATGTTTCATCCTTTCCAAATTAATATGTAGAAATTCTAATCCCCAAAGTGATGGTATTAAGAAGCGGAGGCTCTGGGAGGTAATGTCACTTGTTAGCCTGTTTCCCATTGCTTTGTAAAGGAATACAGGAAACTGGGTAATTTATAAAGAAGAAGTTTATTTTGGCTCATGCAGGCTAAACAAGAAGTATAGTGTTGGCATCTGCTTCTGGTGAGGGCATCAGGAAGCTTACAATCATAGTTGAAGGTGAAGGGGGAGCAGGCATGTCATGTGGTGTTAGAGGAGGCAAGAGACAGATACCAGGCTCTTTTAAACAACCAGTTGTCATATGAACTCATTACTGCAGGGAAAGCATCAAACTATTCATGAGGGATCTGCTCCCATCATCTAAACACCTCCCACTAGGTCTCACTTCCAACACTGGGAATCACATTTCAACCTGAGGTTTTGATGGTTGAAATATCCAAATCATAACAGGTCATAAAGATAGAACCCACATGAATGTGATTACTGCCCTTATGCAACAGGCCTGAGGGAGCTCCTTGCCCTTCTACTATGTGAGGACCCAGAGAAAAGTTGCCATCTATGTAGCGGAGAGTGGGCCCTCACCAGACGTCAAATCTGCTGGCACCCTTATCTTGTACTTCCCAGCCTCCAAAACTGCAAGAAATAAATTGTTACTGTTTTGGCTTCCCAATTTATGGCATGTTGTTATAGTAGCTATATTAGTCTGTTCTCACACTGCTATGAAGAAATACCTAAGACTGGGTAATTTATAAAGGAAAGACATTTAATTGACTCACAATTCTGCATTGCTGGGGAAGCCTCAGTAAACTTACAATCATGGTGGAAGGCAAAGAAGAAGCAGGCACCATCTTCAAAGGGTGGCAGAATGGAGTGAGTGCAAACAGAAAATGCCAGATGCTTCTGAAACCATCAGATCTTGTGAGAGCTCACTCACTATCGTGAGAACAACATGGGGGGAACCTCCCCCATGAAGCAATTACCTAGATCTGGTCCAGCCCTTGACATGTGGGGACTATAGGGATTACAATTCAAGGTGAAATTTGGGTGGGGACACAGAGTCAAACCATATCAGCAGCTGATGCTGAATAAGACAGCATTGAAATGGGAAAGAAGATGACATATTAAGAACATAAAGAAGGCTTTCAGGCTAGAAGATAACATTGAAGAACATTTAGATAACTTTGGGGTTGGTAGTGACTCTTTAGATGCAACACCAAATACATGATCCATGAAAGAAATAATTTATAAGCTGGACTTTATTAAAATCAAAATTTTCTGTTCCACAAAATAAATAGTCAAGAGAATAAAAAGACAAACCACAAATTGGAAGAATGTATTTGCAAAAATATATCTGATACAGGACTGTTATCCAAAATATATGTAGAACTCTTAAAACTCAACAAGGAGAAAGCAAACAAACTGATTTAAAACTGAGCCAAAGACCTTAACAGATACCCCACCAAAGAAGACACACAGATAGTAAATAAGTATACGAGAAGATGCTACACATCATATTTCATTAGAGAAATGCAAATTAAAACAACAACAAGATAGTACAATGTATCTCATAGAATAACTAAAATCCAGAACACTGACAACAGCAAATGCTGATGAGGATTTAGAGCAATAGAAGTTTTATACCTTGCTGATGGGAATGCAAAAATGATACATCCACTGTGGAAGACAGTTTGTTCATTTCTTCTGAGAGTAAACATACTCCTGCCATACAAACCACCAATCATGCTCTTTGGTATTTATCCAAAGGAACTTGAAACTTAATCTCCACACAAGACTTGCACATGGATCTTTATAGCAACTTTATTCATAATTTGGAAACATCTTGGAAGCAACCAATATGTTCTTCAGTAGGTGAATAGTTTAATTGGGATACATCCAGACAATGAACTATTATTCAGAGCCATAAATATTCTTCACAAATGAGCCATCACAACATGAGAAGATATTAGAGAAACTTAAATGCATGTTACTATGTGAAAGGAGCCACTGCGAAAGGGCTCAATGCTGTATATTCCAGTTATATGATATTCTTGAAAGTGAAAATTATGAAGACAGTGAAATGATGAGTGATTGTCAGGGTTTAGAGGGGAAAGTGGGAAGAACAGGTATTTTTAAGGCAGTGAAACTACTCTGTGTGATACCATAATGATGGATACATTTGATTATATATTTGTTTAAACCTATAGAATGTACAGCACTAGGACTGAAGCGTAATGTAAGCTAGAGAGTTGAGATGATACTAATATATCAATGTAGCTTCATCAATTTTATGAAACATACCACTCTGGTGGGTGTCATTGATAATAAGGATATCTATGTATAAGTCAGAGGCAGGGGCATATGTGAAATCGCTGTACTTTCCTATCAATTTTGCTGTGAAACTAAAACTGCTATTACAAAATAGTGAAGTCTTTTTAAAAAGAAGAAAAAGAAGGAGGCTGGCAGGACCAATTAGCAGTAAGGAGGGGAGGACTGTAATAAAGTGTGATATGGTTGGAAAGGTAGGCTAAAGTCAGATCACAAGGACCTTCTACAATATTACTAAAAGCTTTGATTTTTAAAGAAGCAATTGAAGAATTCTAAGCAAAAGAATGTCATTATTCCATCTATTTTTTAAGATAATTCTTGCTGCTCTGTAGAGGAAAGATTAGAATTTGAATAAAGTCAAAACCAGGAGACTAAGGAGAATGTAGCCTTCAAAGAAAGGCAGGTTGGACTACAATGGAGGTGGAGAAGAAAAGAGTTATTTTGTTAGAGATGAAGTTTTATCTCAAGATAAAGACTACATAATTTAGTATTTAGTTAGGTGTGGGGTTTCAAGGACAGAGAAGAATCAAGAATCATCCTTGGTTTTGGACCTCATGCTCTATAGTTTGATGTGAGCAAGAATGGTGTAGGGGCTTTGCTTGTTGCCACTGTTTTTAATTTTTTCTTTTTTTTCTGATTATAAACTTTGTTCATTGTAACAAATTTAGAGTGTTAATAAGTGTTAAAAATTTTAAATATTGCTCATATTCTATGTACAGTGTCAAACCAGCTCCCATGATTCAATTACCTCCCAGTGGGTCCCTCCTGCAACACGTGGGAATTCTGGGAGATACAATTGAAGTTGAAATTTGAGTGGGGACACAACCAAACCATATCAACCAGTCTATCATTGAGGGGCATTTAGATTGAGTTCATGTCTTCACTATTGTGAACAGTACTACAATGAACATATGCATGCATGTGTCTTTATGGTAGAATGATTTATATTCCTTTAAGTCTATACCTGATAATGGGATTTCTAGAATGAAATTCTAGTTCTGTTTTAAGTTCCCTCAGAAATCACAAAATTACTTTCCATAGTGGCTGAACTATGAAAATTACATAGCTGCTGACAGTGCAAAAATTCTCCCTTCTCCACAGCCTTGCCAACATTTTTTATTTTTTGAATTTGTAATAATAGTCATTCTGACTTGTATGAGATGTTATCTTGGTTTTGATTTGCATTTATCTAATGATTGGAGATCCTGAGAGATTTTTCATAAGCTTGTTGAACACCTATACTGTCTTCTTTTTGAAAAGTGTCTTTTAATACCCTTTCCCCACTTTTTGATGGAATGTTTGATTTTTAATTGTTAATTTAAGTTCCTTACATACTCTGGATATTAGACCTTTGTCAGATGCATAATTTACAAATATTTTCTTCCACTCTGTGGTTGTCTGTTTATGTTGATGACTGTTTCTTTTGCTGAACAGAAGCTCTTTAGTGTAATTAGGTCTCATTTGTCAATTTTTATTTCAATTACAATTGCTTTTGGCATCTTTTTCATAAAATCTTGGCCAAGGCCTATCTCAAATGGTATTTCCTGGGTTTTCTTCAAGGGTTTTTGTAGTTTTATGTTTTAAATTTAAGTCTTTGATCCATTTTGAGTTGATTTTTTGTATATGGTATAAGGAAAGGGTCCAGTTAAAATAGTTTACATATGGCTAGCCAGATATGACATCCCAGCACCATTTATTGAATAGGGAGTCTTTTCCCGTTGATTGTTTTTGTCAAATTTGTTGAAGATCAGATGGTTGTATGTACATAAATTTATTTCTGGGCTCTGTTCTGTTTCTTTGGTCTCTGTGTCTATTTTTTGCCCTGTACCATACTGTTTGGTTATGGTAGCCTAATAGCATAGTTTGATGTCAGAGTAATGTGATTATCTCCAGCTTTGTTCATTTTGCTTAGGCCCACCTTGGCTATTCAGGATCTTTTATTGTTACATATGAATTAAAAAATATATTTTTCTAGTTATTGAAGAGTGTCATTGGTAGTTCATTAGAAATAGCATTTAATTTACAAATAGTTTTGAGTGCTATGGCCGTTTTGACAATACTGATTTTTCCTATTCATGAGCATGGAATGTGTGTGGGTACAGCATGCAGGGTCTTTGTTCCTTCCTCAGTCTAGACAAAGCAAAAGCAGTACCACTGCAATGGTAGTGGCAGAAGGGCTTTCAGTTTCTTCTGGGAGCTCCACCCCAGAGAAATGCAGAGCCACTGCCAATAGGAATTTTCAGCCAGGGGATGTGGTGGTTGTGCTGTGGGCCTAAGCAGGGGCCCTACTTAGTGAAGGACAGGGGGTTGGAGGCTCACAAGGAAGAGAGACTGGGCTCTTCTTTGTATGGTGAGTGTGGCATGTGGAGGCATGAGTAAAACCCTTAGCCTCTTTGTTACTTCTCCAGTCTGAAAGCAGCAAGGGCAGAACTGCTGCAGTGGCATTGACAGAGGCACCGTCAGTAGTGCCTGAAACCTCTCCCCCCAGGGAAACACAGAGCTGCTACCAGTGGGAATGTTCAGTCAGGAGTGGGGCATCTGCTCTGTGAACCCAAGGACCCTGCCTGGTGAGGAGTAGGGGGTGGGGGCTCACAGGAAAGATAGACTGGGCTCCTCTGTGTATGGTGGCTGTGGGTGTGCTGAAGGTTCCAGTGACATGACCAGGCCCTTTGTTTTTTCCTCTGCCCAAGGGCCGTAAGGGCAGGTACCATTTTATATACAATGAGAAAGGGGCTGTGAGTTGTCTCTGAGATTTCCTCCCCAAAGAAACAGAAGCTGCTGCTGACTGAAGAGTTCAGGCAGGGGCACGATAGTTATGCTGGGGGCCCAGATTTAGAGGCCTTGATCAGTGAGGAGTAAAAATTGCAGGGACACACATTGAAAACTGGCCACTTTTCCATAAGGCAGCTCTTCTGTGCGGGGGTCCCACGTTAGTCCTTAATCACTGTGTTCCCTCCCAAGCCAGAGGGTAGAAGAGATTGGAGCTGTGGACCAATAAAAATGGAGGGTCTGTCTGCTACCACTGGGAGCTCTATCCCAGAAAGTGCGGAGCTGCTACTGGCTGGAGATCCCAGGTGGGGCTCAGGTGGCTGGGGTTATGGGTTGGGAGACCCTGTCCAGTGAGGAGTAGTGGTGGCAGGGAACCTTGTGGAAAACAGTCTGGCCATGTTTTCATAAGACAGCTGCTTTGTGCTGTGGGCCCACACTAGTCCTTATAATTTCACTTGCTCTCAAGTCTGAGAGCTGCAGGTGCAGGGACTGCAGAGCAGCAAAATTGAAAGGTCTCCCTGCTCCCTCTTGGGCTCCATCCAAGGGAAATGCAGGGCTGCTCAGGTTGGGCTGGGGTGGCTATGCCATGGTCCTAGGCCAGTGGGCATTGTTCAGTGAAGTGCAGTGGAGGTGAGGCCTGTGGTCTGTCCACTCCTTAATCTCATGGATTCAGCCCCTATTCTGGGGACATGTGAGGGGTCCTGGCCTTTACTGTTGCTGAAGCTGCAGCCACTGGTGCCAGGATGTCCAGTGGTCCAAGGCCCCTGGAGCTCCACATGTACCTGAGTGGAGGCTCTACTCAGAATCCACATAGCTCTCTGTGTCTGGAGGTCCCAGTGGGGAGGGGTCATGGGGGATCTCTTGAGCTCAAGGTTGGAAAGGTTCATGGCAGAAGTGTGGGTCCCTGGGGGCTCTCACACACTCACCATTTCCCAATGAAGGGGAGACTACAGTGGCTCCACGCTGATCCCACATGGGTGGCTGTCCTGTCTCACTCTTCTTTGTTGTCTGTTGGTTGCATTGCTTCTCTGCTAAATCCAAAAGTGTCTACCTGGATGTTCGGTTAAGGAGCTACTCTTTACTGACCACTCTCTCCTCTCCATGAGCGCAATTCACACTAGCAGCTTCTAGTCAGCCATCTTGGCCCCACTCCCCCAGAATTTCCACTTTATGTAGATTAAAAGTGTTTTACCAGGAACTATAAATTTTAAATTGTGATTCATTCCAGTTAAACATTTGTTTATTCTCTGTCTCTCTATTTAAACTACTTATTACATTTATGGTCTGTTTTTTTCAGGAGTTAAATTAGCTCTCTAATTTTTTGTTAGGGTTTTTATGGTTTATTATATTTTAGTCTTCAAATTTCATTCTTTTTGTTTTAGTTCTTGAGATTTAGGTCTTTCTCTTGTAAACTGCATACAGCTAGATTTTTAAAACTTGATATAACAATCTACCTTTAAGCTCTCATTTTTTGTGTTGTTTGGGTTATTTTGGGGGGGGGAATTTGTGAGACTAACTAGTGCATTTGCATTTATTATTTCAGACTTAATTAACAATTGTTGTTTTACTATTTATTCTTCTCCTTTCTGCCTCCTCCTTCCTCTTCATCTTTCATTTGAAGTTTCTTTTTAAACATTTTCTGCTTATGTCATAATATCAGGATAAATTTAAAAGTCATTGAAATGAGCAAAATTGATAACTGGGTGCCCCGTCTCTCAGACTTTCCCAGATCATTGGCTCCTTTCTTTCATCACCTTTATGTTTTTGTTTAACTCTGTAAATTAGTGTTAACTATTAGAAATGAAAATTACTTCGTAGAAATGCAAATAGGTCTGGGGTATAATTTATTATTGCCCTGTGTATATTGGCCAGTTTTGTGTCAGTTAGTAAACACTGTGAGCATTTTTAATTTTCTTTGCTTGTGTGTTAAATTCTCCATTGAACTGGCTTTTAATACCGTATTGAGTACATACATAGTTAATAAATACCTTAAATAAAATCTATGATGTATTCATTTTATAATTTTATGCCAGTAATGAATTTACTTTCTTTAAAAGCTCTTAATGGTTTAACAGTGTAAATGCTGTAAGATAAGAATTTGTAAAACAAACAAAAAAAATAATAAGAACAGAAGAAAAAGAAGTAATGGAAAAGTTAGCATGTTTCTCTGATTAGAATTCCCACAGACAGTTCATAGCAATTGGAGAAGGAAAATATTTAAACAGGAAATGACTAGAGCCTAAACCATCTTTATCAACTTATAAAATAATAATGATGTGTTGAGTTCAAAATAAAATGCTGGATATAGACCTCATAGTGGGGCTTCTGGATACTGCTTATGTAAATACGCTCACTTTGCAATGTGCACTGAGCTAAAAACTTAAGTTTTATGCACTTTTCTCTCTATATATCATCATTCAATAAAACACATATGTTACAGCACATGGTGTTATTGAACAGATAAAAAATAGTGAACAACAGGAACATTCAAGCTAGGGTTAGGTGAATGGGGTAGAAAGATTTTTAGGTCTTGTGTTTTCAGGAAAAAATTTAGAAATATTTCCAAACTTTAAGCCTTATTACATAAAATATGCATTATAAAAACCCAAGAGAAGTTTTTAAAGAATAGCATAAAGTGTGTAATTTTAAAACCAGAAGGGAGAAATTATTTGAAAATAAATTACAATAAATCCAAAGGAAGATATATAACAAGAAATAAAACATAACCAATTATGAGACATAATATTACTTGGTAGAAATGAATCCAAATGTAACACAGTAAATACAAACAGGCAAAGCTCAAAAGATATGCTTTTAAAAAAGGGACCTAGAAACCTTGTCTAAGCACACCAAACCACCTTCATTTTTATTTGAATTATGCAAGTTGTAAAAATAACAAATGTAAGTTCACCCTTGTACAACATGGGATTAGCAGTACTGACCCCTGTGCAATTGAAAATCTCCATGTAATTTTTCACTTACCAAAAACCTAACAATTAATAGCCTATAGTTGACCAGATGCCTTACTAATAACATAAATGTCAGTTAACACATATATTATATGTGTTATTATATATAAAAAAAATAATATAAATATATTTATATATAAATAATATATATAAATAAATATATATTTGAGACAGTCTTACTCTGTCAGCCAGACTGGAGTGCAGTGGCGTCATCTTGGCTCACTGCAACCTCCGCTTCCTGGGTTCAAGCGATTCTCCTGCCTCAGCCTCCCAGGTAACTGGGATTACAGGCGCCCACCACAGTGCCTGTCTAATTTTCATATTTTTAGTAAGGACTGGGTGTCACTGTGTTGGCTAGGCTGGTCTCAAATTTGTGACCTCAAGTGATCCTCCTGCCTCAGTCTCTCAAAGTGCTGGAAATACAGGTGTGAACCACCATGCCCAGCCCACATATATTATATTTTATTTGTATTGTACACTGTGTTCTTACAATAAAGTAGGCTAGATAAAATATAATGTTATTAAGAATATCATGAAGTTCTTTCACCTCCTTGGTTAGCTATATTTCTAAGTATTTAGTTTTTGGTGAAGTCTTCAGGATTTTCTAAGTATAGAATCATATAATCAGTGAAGAGAAATAGTTTGACTTCTTTTCCTAATTGAATGCCTGTTATTTATTCATCTTACCTCATTGTTTTACCTAAGACTTCCAGTACCATGTTGACTAGGACTGGTGAGAGTGGACATCCTTGTCTTATTCCAGTTCTCAAGCAGAATGGCTCCAGCTTTTGCTCACTCAGTGTGATGTTGGCTGTGGGTTTTGTTACAGATAGCTCTTACTATTTTCAGGTATGTTCTTTCAATGCCTAGTCTGTTGATGGCTTTTTATCATGAAGGAATGTTAAATTTTAACAAAAGACTTCTGCATCTACTGAGATGATATTTTTTTCTTTTCTTTTTTTTTTTGCTTCTAATTCTCTGATTTGTGGCAAATCACATTTATTTTGTATGTTGAACCAGCCTTTCATCCCAGGAATGAAGCCTACTTGATTGTGTTGTGTTAACTTTTTGATGTGCTGCTGGATTCAGTCTGCTAGTATTTTGTTGAGGATTTTCGTTTTGTTCTGTTTGGTTTTTGTCTATGTTCATTAGATATATTGGCTTGATGTTTCTTTTTATCATTGTGTCTCTGACAAATTTTGGTATTAAGGTGATGCTGGCCTCATAGAATGAGTTAGGAAGGAGCCCCTCCTCCTCAATATTTTGGAATAGTTTCAGTAGGATGAGTACCATTTCTGGCTTGTATGTCTGGTAGAATTCAACTGTGAATCCATTTGGTTCAAGGCTACAGAGCACTGCTAAAAGAAATCAGAGATGACAGAAGTAAATGGGAAAACATTCCATGCTCATGGATTGGAAGAATCAGAACCAATATTGTTAAAATGACCAGACTTCCATAAGTAATTTACAGATGAAATGCTATTCCTATAAAAATATCAATGCCATTTTTCACAAAAGTAGAAAAAAAAACTATTCTAAAATTCATATGGGACCAAAAAAAAAAAAAAAAAAAGATATCTAATACCCAAAGGAATCCTGACAAAAAGGATAAAGCCAGAGTCATCACACTATCCAACTTCAAACTATATTATAAGGCTATAGTAACACAAAACAGCATGGTACTGGTACAAAAACAGACATATAGACCAATGGAACAGAATAGAAACCTCAGAAATAAAGCCACACACCTATAACCATCTTATCTCTGACAAGGCCGAGATAAACAAGTGACAAGGAAAGGACTCCATATTCAATAAATGGTGCTGAGATAACTGAATAACCATATGCAGAAGAATGAAACTACATCCTTACCTTTCACCATGTACAAAATTAATTTAAAATAGATAAAGATTTAAATGAGACCTCAAGCTAAAAAATTTCTAGAAGAAAAACTAGGAAACAGCATTCTCAACATTGCTCTTGGCAAATAATTTTTTATTAAGTCCCCAAAAGTAATTTGAACAAAAACAAACTTGACAAGTGGGACCCAATTAAACTAAAGAGCTTCTGTAAAGCAAAATAAACAGAAAACCTACAGAATGGGAGAAAATATTCACAAACTATGCATACAACAAAGATCTAATATACAGAATCTTTAATGAACTTGAGCAACTTGACAAATGAAAAATGAATAACCACATTAAAAAAATGAGCAAAGGAAATGAACAGACACTTCTCAAATGAAGACATACAAGTGGCCAACAAACATATGAAAACATGCTCAATATCATTAATTATTAGATAAATGCAAATCAAAACAACAGTGAGATACCATCTCACATCATTCAGAATGGCTATTATTAAAAAGTAAAAAACAACTGATTCTGGTGAGGCTACAGAGAAAAGGAAATGCTTACATTCCCACTGTTGGTGGAACACTAAATTAGTTTAGCCACTGTGGTAAGCAGTTTCAACATTTCTCAAAAAACTTAAACTACTATTTGACCCAGAAATACCATTACTTGGTATATACCCAAAGGAAAATAGATTATTATACGAAAAGACACATGAACTCATCTGTCCATCACAACACTATTCACAATAGCAAAGAAATGGAATCAATCCATGTGCCCATCAACAGTAGACTGAATAAAGAAAATGTGGTACATGTACAGCATGGAATACTACACAGCCATAAAAAATAATGTAATCATGGTCTTTACAGCAACATGGATGGAACTGGAGGCCGCAATCCTAAGTGAACAGATTTAGAACCAGAAAACAAACTACCACATGGCCTCACTTATAAATTGTTGCTAATGCATGCAGGGCTTAATACCTTGTGATGAGTTGATAGGTGCAGCAAACCACCATGGCACATGTTTACATCCTGCCCATGTATCCCAGAACTTAAATTAATTTAAAATTTTTAAAAAACTATACATATACCCTCAAACCTAAATAAAATAAAAGTTAAAAAAAATAAGTTGTCGCTAAACATTGAGCACACATGGGCATAAACAGGCAAAGAATAGATACTGCTGACCACTGGCACAGGGAGAAAGGAAGTGGGGCATGGGTTGAAAAAGTACGTTAGGTACTATACTTACTACTTGGATGCAATATACATATACCAAACCTGCATAATTACTCCCTCTATCAAAAATAAAAATTGAAATTAAATTAAAATTTAAAATAAAATAGGTGATGGAGAAGTATAAAACAAGTATACACTCAAATTTATTCAAATACGGTTTACTAATTTTAGAAAAAGAAAATCATAAGGAATCATGATTGATTCATAAGGATTGAATCATAATGAAGATAAATTATATTTACTCTTCATTAAATGGAAGTTGATCATCATAAAGATCTTCATCCTCCTTTTCTTCATGTTAAATCAGATTAAGAGATAAAGGAAGAGGGGAGACTGGTCTTGCTGTTGCAAGGCTGGCAGAGGTGGAAGAAAATCCGTATGTAAGCGGTCCCACACGGTTCAAGCCTGTGTTTTTCTAGGGTCAGTAGTACTTATTGAATCCACTTGCTTTCTTCTCATAAAAAGGTGCACCAGGAGGAAAATGATTTTCATGTTTTATCCTTCGTGTTTCTGCCTTCCCCTGAACTATTTTAGGTTTCCTCTGCTATAATATACACGACATTTTCCACAAATTACATATTTTCTTTTTGTGATTATAATTCTGACCAGTTTCTTTTTAAAAATCATCTCTATGTCTTAATATATTTGGAAAAAATGTGTATTTTTAATCTGGTATTCATGGACCTTCTTTGCTTTAATTATACCACTTTTTTGCTTTGAAGATTCTAAAATTATATTCTAGTCTTCTGAAATGATTAAAACTACCTAGCTTCATTTCAAGGTCATTGATATTATAAAATTATGAGACAAATCTAGTTCTGAACTTCTAAACCTGCATTATTGTAATTAAAAAGTTTCATTCTAGGTCTGCCTCCTGCTGTTTCTATTTGAGCAATTTAAATTCTCGGAGCCTTTATTTTCTCTTCTGCAAAATGGACCTACTAATAATACCAAGAATAGCAATAATACTAGCATAATTCCTGACACAGAGGAGGTCTGAGAAAACTGTTGGTTAAATAAGAATATCACAATAATTATGACAAGAATTATAGTAACTCACACTTATATAGCCAGTTTCAATATTCTGAGCATTGTTCAGTGAAATAATTTATTTTTAAAAACCTTATTTGGTAGAGAAAAAGCAGCAAAATGTCATAACTTCAAGCACTTGGAACTTGACGTTATACTTTCTGGGTTTGAATGTTTACTACTTGATAGATTTATAAGCTTGGAAAGTTACTTAACTTCTCTATGCCTCAGTTTCCTTATATGTAAAACAATGCCAATAGAGTTGATAAAAAGATTAATGCGAAGCACTTAGCATAATATCTGCAATTTAAGTTGTTGCAATTAGTGTTTCTTAAAATGCATACATGTTATGGTCTCCATTTTACAAACAAAACAAACTAAGTTACAGAGAAGCTAATGTACGCAGTAGCTCATGGTCATTACGACAAATACTATGTGAACATATTGAATTAATCAACATTTTTAAAGGCAATCCATCTATACTCAAGCAAAAAGAAATAAGGAGTCTTACTTTAAAATTTTTTTTACAATTTACAAAATGCACATAACCATCGTAACTAGTAACTTATAAAAATCTGATAGTAGGGTTAGCGAACCCTGGGAACACCGTACAAATGCATTTCTGTCTGTAAGGAAAATAATCCTGTGCCATTTTACTAAGTAGAAAAAACAACACCTAGGTTAAAAAAAAAAAAAGTATTACTTTTGAATATTTATACATGTAGTGAAAAGAAGTACTTTGAAACTTTTAGACACTTGTAACCACTCCCTGTATATCTGTATTTGCTTCAAACTCGTATCGTATTACAACTCACTGAAAGGTAATTGAAAATAAAGACTTCCTAGTGAGTGTGAATACAGGATTTAGAAAAAATAAAAACTGGAATTAACTCCTATGTAAGTATGTATAACAAAAGGGCGACACACCCTTTTCTATTGTATGCAGGAGAAATGGATTTAGATCATCAAGCAGGTGATTTATGAAGGGAGGGAGTGAAGGAGAGAAAAAAATAAGGAAGTTCACTTTTAATTTTGGTCTCTAATGAATTAGTTTATTTGGTCACTTATAGATACAGGATTATGAACAAATTAAAGACAAATGCTTCAGAAATTTTCTTAGAATATTAGACTAAATTTTATTTAGCTGTGATTTTTACACAGACTCTGTTAGAGAAAAAGAATAAATAACTCTGACAACAGAATAATATTTTGATTCTCTTCAGATGGAAAGCCCATTCCATACCACTTTTTAGTTTTCTTAAAGCTCTTGATTCAACAGAGTAAACATGGTTTAAGCACAAACCTAAAGGACAGCTTAATCTTACAATCATTTCCCCTTATGCTTCAGGCTTACATTTTAGCTTTATTCATTACAGCCCTAAAGCTTCTGCTTTCTAAATGTATAGGTTAGAGAAAGTTCCTTGGAGCTCACCTGCTCAAGATTAATAATACCACTCCAAGAAGATTAGAGCTATTACTCTTCCTGCCCTGATCCAAATGGTACAAATGGGATTTTAAGGATGATGTCTGTTTAGAGATCCAATGGAGTGATGAGGTACATGGGATGGCTACCCTGAGGAATCGGGAAGATAGACTGCCAGGGTTGTACCAATGATACACCATTAGCTTTAGCTATTATCCAAAGAAAAGATTATGGCTATAAATAAATTCATCCAGGCCTTTAATACAATGGACAAGCAGACCAATGGGTGGACAGGCCAGGAACATAACCATTATTTTTTTAAAAAAAGAGCCTTAAGATAAGTTCTTATTTCAATAGCAGAATTGCAGGTGATGACGAATTGAATACACACACACACACACACACACACACTTTGGCCAATATGATTTAAGTTGAAACCTTAGAAATACTATTTCAGTAGTTTTAAAAAATCATTTCTCAGGAATTATCTGTGCTTGTCCTGCTTTTAGACTATCATGGTTCTGACCATGAAGACTAGAGTTTTCTAATTAAAATTCCTTTGTAACAGACTCAAAGAAGCATTAAGGAATGCAAGAATATGTAAATCTTTTAATCTTGGAGAAGGATAACCACTGAAATTATGCACACAAAGCACATAAGTATATACACTGTACACATTTTAATTTTTTGTGATACTGTGCATAGTGCTTTTTATATATGATGTAATTAAATATTACTATTGGTAATAAATAAAATATAATGAACTAATACACATGCTATGTATTTTTGATGCACTTAATGTGCGTTAATTTATTCTCACAATCACATGGTTGTTATACACCCATTTTAAAGATAAGAAAATTGAGTTAGCAGAAAGATAAGTGAATTGCTTATTCCTCCACTCTTAAACAATTTAACTTAAAATCATTAAAAATCTCTTTAAATCTGTCTTATTCTGACTCTTCATCATTTCTTCAGGAACATCTTCCTGATCCCTAAAAAAGTATATTTGCTTTCACAATGCTTTCTCTTTTGCAGAGAGTATAGTGGTAATCTTCTTCAGCCTACATTTTATAAAAGACTTAAGAATATACTATTAAAAATAATCTTCATATATACTATAGATTTTAATTATATTGATTATCAGTTTATCTTCTCTCTGTCCCCACTAAAATATAAGCTCATAATACTGTAATGCAACCACCTAGAATAGTCACTGAAATATGTATGCAAATGATATATACTTATATGAAATAATGAATGGAATAATTATACATAGAATTACCACTTTTGCAAATACTAAAGAAGAATTGCTTATGAAGTTAAAGGAGAGCTACCATTCAACGAAACTGTCTGCTTTTTAGATTTTCTGAATGATTAGATAATCATACCATTCATAAAAAATTATGGCACAAAAAGGAAAGGTCACTGTTGGGAAAGGAGAGAGCTGATAAGAACACTTTTTGATACTTTGACTTTAAGGTATCTAGGAGATGTTTTATAGAGTGATTTTCAATAGGTTTTTAGAAGAACAGTTGGAGCTCAAGGCATGATTTGGATTTGGAGAAGAAGATTTGTGCATCAATGACATATGGAGAAGGTTGGGGTGTGTATGTAAACACTGACAGAGAGGAGTGAAAGCTGAAATAGATGAAAACTGCTGACAGAATTCTGCAGACTCCCACTACATCTAGGCTAAGCAAAGAAGGAGTGGACAGAAGTTGAATGCTAGGGTATTGTGCTTTTCTAATATGTTCCAGATTTCTTTGCTTTAGTTGTACTTATTTATTGAATTTAATGTCTAATTGTCATCCATTACAATACTTACAGATGTCAAAGCTACTTTTTAAATTTCAACATGTATTCACACACACACAAACACACACACACACACGCACACACACACAAAGAAACATAGGTGGATTGTGAAGAGGAATGTGAACAGTTTTATCAGCTAATTAAGAACTCTGAATCTTGTCATTCTGTCCTGTGGTTTTAAAATTTTTATTATGTCAGTTTTGATAATATTTAAATCTCTCATATCGAATACTTATGAATACAATTATTACAGAAATATGAAGATGGGATGTATGAAAGGTGTTTTTAACGTTAAAACTATTGAAATAGATAAAAATTATTAGCTAGGAATATTTTAAGGCATTTTCTATTTATGACCTTACTTTCTGTAGAATTCAGTAGAAAGTACACAGTAACAAAATGACACTCTGAAACCAGCTACAGATTCTTTTCTTTTCCTATTATTAGTACTTTCTAAAACTAGATCTAATTATCCAGGTCAAGGAGCTAAGTGATTATGATATCAGATAATATTGGAAAATTGTACTCTCCATAAAAATTATAACAGCAGGAATTTATTTCCTATTCACATTTCCTACTACCCATAGAAAATGATATTTTCTGGATTTTTTTACCTATCTTTCTTCTTGTGTAATTCAGTTGACACTTTGTTCCTAAGATGTATGTATGTATGTGCATTTTCCCAAAATATATTCAGGAAAAAATAATTATACTCTAGCAAGGCACACAACAGTAGCAGAAAATGAAGGAAATAAGTGAAGAAATAAACATATTATAGCACAGCTCGCTCATTCAGGCAAATGTTATATAATTATTAGACTTAAATAATAAGAAACTAACCTGGACTTTAATTCATCTGATATCCGTTTGTACACAGTTCTCAAATAACTCAGCCCAAATCTAATTCAAAAATAGTAGTGTTTTAAAAAGATAGCTACAATGCCAAGGCCCTATATAAGAATATAATAATATCCTGAAAGTGTCATGTATTATTTAAATGTCACCTTTTAAAAATACTACTAGATGTCTGTTATGGAGTGCATTCCTCAGGAAATAGAAGAGATAAGGAAGTTCAACTTGAGCTTAGGAGAATGTCAGCCATTGATTTTCACTTTAGAGATGAAGAAACTATGGCAGGTAGCATATCAGTAAGATAAATAGAAACCTGGTTTCCAGCTCTATGGAGAGATGGTCTGCATAATTAGGGGAAATGTTTGCATTATCAATCCCACCAAAGCCTATTAAAATAAAATGTCTTTACCTGACTTTGGTAGAATCAATTACTATGGATACTATATAACTATCACTTAATATATACATTTTTTGTTGATTGCTTAGAGTGCATGAGACACTGTATTTGCAACACGTGTACATTATGTAACTTGCTTATTACTATATAAATGTAAAGGGAATATTACATTTTATAAATAAGAAAAAAAGGCATAAAGAGAAAGAATCTTGAAGGTCACATGGCTTATTGGAGAAAATTTGGACCAAGGTCTTCTGATACTTTGCCTTATAATTTTCATATTATGTTTTATAGTTGTTCGTTTCTTTGTTGAATTTGACTAATAAAAGAACGCTATTATGGAATTCCTAATAAAGTGGAGGGTTGATATATCAAGGGATATTTATTAATATTTTTCTTGGCTGTTTCTTGGTTACTTTAATTATCTAACATATTAAAAAGTATAATAATATAGTGAATACTTTGATATGTTCTATCATTTTCTTGACAATTTTTGTTCCCATTTTTTCCACCTTCTTCATGATGGACATAATATAATATCATTACTGGAGCACCAAATTGATACTATTAATGAAGATATGTCATTTATTCATTTGTAACTTATGTAACAATTAATACATGTCAAGATGTGACAGGGTAAAATAGTGAGAAAACAGTGTGCCTGCTCTGATAATGCCTGCTGCAGAGAGATGGAGACAAAATAAGAGCAAAATTAAATTTAATATTGCTACCATTGTAAGCTTTGTAAATGAGATGAACTGATGATAGTAAATTACAAAGTGCTATAGTCTGAATGTCTGTATCTCCAGAAAACTTATATTTTGAAATCCTAACACCTGATGTAATTGGAAATGGGGAAGTGGTACTGTCAGGAGGTAATTAGGTCATGAAAGCAGAAACCTATGAAAGGAATTCGTGCATTTATAAAAGAGGTCGCAGAGAGATCCCTTGCCCCTCTGCCATGTAAGAACACAGTGAAAAGACAGACTCTTTATGAACCAGAAAACAGGCCTTCATAAGATGTTGAACCTACCAGCACCTTCATCTTAGACTTCCCAGACTCTAGGACTGGGGGAACAAATTTCTGTCATTTATAAACAGTCTATAATAGTTTGTGATAGCAGCCCAAATGAACTAGGACATATGGAGAACCTCTGCCCTTTTTTAATGGATCAAGAGTACTTAACTGCAGAAATGATGGAGAACATAAGGATGAGAAGAATTATTTTTAAAAAATTTTAATTTTTGGGGTACATAGTAGGTATATATGTTTATGGGGTACATGAGATATTTTGATACAGACATACAATGTATAATAGTTACATCAGGGTAAATGGAGTATCCATCACCTCAAGCATTAATCCTTTGTGTTATGAAAAATCCAATTATATTCTTTTAGTTATTTTAAAAGGTACAACTAAACTATTGTTTACTATAGTCACCCTGTTATGCTATAAAATATTAGAATTTATTCATTCTTTCTAAGTATCTTTGTATAGTCACTAACCATCCCCACCCCCCACCCCCATATATACACATACACATTCCTACTGCCCTTCCCAGCCTCTGATAACCTTCGTTCTACTCTATCTTCATGAGTTCAATTGTTAATTTGTAGCTCCCACAAATGACTGAGAACTTGCAAAATTTGTCTTGTTGTGCCTGGTGTATTTCACTTAAAATAATGCTGTCCAGTTCCACCCATGTTGTTATAAATGGCAGAGTCTCGTTCTTTTTAATGACTGAATAGTACTCCATTGTGTATATGTACCACATTTTCTTTATCCATCTGTCTGTTGATGGACATGTAGGTTGCTTCCAAATCTTGGCTGCTGTGAAAAGTGCTTCAACAAACATGGAAATGCAGATATCTTTTAGATATCCTGATTTCCTTTCCTAGGTCCTATGGTAGCTCAACTTTTAGATTTTTGAGGAAACTCCCAACTGTTCTTCAAGTTGGTCATACTAATGTACATCACACCAAGAGTGTCAAAGAGTTCTGTTTTCTTCACATCCTCATCTGCATTTGTTATAGACTGTTTTTTGGAAAAATGCCATTTTAACTAAGATGAGATGTTATTTCATTTTGGTTTTAATCTGCATTTCTCTGATGATCAATAATGTTGAGCAATTTTTCATATACTTGTTTTCCATTTGTATGTCTTTTGAGAAATGTCTATTCAGACTGTTTTCCCATTTTTTAATTGGATTATTAGACTTTTTTTCCCCTATACAGTTTGAGCTACTTATAGATTCTGATTATTAATCCCTTGTCAAATGGATAGTTAGCAAATATTTTCTCCCATTTTTGGGGCTGTCTCTTCACTTCTTTGACTGTTTCCTCTGCTTTGGAGAGGCTTTTTAACTTTATGTGATGGTATTTGCCCATTTTTGCTTTGATTGTTTGTGCTTGTGGAATATTACTCAAGAAATGTTTGCCCAGACTAATGACCTAGAGAGTTTCCTCAATATTTTCTTTTAATAGTTTCATAGTTTCAGGTTTTAGGATGAGTCTTTAATCCATTTTAATTTGATTTCTGTATGAGGCAAGAGCTAAGGGTCTAGTTTCATTCTTCTGCATGTGGATATCCAATTATTTTCCCAGGATTATTTATTGAAAAGATTGTTCTTTCTCCAGTATATGTTCTTGGCATCCTTGTAGAAAATCAGTTCACTGTAGATATATGGATTTGTTTCTGAGTTCTCTGTTCTATTCCATTGGTGTATGTGTCAATGTCATGCTGTTTTGGTTAATATAGATCTGTAGTATAATTTGTAGCCAGGTAATGTGATTTCACCAGCTATGCCCTCCTTTTTGTTCAGAATAGCTTTGGCTATTCCGAGTCTTTTGTGGTTCCATATAGATTTTATCATTGATATTTTGATGGAGATTACTTGGAATTTGTGTTGGGTAGTATGTACACTTTTACAATATTTAATATACAATATTTATTCTTCTAATTCGTGAACATGGAATATCTTTCCATTTGTTTGATGTCTTCAATTTCTTTCATCAGCATCTTACAGTTTTTATTATAGAGATCTTTCCCTTTCCTAGGTATTTTATTTTATTTGGGGCTATTGTAAATGAAATTACCTTTTTGACTTTTCAGCTTGCTCACTGTTGTCATATAGAAATGGTATTGATTTTTATATGTTAAGTTTCTGTCCTTTGACTTTACTGAATTTATCAGTTCTAATAGTTTTCTTCTGTCTTCTTTAGGTCTTTCAAAATATGAGATTATATTATCTGCAAACAAGGATAATTTGACTTGTTCCTTTCCAATTTGGATGCCTTTTATTTCTTTCTCTTGTCTGAGGGCACTAGCTAGGATTTTCAGCACCGTGTTGAATAACAATGGCGAAAGTGTCATCCTTGTCATGTTCCAGGTCTTAGTGGAAAGGCTTTTAGTTTCTCCCCACTTAGAATAATACTAGTTGTGGGTCTGCTGTATATGGTTTTCATTATGTTGAGGTATGCTCTTTCTACATCCAGTGTTTTGAGGGTTTTTATTGTGAAGAGATGTGGAATTTTAATGTAAGCCTTTTCAGCATCAACTGAAATGAGTGTATTGTTTTTATCCTTTGAACTGTTAATATAATGTGACAATCAAGCAGTCACATTGATTGGTTTGCCTGTGCTGAAACATCTTTACATCACTGCGATAGACCCCATTTGGCTATGATGAATTATCTTTTTAATGTGTTGTTGAATTTTGTTTGCTAATATTTTGTTGAGGGTTTTTGCATCAATGTTCATCAGAGATATTGACCTGTAGTTTTCCTTTTTTTGATGTGTCTGTCTGGTTTTGGTATCAGGATAATATACTGACCTTGTAGAATAAGTTTGGAAATATTCCCTCTTCCTCTAATTTTTTGGAATAGTTTGAGTAGAATTAGTACTACTTAATCTTTACATGTTTGATCAAATTCAGCATTTAGACTATTGGATCCTGGGTTTTTCTTTGGTGGGACACGTTTTATTACAGCTTTCATCTCCTTACTTGTTAATGATTTGTCAGGTTTTGGATTTCTTCATGGTTCCATTTCAGTAGGTTGTATGTGTCTAGGAATTGTCCCATTTCTTCTAGATTTTCCAAATTATTGACATATAGTTGTGAATATTAGCATCTAATGATCCTTTGAATTTCTGTATTATCAGTTGTAATGTCTCTTGGATGATCTGGCCAATGTTGAAAACAGGGTGTTGAAGTCTGCAGCTATTATTGTATTGCAGTTTCTCTCTCTCTTTAGCTCTAATATATTTTGCTTTATATATTTGTGTGTTCCTGTCTTGGGTGCATATATATTTAAAATTGTTATATCCTCTTGGTGAATTTACCTGTTTATCATCATATAGTGACCTTCTTTGTCTCTTCTTATTGATTTTGTCTTGATATCTATTTTGTCTGATATAAGCATAGTGACTCCTACTCCATTTTGTTTCCATTGGAATGGAGTATATTTTTTCCATCCCTTTATTTTCCATCCATGTGTGCCTTTACAGGTGAAGTGTATTTCTTGTAGGCAACAAATCAGTGAGTCCTGTTTTTTAATCTATTCAGCCAGTCTGTCTTTTGATAGGAGAGTTTAGTTCATTTTACATTCACTGGTATTATTGATAAGTGAGGAGTTACTCCTGCATTTCATTATTTGTTTTCTGGTTGTTTTGTGGTCTTCTCTTCCTTCTTTCCTTCCTTTCTGTCTTCTTTCAGTGAAGGTGATTTTCCCTGGTGGTATGTTTTAATTTCTTGCATTTTATTTTTTGTGTGTCTTTTGTACTGTTTTTGATTCGAGGTTACTATGAGAGCCTTGCAAATAATATCATATAACTCATTATTTCAAATTGATGACAACACAGATTGCATGAACAAACTAGCAAATAGGCAAATAGAAAACTAATAAACATTTTACACTTTAACTTTTTGTCCTCTCATTTTTACTTTTTGTTCTTTCTATTTATGTATTCATATCTTATTATACTATGTCTTGAAAAGTTATTGTAGTTATTATTTGGGATCAGTTCGTCCTTTAGTCTTTCTAATTAAGATATGAGTTGTTTATACACCACAATTAGAGCATTATAATATTCTGTGTGTTTACTAGTACCAGTAAGTTTTGTACCTTCAGATGATTTCTTATTGCTCATTAACCATGTTTTCATTCAGATTGAAAAAAGCAAAACTTCCTTTA
The DNA here is from genome assembly GCF_047675955.1 of Chlorocebus sabaeus. Lineage (NCBI taxonomy): Eukaryota > Metazoa > Chordata > Mammalia > Primates > Cercopithecidae > Chlorocebus > Chlorocebus sabaeus. Next base: position 53,291,825 of record NC_132921.1, read on the forward strand.
GCATTTCTTGTAGGATAGGTCTGATGTTGATGAAATCTCAGCTTTTTCCTTTTTTTTTTTTGAGAAAATTTTTGTTTCTCATTCATGTTTGAAGGATATTTTTTGCTGTATATACAATTCTGGGGCAAAAGTTTTTTCCTTCAGCACTTTAAATATGTCATGCCACTCTCTCTTGGCCTGTAAGGTTTCCACTGACAAGTCTGCTGCCAGATGTATTGGAACTTCATTGTATGTTATTTGTTTACTTTCTCTTACTGCTTTTAGGATACTTTCTTTATTCTAGACATTTGGAAATTTGATTATTAAATGCCTTGAGGTAGTTGTCCTTGGGTTAAATCTGCTTATTGTTCTATAACCTTTTTGTACTTGAATACTGATATCTTTCTCTAGGTTTGTAAAATTCTCTGTTACTAACCCTTTGAATAAACTTTGTACCTCTCTCTCTTTACCTTCTCTTTAAGACCAAAACCTCTTAGATTTGCCCTTTTGAGTTTATTTTCTAGATCTTGTAGGCATGCTTTATCCCTTTTTACTTATTTTTGTTGTTGTTGTTTCCTGATATAGTTTGTACATTTGTCCCCACCCAAATTCATGTTGAATTGTAATACCAACCATTGGTGTTGGAGCCTGGTGGGAGGTATTTGGGTCATGAGGGTGAATTTCCCACGGCTTGGTGCTCTCTTTGCAATAGTAAGTAAGTTATCATAAGATCTGGATGTTTAAAAATGTGAAGCACCTCCCCTCTCTCTCCCTCTTGCTCCCACTCTGGCTGTGTTACATGCCTGCTCCCATTTTGCCTTCTGCCATGATTGAAAACTCCCTGAAGCTTCACCAGAAGGTGAACAGATGCCAAAACCATGCTTCCTATAAAACCTGCAGAATCGTCAGCCATTTAATCCTTTTTTAAATATAAATTACTCAGTCTTAGACATTTCTTTATAGCAATGCAAGAATAGCCCGACACATTTCCTCTGACTGTGTGTTTTCAAATGAGATCATAAGCGTTAAGAATGGTATGACCATAGACTGGCTGTGTATTTTCAAATAGCCTGTTTTCAAGCTCACAGTTGTTTCCTTCTGCCTGATTAATTCTGCTATTAAGAAACACTAATGTATTCTTCAGTATGTCTCTTGCATTTTTCAACTCCAGAGTTTTTGTTTGTTTTTAATTATTTTAAATTATCTCTTCATTAAATTTATGAATTTTATTGAACTTCTTCCAAACAGCTGTTTTGAATTCTCTTGTTTTTCCAGGGTTGGTCACTGGCACCTTATTTAGTTTGTTTGGGCATGTCATGTTTTCCAGGATGGTCTTAATGCTTATAGATGTTTGTTAGTGTCTGAATCTTAAATAAGTATTTACTATAGTCTTTGCAGTCTATTATTGTGTCTACTCATCCTTCTTGTTAAGACTTTTCAGGTATTCAAAGGGACTTTTGTGTTGTGATCTAAGTTTTAGGTCACTGAAACCATATATGCATTAGGGGCACCCCATGCCCAGTACCCTGTGGCTTTTGCAGACCCATAGAATTACCATCTTTGTGGTCTTGAACAATATCCAAAAGCATTATCTGAATGACCAGGCAGAGACTCTCGATCTGTCACTTACTTTCTTCCAAACAAAGAGTCTCTCTCTCTCTCTCTCTGTTCTGAGCTTCCTGGCACTGAGGGAAGGTTAAAACGAGTACCCCTGTGGCCACTGGAATATGCTAGGTCAAACCTGAAACCAGCATAGCACCAGGCCTTGCTCAAGGCCTGCCATAACCACCTGCCTACCACCTATATTTCCTCAAGACCTTGCGGCTCTGTAGTCAGCATCTGGTCAAGTCAGTCAGGATTGTGTCCTTCCCTTCAGGACAGCAGTTTCTCCTGGGGTCCTGGGTGTGTCCAGAGATGCCATCTGGGAGCCAGGTCCTGACACTCCATTGTACCCGACACTCTATTGTATTGTGTTGCAGCTGAGCTGGCTCCCAAGTCACAAGACAAAGTCCTCCCCACTGTTCCCTCCCTTTTCCCCAGGCAGAGGAGTCTCTCTCCATGGCCACCACCACCACAGGCTCATGGGGAGTACTGCCAGATTACTGTTGAGATTCACTAAAAGCCCAGGGGCTCTTCAGTCAGCTTGTGGTGAATGCTGACAGGCCTGTGACTCACCTTTCAGGGCAGTGGGCTCTTCTCTGGCCCAGGGTGGTTCCATAAATGCCATTCAAGGGCCAATATCTGGTATTGGTGACCCTAAGAGGCTGCATAGTACTTTATTCCACTGTGGCTGAGCTAGGACCTAAACTGCAAGACCAAGTCCTCTTTACTCTTCCCTCTCCTCTCCCGAAGTGGAAGAAAAGTCTCTTTTTTAGAGCTGTTAAGTGTGCTGCCTGGAGTTGGAGGAGAGGTGGCATAAGCAGTCCCTTGGCTGCCCTCGTTAGTGTCTCACTAGATAACCTGCCCCCGAAGTCCACTTTCTCTGAGCCCAGCCCAGCACTATGTTATGCCTAACAGTCACAGTCCCTGTGGGCTAGACTGTCTTTCAAGTTTATTTAGAAGCACAGAGCACTTCAGCACACAGTGGCTAGGCTTGCTGAAACTCTCTGAGATGGACAATTCTGCTCTGGCTAGGGCCGGTCTTAATATTCCCTCCATGGGAGTCAGCTGAGTTTTGCCTGATGTTTCTTTTTGCTGTGACAGGGCAGCACTGAGTTTCAATGCAAAGCTCCACATTCACTGCATTCTCCCTCCCCCAAGTGCGCAGATTCTCCATGCCACACAGTTGCTGCTGGGGGATGGCACAGGGCTGGTGTCCACAATTCAAGACTGTTTTTTTTCTATGCTCTTCAGTGTTATGGAATTAAAACAAGGTACTGTGATCACACATCTGATTTTTGGTTCTTCTGAAAGTGCTTTTTTGTGTAGATGATTGTTAAATTTGGTGTCCCTGCAGGGAGGACAAACCACGGAGGCTTTTATTCAGCCATCTTGCTCTACCTACTTTTAAAACATTTTAAGGAGTTAAAATGGAATAAATTAAGAAAAGGAGAAAGAGGAGCGTTTCAAAGTGATATTAGTTTACACAAGAACTTGGGTTGTGAGTAGGTGTTGGACAATGCTATATATTAAGAAATGAAAAATATCCATGTGACGTTTGACATGGAAGATGAGAAGATATATAATGTAAGATCGCATTCAACAGATAGATATGGCTAAGGGACTACAAAATATAGATTAGAATTGTGGCTTTATAATTGAAAAGTGTTACAGAAGATGAACATTTTTGCATGCCATTTATTTTTCCTATTTAAGATATACTATGCTGTAAGAAAAGCTTATTTAACAAAGACCAGAATGTATGGGGGTAGTTAGAAATACACTGACTTAGTCAATTATGGTAGGGTGGGCTACCTTGGCATTAAATCAGAGACTGTGAAACGTATAAGGGGCATTCTAGCAAGTTAGCCTGCACATTTCTCTCTCTCTCTCTCTCTCTCTCTCTCTCTCTCACACACACACACACACACATACACACACACACCCACACACACACATATATTTTGATAGAAGACATAATTCTTCCTGAATCAGACAGACAGGAATTTTATTACTCAGAGTAAAATGCAGTAGTCAGAGCAACACCTTAGTTTTGATTTCCTGAACCACCATACTCATTGGGTAATGTGGTGAGGGCCAGATATTACCCTGAATATGCAGTGGGTATTGCCACAGGAGAGGAACTCTGAAGTCAGCAGACCCAGTTTATATAAGGCAACTGGCACTTCTGCCCATCCTCCTCTCCAGAGAAAGAGAGAAATGGCTTATTAAGCAAATCTCCTCCAGGGAAGAGAAAACTATCAATACACTTATTACCCTGGAATGTAAGCAAATATTTCCAAGGAGAGGAAAGTAGGGCTTTATGGCTTATCATATTCTCAGGTGTCTATCTTTAGAGAGACACTATTTTTAACTTTTAAAACTTTCTGTTATGCAATAATTCTTGTAGTACCCTTTGTCCCAGAAGATTTGCAAAATGGCTAAAATTATAAAGAATTATCTCCCAACATTATGTTCCAAAGATATTTATATAAGTGGAAGGTGACTTAAGTAACCTTGAACAATAATAAAATAGATCTCTGAGAAAGAAGAACAAAGTATAGATGAATTATGTCACGTAAAAGTGTAAATCAGATCACGAGTATAGCTTCAGATAAAAGTTGCCTGAGAAAGGAGGGGTTGTTTCTCTTATCTATTGCTGCATAACAAACTACCCAAAACTTAGGGCTTAAATCAACTCACGATTTTGCTTGGCATTTCATAGAAAGGCTTATCTACATGGTTTCTGACTGACCTACCAGGCATCTACTGATGTAGCTAAGGATGAAGTCTCTACTTCCAAGATGGCTCTGTCTTTCATATTTTGGATTCGTCAAGACTCTCTGGCCTCTCTGCATGGTGCCTCATTCTCCAGGTCTCTCCATGTCACTTTGTTTTTTTACAGTGTGGTCATCTCAATGTGGATTTCCAACATGAAGGGTATTTCCCTCAAAATAAGCATTCCGTTGAGAGTTTCTCAATGGGAAGATGATACAGAATGTGTGGCCCTCTTTTATCTACTGCATTGTTTATAAAATAATAATTATGTGAAGAAGAGTGTATTAATTTTTCATTGCTACCATAACAAATAATCATACATTTAACAGTATAACACACAAGCATTTATTATATTATGTTGTGTAAGTCAAACTTCCAGATAGGTTTAATCAGTAATATACTTATGGTCTTACAAGGCCAATATCAAGGTGTCAGTTGGACTCAGCTCTTATTTGGAGGATTTAGGAGAGAATTCACTTTCATTTTTATTCAGCTTTTTGAAATAATTTACTTCCTTCTCATGTCTTCCATGTGTCCCTGGGCCAGCAAAGGCATTCACAATCTCCATAACATTCCCTTATGCTAAATCTCTCTGACTGGTTCCTCTACCCTCGACTGGGAGAAAGCTCTGCTTTTCTCAGCTATCAGGGGTTTTATTATGACCCGGAGCCCTCCCCTCATACAGGTAATCTAGGGAAATCTCCCTGTTTTAAGATCAATTGATTAGTAACTGTACCGCTTTAAATAGTATCTTTTCAATATTAATGTCCACCCAGAACTACGGAATGTAATCCTATTTGGAAATAAGTCCTGTTATGGACAGGATGTTTTTCTTCCCCCAAAATGTATACATTGAAGCCCTAATGCCTAATGTAATGGTATTTTGGGGCAGGGTCCTTGGGATGTAACTAGGTTGAGATGCAGCCATGAGGGTGAGGCCCTCCTTTTAAGAGGAGGAAGAGATCAGATTTCTGTCACTAGCCTTGTGAGGATACAACAAGGAAGCAGCTAGGAAATGAGCCCAAACCAGTAACCAAATCTGGAGGCACCATGATTTTGGACTTCCAGCCTCCAGACTATGAGAAATAAATTTTTTTTTGTTAAAGTCACCCATCTATGGTATTTTGTTATAGCAGCCAGAGCAGAGAAAAACACAACCTTTGCAGAAATAACTAGTAAAGTTAAGATGAGGTTACACAGAATTAGGGTATGCCCTAAATTCAATATAACTGGTGTCTTTAGGAGAAGGGTAGAGGACACACAGACACAGACAGACACAGAATGGAGAAGGCCATGTGACAACCAAGGCAGAGATTAAAGAGTTGCAGTTGCAAGCCAAAGAAAACTAAGGATTGCCAGCAACCACCAGAACCTAGGGGAAAAAAAAAAAAAAGAAAAGTGGATTTTTCCCTAGAACCTTCAGAGGGCTTGTGATGACTTCAAACAGCTAGTCTCCAGGACTGGGAGAATACATTTTATTGTTTTAAGTCACAAAATTTATGATAATTTGTTATGGCAACCAGGTTTGTGGTCATTTGTTATAGGAACCTAGGAAAATAACAGAGTAACCTTAATTACATCTGAAAAGTCCTTTTTGGTATGTAACATAACATATTCATTAGCATGGCACCAGTGTGCAAAGTTCACAGGGCCAAAATCCTCACTACTGAACTCTATTCCCTGACCCCCATGATGCCCATGTCTCTCAAATAAAAGATATATTTATCCCTTCCTGTATTAGTTTATTTTCACATTGCTGTGAGGAAATACCTGAGACTGGCTAATTTATAAAGGAAAGAGGTTTAATTGACTCAGAGTTTCACATGACTGGGAGGGCCTCAGGAAACTTACAATCATGGTGGAAGGCAAAGGGGAAACAGGGTACCTTCTTCACAAGGTAGCAACAGAGAGAAGTGCATGCAGGGGAAATGCCAGATGCTTATAAAATCATCAGATCTCGTGAGAACTCCCCTCACCATTACGAGAACAGTATGGGGGAAACTGCTCCCATGATCCAATCACTACCCACCAGATCTCTCCCACGACATATGGAGATTATGGGAACTAAAAATTCAAGATGAAATTTGGATGGGGACACAGCCAAACCATACTACTTCCCAAGGTCCCCAAAAGCCACATTATAGCATTAGCTCAAAGTTCAAAATCTTAGGTTGGTGCAAAAGTAATTGCAGTTTACCATTTCTCACCATCTGTAGGCTTATGAAACTAGGGAAACAGGTTATCTGCTCACAAGACTCCCAACATATAATGGTGAAACAGAAATAAGATAACAATGGTAGATACTCTGGTTCAAAAAGGGGGAAATGCAAGAAAAAAGGGGTCACTGATCCAAAACTATTTTGAAATGTAGCCATGCAAACTTCACTAAGTATCCAGGCAACTAAATGGACCTCCTTGGCTTTCATTCCACCCACATGGCTCTAAGTTCAGTCCTCTGAGTTCTCAATCCAACCCTCTGAGTCATGCTCCCTTTTTCATGAACATAGGCACATGTTTGCAGCTTACTGGTTATATCAGACTGCTTCTTGTCAGTCAAAATTTGGTGACCCAGAAATCTTCACTTAGTATTTGTCCTGTCCTTTAAAGTCTAAGCTAGCAATCTTTCTGCTGATATAAAAATATCAAGAAACTTGTGAGTTTTGCATAGACTCAACAAGGGATAACTCTATTAGAAAAAGACTCCTTCACAGAACTTTCTTAGATAATCCCTTCTTTATTCTTGACTTCTGATGAAAAGAGTGAAGGTCAATACCCTTAAAATACCTAGAGAGCCTCTGATTTCATTGAGAGGATCTGTAAGTCACTACTGTTAAATTTTCAAAGAGTGATTTGTGTGATGAGTACTCTGACCTATATTGATTTTTCTGCTAGTTAACAAAATATTGTATTGCCACACACTCAGGTTTTTCTCTGTCACACTTTCTGAAGCAATCTCTTAACATTAGTCTCTTTTGCCATTTGGATAGACTGAAAATTTCTCAAATCATCAAGTTCTGCTTCCTTTTTGTTTAACAGTTTTCCCTCCATTAGTCTATATTCTTTCTCATTTTACTATGAACTTCATTTTCAAAATTTTGAAAATCTTCTGAGCTGATTATCTATATCCATTTCCTATAAATGCTGTTTTCGAAAGCACTATAGGGCACAATTTTTTCGAAGCATTCTGAAACCATATAACAACAATTTCCTTTGTAACAATTTTCAATAATAAATTTCTTACTTCCATCAGAGCCCTCACAGGCAAGAACTTCGCCATTAATTTTTCTTCTTGCATTCTGTTCAAGGCAATCTAACTTTTACTGATAGGTTTTTCCAAATTCTCCCTGCCTACTCCCACCTACCTCTTACAATGCTACTTCCATATTTTTCTGTATTTGTTATAGCAACACCTTATTATCTTGATGTAGCTGTACTTCTCACAAGTAGTCTCATCTCCAGCAGAATGAACCATGCCACTGAGCGTTCCTCCATGGAAAGAATCACAAAGAATTTGTGGAATCTTTAATCTACCACTGTGTTATAAAGGAAAATGATTTTGTGAGAGTGATTAGGCCTAAGAAAGCCAACTAATTTCAACTAATTTAAATAAAAATTTAACAGTTTTATTGAATCTAAATTAAGGTTGACATTTTAAAATACCCATTTACCAAACCACATGGAATGGTACTCTTATTTGTAATTTGTTGTGAAATCATCCATTACCAATTGCAGTTAATATGAATTAAAACGTTTTTTAAAAGAAAGGCTATGACTTAAGGTTGGTGTAACTAATTCAGATTACACTCTCCTCAGTTATTTAAAATTAGTGAATGTCAAATTATACTCAAATAGGTTACCTCTTATTTTCCTTGTTGAAATTTAGTATATAATCCCAAAATAACGTCTAAAAATCTTGTGATTTATTTAAACTTTACATTTTAAATAAGAAAACTAGAAAACAGAAATAATTTCTTAAAGGTCTCACAAAGATGCACAAAGAAAGTAGATTAACTATAATCCAAGGAAAGCATGAAAAGGTATGATATCACTTAACCTCTTCTTTCAGTAAGAAGAAACTAAAGATTAATTTTTGGTTCAAATGAAAGTTCAATGCCATTTAATTTTCTAGTAAAAATATGAGTCCGGAAAATGAGGTCTGAAATCAAACATTTATGAAAGTTCAGTAGTAGCCTAATTCAAAACTCAAAAGATAAAATCCTTGATATTCTCTACTGATGACTCTTGAGAAATTTACTTTTATTCCTGAGGATTTAAAAAATTTGAAGTAGTGTTTCTCAAAGTGGTGTCTGCTAAAAATCAGGTGTATCTTATATTCGTAGATTTCTGATTTTCGAGTTTAAAAACAGATTTAAGTGGATAAATACATTTGAGAAACATTAAAGTCTTAGTTAAATAGGCTTTCACTTTATTGTTAAATTATAATTTAGTATAAGATGACAGAGAGTGACTTTCAATAATTTTTCAAATAATCTTTTTAAAAAGTTGAAAATGGAAATAAAAGAGGAGAGAAAAGCAGTAATGTTTTGGAGATCTCATGAAGATGCCCAAGGAAAGGATAAATGTTCCAATGGAAATAAATAAGTGAAATGTATATATTATCAATGTACCATATATATTCCACATAAATGCACATATTAATTTATATAACAAATCATTCTATATTATATACCATATTTATATTAATACTAATTCTACTAAAGTATAACATAATTTATACATAAATATAAAATATATTAGTTATATGATTTATTATATTATATCATATTAATATAAATATACATAAGTTTTATTGTGTGATTTATTTATATATTATAAATATGTAAATATAGCATTCTATGTAAAAACTGTACATTGAATTACACTATGGTGTAATTGGTATAGGTATATTTATAAGGTTCCTTGTCTTGGTATACATGTTCCTGTGTTAACATAAATGTATCTTAATTATACTTTTTAATACTGGTTTAAATGACTTTGGCATGTAAGTGGAACTTACTCTGTTTATTAGCATTGGTATATTGCAAACCCTGCACAGCTATTCTAAAGTACTTAAAGTTTCATCTTCCTGTATCCCATTACTACAATCCTAGCTAGACTCTAAGACATTTTAACCTGTGTCAGAAATTGAGGATTGAAATGTAAAGTATATGTTTTTCTTAATATCATTGTCACTTGTTCAACAAATATTAATAATCTACTATGAACCAAGAATATGCTACTTACTAAGATTAATTGAATAAAAAATAAATACATAATTCTTACTCTCTTGGAAAGATATTTTAATAAAGGATTCAGGTGATAAGTAACTATGTATACAAGTAAATATGAAATTACAATTGTGGTGAGTATTAACAGGGTGCTATTTAGCATATAAGAGAGAACTAGATCAAGACAAATATCAATTGAAAACTAAGAAAGGGTTATGTTAGGTAAACTGTAAATATTTTAGGATGAAATAATTAACAAAGAAAAAGAATATTGTAATACGAGAAAACAGTTTCTGGGGAAGACTCAACACAGAAGCTAACATATTCATTACTGAAATGAAACAAGGACAATTTGATCTAAAAAAAGAAAACAAAACATAAAATAATGTAACATGAGTGTCAAAAAATTTAACAATATCTAAATACTTTAGGCTCTTCATGTCCAAACTACATGTTTTGAATTTAGATGAAGAGAAACTATTGAAGTTTTTTTTTTTTTTTTTGAGATGGAGTCTCGCTCTGTCGCCCAGGCTGGAGTGCAGTGGCGGGATCTCAGCTCACTGCAAGCTCCACCTCCCGGGTTCATGCCATTCTCCTGCTTCAGCCTCCGGAGTAGCTGGGACTACACACGCCCGCCACCACGCCCAGTTAATTTTTTGTATTTTTTAGTAGAGACGGGGTTTTCACCATGTTAGCCAGGATGGTCTCAATCTCCTGACCTCATGATCTGTCCACCTCAGCCTCCCAAAGTGCTGGGATTACAGGCGTGAGCCACCATGCCCGGTCAACTATTGAAGAATCTTTAGACAAGATATGATGGAAGCTTGATAGGGACAGATAGTGGAGATAAATGAAGAAGATTTAAGGTTTATTTAGAAATCAAGTACTTAAAACATAATAACTTTTCAAATATAGAGGTTTGGGTAGTAAGAGGAGTTAATAACAACAGATTTCTGGCTTATGTAGTTGAATGAATGATTACACCATGCACTGTAACATCAAACCTTAGAATCTGTGGGATTTATTTGTATTTTTTTCTTTGTGTTTGTAAGTCCCACAAGTTACAATTCACACAATTACAATTACAACGCATAGATAGATAGATGGGTAGACAGACATTTGGCTTGTTTGAAGAAGGGTGATGCATTCGTGTTTTAACACTGTTCAAAATACTTGTGAAGTATCCACATAAAAATATCAATTAGGCACTTGGTTAGAATGTCTGGAACTCCACTTATATTGTGAACTGTTTTCCGGTTTATAGTCTTGGGACAATGTCTCCTAAGTGGCATTTAAAATTGTGAATCATGGTGACATCACATGGGGAGAGAGTACTAGATATGGAAGTGGATAGGACCAAAGAGTGGAACATGAGAAAATGCTGCATTTAACAAAAGTTATATCTGTGTGTGTGTATTATAAATACTCCAAGTAATAAAATATGCTTTTCATTTTTATATAGTATTTTAATACCAGATTTATAAACCTAACTTTACTATTTTTTTCTATTTCTTAATCATCCTGTCTTTCTTGAATGCTTTATTTCTTTTTCATATGTGCTGTTATTATGGAATATTAAAGAATAATGTAACTTTGATGGTATTATTCTACAAGTAAATATTGTAAGACAGCAGCAGATACTCGAATTTGGACATAATGATGGAAAACAACCCTGAACAAAAATAGGAGAGGGAATTAAAAGAATAAACACTGAAATGAGGTAGCTTTCATCAGTTGTATAGTTAATTTCCAGTAATCCCATGACATTGGAGCAACCATAACATTTTATGTATTTATGCTAGAGAGTAAAATAAACAGGCAGCAAATTACAGCTAGCCAGTAGCTTCATGAAAGGCAGAAAAATAAAAGTTCATAGCCCTTTGTAGAGAAATGTAGCTTATTCCAGGGTCTGAAAGGTAAATTAAGATAATTGAACAGAAGTAGACTTCAAAATGTATTAACAGTGGATTTTCCAAGAATCAAGCTTTGCATAAAGTATCTAGAAAGCTTAAGAGGCAGAACACAAGGGGAATTCACCTCACAGTATTACATTATCACACAAGACAAAATAATAACTATATAATTGTGTATCAAATATATGTGTACACATTCATATATATACACACATGCATACATTATATATATGTGTGTGTGTATACATAAATAGGTAGATATGTATGTATCTAGTATGCTGATAATTTTGTAAAATAAGATAGCCTAGAATTTCTCATATTCCACATTGGTTTTGTACTATATGATAAAATATATGATACATTAATATTTTCTTTTCAATCCATTTCTCAGTATTAGTTTATGACAAAAGTACTGGGAAATTACCAGGAGCAAGCATAGGAGATTAAGCCTAAACTATGAGGGAATGATTTATGAATGAATTACTGGGGAAAATGTATCGCCTATTACAGTAGTATGGTGCTATAGCAAGTTGTTTATTAGAAAGGAATAATTACAATACACATGCTTTACAGTGTTAAAAGTCATTACAAATATTAACAGGGACTTCTAATTTCACTTCCCACATGTAAACAGCTTGGAGGTGGGAAGTGGTCACTTCTATCCTTACAGTAAGAAAAAAATCAAATAATCAGAAATATCTGCAACTTTTCTTAGACCTATCAGGAAACTAAAACAACAGGGAAGGCCACCACTCAAAATTAGAAGGGACAGGTGTTCAGAGAGATAACACTAAGACATGCTTGTATGGGCCAAAAGCTGCTGAAGCCATGAACTGGTATAAATGCTTAATTGGCATTTTGATAAGTTGGCAGAGGCTGTTTATGGGCTAGCATAGAGTCAAAAAATCCTGGGAGTCAGGCTTAAGGAGGCCCCCACACTTCTGTGAAATTTATCTCCAGGATCCCAGCCAGGTACTCACGTAACAAATGTCCATGCTCCAAGAGAAAGGATTTTGTCAGAGTCTCATCCCAGCTAGTGGAATGTAATTTTTTCTCATGTTGGGCCCCTCCAGCTTTTATGCCTCACCTGGGAAGAAAAAGTGTAGTCAACAGGGGTCAGGACTTCAAGCATATATATTGGGAATGACACACCCAAGGAAGCAAGTGAGAGGCTGTACTACAGGAGAAACACTTCTAAAGGTTACAGGTTCTAATGAAAAAAGTTGACATGAAGGAACAGATGAGTAGCATAAGCAAAGATATTGAAACTCTAAGAAAGAAACAAAATGAAATACCATAAATGAAAAACACCAAAACAAAAATGAGGCATATCTTTGACGAACCCATCAGTAGAATGGACACAGTCAACAAAGCCCACCACCCGCCACCCACCAAAAAAAGAAAAGGAAAGCTGTGAACTTGAAGATGTATCAATGACAACTTCCAAACCTGAAATACAGTGAGGAAAAAGGAATGCCCAGAATATTCAACAACTAGAGGGCAATTAAAGAGGTATAAGAAATGCAAAATTGGAATGCCTGATAGAGAAGAAAAAGAAGAGAAATTATATATATATATTTAATTATATATAAATTATATATATTTAATTATATATAAGAGAAATATATATAATTATATATAAGAGAAATTATATATCTTTAATTATATTTAGAAGAGAAACTATATATTATATATAGAAGAGAAATTATATATATAATATATATATTTGAAGTAACAGTTGCAGATACTTATATATAGAAGAGAAATTATATATATATATTTGATATATATATATTTGAAGTAACTGTTGCAGATAATTTTCCAAATATAATGACAGAACCAAACCACAGATTAGGGAAATTTAAACACTACTAAAGCAGGATAAATAACAAAATACTAGCCCTATCTTGGCAAAATATGCACCTACATATATGATATTAAACTGCAGAAAATCAAAGACAAACAGAAAATCTTGAAGGAAACTGGGGATGGGTAGGGCAAGAGAGAAAAGATGACAACAACTTTACCTACTGAGAAACAGGGATAAGAATAGACTACTTCACTGAGCATGCAAGCAAGGAGAATGGAGCCAATTATTTAGTGTTCAAAGAACAAAAATAGCATCTTAGAATTCTCTATCCAGAAAAATTGCACTATTTTATTTTATTTTATTTAAGATGGAGTCTTGTTCTGCTGCCCAGGTTGGAGTGTACAATATTGACTCACTACAACCTCCACCTCTCAGGCTCAAGCGATTCTCCCACCTCAGTTTCCCGAGCATGTGGGACCACAGGTGCCTGCCACCATGCCCGACTAATTTTTGTATTTTTAGTAGAGATGGGGTTTCACCATGTTGGCCAGGCTGGTACTGAACTCCTGACCTCAAGTGATCCATCTGCCTCAGCCTCTTAAAGTGCTGGGATTACAGGTGGGAGACACCATCCACAGTCTCAGAAAAATTACACTTCAAAAGTGAAGAAGAAATAAAGACTTTCTCAGACTAACAAAGAGTGACCACATTCATGGCCCACAAACCTGCCCCGCATGAAATGTTAAAAGAAGGCAGAAGGGGAAAGATGAAGTGCAGAAACATGGATCTACAATAAAGTAACAGTGTCATAGAAGGAGCCAATAAAGGCAAGATTCAATCATCTATCGGTGTTACTCATTACTGATCTAAAAGAAAACTGTGTTTAGAGCAAAGTAGTAGCATTGTATTGGACCATATCATGCAGATAAGTAAAAGGATATGACAGCAATATAGCAAAAGGGAAAATTAGGAATACTCTTTGGTCAGAGACCTGCACTAAACATGAACCAGTACAGTGTTAATTGGAAATGGACTAAGATTAGAAAAATGAATATTTTAAACAACAGCACAATCATTTAAAAAGGAATAAAAGGTGATATGCTACAAGAGGAAATTAAATTGAGTAATATAAATTGCTCAATCAAAAGACAGGCAAAGAGAGAAAAAATAAATTAAAAAATGGAACACTTATAAGAAAGTTACAAAAATGATAGATATGAATACAAATATGACATTACTCACTTTAAATGTAAATTATCTTAACAAACTAATTAAAAGTCAGAGATTTTGAGAGTTGCAGAAACAAAAAAGACCAAACTATGCATTTATTAGAAACCAACTTTAAATGTAAAGACTCAGTTTAAAATAAAGTATTGGAGAGACCATCCTGGCTAACATGGTGAAATCCCGTCTCCACTACAAATACAAAAAATTAGCCGGGCATGGTGGCTGGTGCCTGTAGTCCCACCTATTTGGGAGGCTGAGGCAGGAGAATGGCATGATCCCAGGAGGCGGAGTTTGCAGTGAACCGAGATCATCGTACCACTGCACTCTAGCCTGGGCGACTGACTGAGACTCCATCTCAAAATAAAATAAAATAAATAAATAACTAAATAAGTAAATAAATAAATAAATAAAGTAATGGAGAAAGATACATCATGATAACACTAATTTTTTTAAAAAAGCCAAAGTCATTAAATTAACTCAGACACAAAAGTCTTTAGAAAAGGTAGATTATAAAAGAAAAAGAGGGGCATGACATACTTAAAGAAGTCAATTCTCCAAGACAACAAAACAATCCTAAATGTGTGCATCTAAAAGGAATGCATCAAACTACATGTGGCTTAAAAAATAAAAGAGAAAAAAGAAGCATACAAATACTAATGCATTATTTCATTGAAAACTTCAACTTCCTTCTATCAGTAATCAACAGGTCATGAACGCAGAAATCAGTAAGAATATAAAGACATAAATAAAATTATTAATTCACTTGATCAAATTGAAAAATATTTCATCTAACAACAGAAAAATACACATTTTTCTGCAGCTCACATGAAGTACCACTAAGCCATGAAGCACTAATCAACAATTTAAAAAAAGATATCCTACAGTCTATGTACTCAGACCACAACTGAATTAAATTAGAACTCAATACCAGGAATACAAACTAAAACACCATCAAATATTTGCAAATTAAACACACATTTGTAAATAACGTATATATTAAAGAATAAGTCTGTCAAGAGTTTTCAATTATATATTAAACTAAATGAAAATGGAAATACAACTTATCACAATTTGTGGGATACAGCCAAATAAATGCTTAAAGAGAATATTATAGCAATAAACATATGTATTAGAAAAGAAGAATTCCTGAAAGTTAATAACTTAAACTAATTCTTAGGAAACTAGAGAAAGATGAGCAAATTAAGCTTCAAGAATGGAAAGGATAAAAATAGAAGAGAAACACCAGAAAACAAAAGAAAATAAGTGAAGAATAAACGAATCAAAATTGATCCTTGAAAAAAGCAACAAAATTGATATGTTACTAGCCAGGTTAACCAAAAATGTGTGAGAGAGACAGAGACAGAGAAAGCGAATGCAGATGACTGATCAATATTACAAATGCAAGGAACAAGAATCATTACTATTGATAACATGGCCATTAAAAGTATAAGAAAATGGTAAAAACAATTTTATACCCACAAATTTGAAAACTTAGAAAAACATCCCAAATTTTTACCTAGCAAAGCTCACACAAGGAGAAACTGATTACCTGACTAGCCTATTTCTATTGGAGAAATTACATTAAGAATCCTCCATAAGAAAACAAAAACAAAAACAAAAACCTACTAGGTCCAGAGGTATTCATTGACAAATTCTACCAAACATTTAAAGAACAATACCAATTCTCCAGAATGTCTTCCAGAAAAGAAAAGCAGAGGTAACATTTTTATCTCGGACTATAAGGTCAGTATTACCCCAATACTTAAACAGATAAAAGCATTGAAAAAATAGAAAACTACAAAATGACATCTCTCATGAACACAGTCGCAGGAATCCTAAAAAAGTAGTAAATTAATCCAGAAATGTATGAAAATAATTAAATATTAAAATCGGTTAGGAGTTATTTCAACAACGCAAAGCTAGTTTAAAATTTAAAACTCAATCTGCATAATCTTCCATATCAGAAAGCTAATAGTAAAATCGTATTATCATACCAATGAATGCAGAAAAAACACTAAACATAATCCAAAAATCCAAGACCCATAAATGATAAAACCTCTCCGAAAACTAGGAGCTTCCTCAACATGATTTAAAAATAAACCTACAAAAAAAACCTTATTCTAAAATCATAATTGTGGTATGAGATTGGGCATTTTCCTTCTATGATCAGCAACCAGGCAAGGTCATGTCTCTTATCATTCCTACTCAATATTATAAACCCTAGGTAGTGCAATAATGCCATAGAGAAATAAAATTTGTAATTATTACAGTGAAAGAAACAAAACTACCTTTATCCAGGGACGATATGATTATAGAAAACTCCAGAGAATACAGCCAAACAAACAAATAAAACTTCCTATAATTAATAAACAAGTATTCCAGTCACAGGATACAAGATCAATATGGAAAATTCAATAGCTTTCCTATATGTCAGAAATCAGCAATTGACATTTTATGTTTTTAAAAAACTACCACTTAACAATAGTACCAAAAGCAATGAAATAGTATAAATCTAATTAAATATGTACAGAACATGTATATGGAAAACTATAAAAGGTAGAAGTAAGAAATGTAAAAAGCTAAAAATTAGTGGAGAATATTGCATGTTCATGAATGTAAAGATTCATTATTGTTAATATGTGAACTTTTCCCATCTTCATCTGTAGATTGAAGGCAATCATATTTAAAATACTATCAAGAAGCTGAGTGCAGTGACTCTCACCTAAGGTTACAATGAGCTATGATCATACCACTGCACTCCAGTCTGGGTGACAGAAGAGGACATAGTCTCTAAAAAAGAAAAAAATAATCAAAATATTTTGAAGATATTTTCTCAGGCCTGGAAAACTTTCTTACCAAAAGAGTCTTCACAATTTGTGTTGGGCTTAATGCATTGTGTGGAAATAACTTTTACGGTTCCAACCCATGTTTGTCTTTTTTCTGCTTAAGCATGTGTGTCATATGGCACCTGGTCAAATCCACTGATATATTTATAACCTGCATGAGGGGATGGGGTCTTTCTGCTGCATCACAAGAGGTGTGTGTATAGACCAATTATTGTGCATCAGCTTCCAGGAAGAACCTGATGGCCAGGGGAGACCAAGGACCACTACTAAAGCTGATCTTGCTCTGTTTCTTCTCTGTGTGAGTAAAGCTTGTTCCATCCAGAGATTATCTGTGTTGTGTTTTTCTTGGCAATTCCAATTTTAAGATGACAAATAAATCTCCAGAAAACCACCCTAATGAAATGGAGATATATGATTTACTTGACAGAGAATTAAGAATTACTATTATAAAAGTACTCAACAATGTCAGAAGCACAATGCATAAAATAAGTGAAAATTTCAGCAAAGAGAAAATATGAAATTATACCAAACAGAATATAAAATTCTTAAAAATACAATAATTAAACAGAAAAATTCACTAGAAGGGTTCAACAGAAGATTATATAAAACGGAAAAAGAATTAGTAAACTTTAAGGCAGGTAAGTGGAAATTATTCAGTCAGAGGAGCTAAAAGAAAAATAACGAAAAACAGTAAAGGAAGATTAAGAGGCTTATGTGACACTATCAGATGGATTAACATATGCATTATGGGTATCCCAGAAGAATAAGAGAAAGAAAAATAGGAAAAACTTATTCAAAGAAATATTGGCTGAACAATTTCTAATCTTGGAAAGGAAAAGGACATCTAATCCATGAATCCCAAGAATACACAAATACAACGTTCACAAAGAAATCCACACTGAGACACATTATAATCAAATTCTCAAAGTCAAAGACAGAATAATATTTTTAAAGCATAAAGAGTAAAGTGACTTGTCATGCAAACAGTCACACCATATAAGTCTATCTATTTTAGTGAATTTCTCAGCAGAAATATTGCAGATCAGAAGGAAGGTGAATGGACCAGACATGGTGGCTCAAGCCTGTAATCCCAGCACTTCAGGCGGCCAAGGTAGGCAGATTGCTTGAGCTCAGGAGTTTGAGATGACCCTGGGCAACATGAAGAAACCCTGTTTCAACAAAAAATGCAATCATTAACTGAGTGTGGTGGCACAAGCCTGTAAGTCCTAGCTACTCAGGAGGCTGAGGTGGGAGGACTGTTAACCCAGGAGGTTGAGGCTGCAGTAAGCCAAGATTACGCCACTGCACTCCAGCCTGGACCACATAATAAGACCTTTATCTCAAAAAGAAAAAACAAGAAGAAGAAAATGGAATAATAAATAATATAGTCAAAGTGCTGAAAGGAAAACAAAAACTGACAACCAAGCATGCTACACCCGACAAGGCTATCCTTCAGAAATGAAGAATAGTTAAGGACTTTCCCAGACAAACACAAAGGATAGTTTATCATCACTAGATCTGCCTTACAAGAAATGCTAAAGGAAGTTCTTCAAGTTGAAATAAAAATATCCTGAACAGCAATATGAAAGCACATGAAAATATAAAAATCATTGGTGAAGGCAAAATATAGACAAGTACAGAATATTGTAATCCTGTAAATGATGGGTAAATTATGTTTAATTATAGTGTAAAAATTTTAAAAAGCATTAAAAGTAACTAAAACAGTAAAATTATAATGTAACAACATACAAATATGTAAGTTATGACATCAATAAAAATGTGTGTGGAAAGGGAGAAGTAAAAGGATAGTTTTAGTATGCCATTGAAATTAAGCTGGTGCAATTCAAGTTAAGTTGTTATCAACTTAAAATAGACTCTTACAACTACAAATTGTTTTATGTAAGTTCCTTGGTAACTAGAATGAAAATGACTACAGAAGATACAAAATGAGAAAAAGGAAGTAATCAAATCACATCAATACAAACAAAAAAATCAATGAAAGCAAAGGAAGACAGCAAAAGAGAAAAACAGAAGACACAAAAGACACTTAAAAGGATCATAAGATACTACCATGGACAATTATAAGCCAAAAAATTCAATGACCTAGAAGCAAGGGTCAAATTCCTAGAAATATATGTAGAAGAAGAAAAGGAGTGATTCCTTTCTTCTCCATCATAAGGATCAGAGTTAACTATAACAAAAAACAGGTTAATAAGAGAAAAGCGTAACAAATTTATTTGATCATAGTTTTATGTGACACAGGAGCCTTCAGAAGGAACACCCCAAAACACAGGGGAAAGTATCTGATTTTATGGTTGGGTTCAATGAAGCAGGGACAGACATGTAGAATGTGACTATATAAAAAAAGCTATGATCTAACAGTAATACAATTCACCCTTCCACAAAACACTAGTTTGGATTGCATGGGTCCATTTATATGCAAATTTTGTCAATAAAAGTTACACAGAGTGAGTCTGCCTCTTATGCCTCTCATTTCACCTCCTTCACTTCTGCCTCTGCCATCCTGAGTGGCAAGATCAACCCCTCCCTTTGCTCCACCTTCTCAACCTACCCAATATGAAAATAATGAAACTGAATATCTTTATGATGATCCACTTCCACTTAATTTACAGTAAATATACTTTCTCTTCCTTATGGTTTACTTAGTAACATTTTCCTTTTTCTAGCTTACTTTATAATAAGAATGCAGTACATAATACATATACAAAATATGTGTTAATAAACTGTTTATATTATTGGTAAAGCTTCTTGTCAACAGTGGGCTAACAGTTAAATTTGGGGGCACTCAATAGCTATATGCAGATATTTGCATGGTGGGTCCACAACCCTGACCCACACATTGTTCAAGGCTACACTGCAGATGGACCAGGCAAAAAGAGTAAAGCCTGTCTGTTCAGATTATTCTTAGCCTCTCTGTGGTAGCATTTCTTTGTTATGGATACAGGATAGAACACTTCTGGAATAAGGACCTTAATTTCTTTATAGTCAGCTGTTACAAGGAAAAGAGGAAGAAGGTTTGAGTAATATTTTTAGGCTAATGGTTTGCTATGGGGAAAAGGGGTTATGGTTTCTACATCCTGCCTTGGAAAAGAGGAACTCCAGTTTCTATGGCTTGCCTCAGGGAAAAAGAGGATTAGGAGGCTAGAGAGCAGGATAAGGTCAGACAGAGACTTTACTTTTAAGGATGCTTCTTAGGCTTTCACTTTGGGGTATTGCTTTTAATTCCCAACACATTCAACCTACCAAGACTGAATCATTAAGAAACAGAAAATTAGAACAAACCTATAACTCTTAAGAACATTGTAACAGTAACGAAAATCCTCCCAAGAAAGGAAAACTCAGGACCAGATGAATCCATTGGTAAATTCTTGTAAACATTTAAACAAGAAATAATATCAGTATTTCTCAATCACCTCCAAAAGGTTAAAGAGAAGTGAACACTCCCAAACTCCTTTTATGAGGCCAGAATTACCCTCATACCAAAGCCGGATAAAAACACTACAAGGAAAGGAAGCTACTGGCCAATACCTTTGATAAATATAGTTGCAAAATTTCTCAACAAAATACCGGCAAACCAAGTTCAGCAACACAACAGAAGGATTATAAACTGTGACCAAGTAGAATTTATCCTTGAGATACAAAGATGGTGTCTTGTTGAGTTTGGACTGCTATAACAGAATATTGTAGTCTGGGTTACTTCAAATATGCAGTTCATAACAGATGGTTCACCATGAAAATCAACTAAAATCAATTATACCACATTAACAGTATGAAAGATGAAAACCACATGATAATCTCAATAGGTGCAGAAAAAGCATTTGACAAACTTCAACAACTTTTGTTGTTTAAAAACTCTTAACAAATTAGAAATAGAAATAAATTTTCTTAACATAATGAAAGTCATATATGAAAATCCCTCACAGCTAATATCATGTACAAGTGTGAAAGACTTTCCTCTAAGTTTTTCCTCTAAGATTAGGAACAAGGCAAGTATGTCCACTATTGCTACTTCTATCTACTAGCCACAGCAGTTATGCAAGATAAAGACATAAAGGGCATCCAAATAAAAAAGAAGTAATATTGTCTCTGTTTGCAGATGACATGATTTTACATGTAGAAATTCTAAAGATTCTACAAAAATAGTATCAGAACTAATAAATTAATACAGCAAAGTTGCAGGACACAAAATTAACACTAAAAAATCAGGTGTGTTTCTGTATACTAGCAACAAACTATTCAAAAATATAGTTAAGAAGACAATATCATTTATAGTAGCCTCAAAAACGATAAATTACTCAAGAATAAACTTAACTAGGAAAGTGAAAAACTTTCATACTGAAAACTGTAAAACATTGATGAAAGGAACTTAAAAAGATGTAAACAAACGGAAAGAAA
This sequence comes from Chlorocebus sabaeus, assembly GCF_047675955.1. Classification (NCBI taxonomy): domain Eukaryota; kingdom Metazoa; phylum Chordata; class Mammalia; order Primates; family Cercopithecidae; genus Chlorocebus; species Chlorocebus sabaeus. The sequence continues at coordinate 53,313,621 of NC_132921.1, forward strand.
AGTTCATGGATTAGAATACTTAATGTTGTTTAAATGTCCATACTACCCAAAGTAACCTACAGATTCAATGCAATCTTAATCAAAATCCCAATAAAATTAATCCATAAATTTATATGGAACCACAAAGAACCTTTAATAGAATAGCCAAAACAATCTTGAGAAAGAACAACAAATATGGAGGCATCACACTGTGTTTTCAAAATGTAGTGCAAAGGTGAAGTAATAACACTATATGTCCAAGCATAAAGACAGACAGATAGACTCATGGAACAGAATACACCCAGAGTAAACTCATCCATATATACTCAACTGATGCATAAGGGTGCCAAAAATACATAAGGAAGGAAAGGTAGATTTTTGCATAAATGGTGTTCGGACAAGTGGATATCCACATTGGAATGCATGAAATCCAACCCTTATTTTACACCATAAACAAACATTAACTGAAAATGAAGAAATGTCTGAAACCTGTGACATAAAAACTGTATAACTTCTATAAGTAAACAGGGGAGTCAAGGACAGTGGCTCATGCCTGTGATCCCGGCACACTGGGAGGCAGAGGTGGGTGGATCACTTGAGCCCTAGAGTTTGAGAAAAGCCTGGGCAACATAGGGAAACCCTGTCTCTATTGAAAGAAAGAAAAAATAGCTGGGAGTGATGGTATATGCCTGTGGTCCTAACTATTCGGGAGATTGAGGTGGAAGGATTGCTTGAGCCCAGAGAGGTCGTGGCTGTGGTGAAGTATGATCACGCGACTGTATTCCAAGCTGGGTGACAGAGCAAGGCTCTCTTTCAAAAAGTAAGAAAAGAAAACAGGGGAAAACCTTCATGACATTGATCTTGGCAATGATTTCCTGTATATGACCCTAAAAGCACAGACAACAAAACCAAAAATAGACAGGGACAGATGGAACTACATCAAACTAAAAAAATTCTGCACAGTGAAAGAAAAAAAATCAGCAGAATATAAAGGCAACCTTTGGAATGGAAGAAAATATTTGCAAACCATATGTCTGGTAAGTTTTAATATTACAAAATCTATAAGGAACTCTTTCAACTCAAAAGCAAAAAGAAATAAAAATAAAAATGGGCAAATAACTTGAATAGACATTTATCCAAAGAACACATACAAATGGCCAACAGGAATATGAAAAAATGCTCAACATCACTCATCATCATGGGAATATAAATCAAAATTACAGTGATATATTACCTTATACCTCTGAGGATGGCTATTGAAAACAAAGCAAGACAAACTATAACAAATATTGGTAGAGAAATTGAAAACTCTGTACACTGTTGATGGGAATTTAAAATGGTATAGCTGCTATGGAAAGTGATGTGGAATTTTCTCAATAAATTACAAATAGAAATACCATATGATCCAGCAATGTTCCTTCTGGGTATTAATACGAAAGGATTGAAAACAGGGTTTCAAAAAGATATTTACATTTCCACGTTCAGTGCAGTGAACTAGTCACTTGACTATTCATGATAGCCAAGATATGGCAACAACTTTAATGTCCCTGGATTCATCAACAGATAAAAAATGAAATATAATTTACTTTTAAGAAAGAAGGAAATAAATCCCGCTGCATGTGACAATATAGAAGATATTATGCTAACAGAAATATGCTAGTCACAGGATAAATTCTGCTGAATTCCATTTATATAAAACAAATATTCAAACACACAGAAGCAAAAAAATAGAATGGTGGTCACCAGGGGCTGGGGCAGTTGGAAACAGGGATTTGCTATTCAATGAGTAAAAAGCTTCAGTTATGCAAGATGATTAAATTCTAGAGGACTACCATATAACATTGTGCCTAAAGTCATCAATATCATATTGCACACAAAAATGTGTTAAGGGGTTAGATATCATATTAAGTGTTCTTACCACAGCAACAACCATAAAACCAACCAGGATTATATGCAATAAAAAGATGATTGGGGAAAAAATAAGAGTTACAAAGTTTGTTAAGATGTTAATAATAGGAAACATTTGAAAAAAGATATTTTCTGCGTAAACTAAAGTGGAAAAGGCAGTAGGCATATTGGTAACAAACTCACTTCTCTACCTATGAATCATTTAGGACCAGAATGAGGATCAAGTTTGTAGTAATGGAAAAGAATACACATGGGAAATTATTGGTGTTAAGATTTTCAGAAGTAATATATAATTAGAAATTGAAGATAACTCCAAGGTTCTCAGCCTAGAGTGGTAGGAGAAAGGTGGATGCAACCTTCATGTTTAAAAACTATAATCCTGTAGTAATCCTCATATATGAATAAAGAGAGATGCAATTTAATTTCAGATTATTTTAGCATCAGTGATTACTGGATAGTTTCCAGATTACATAGTTTAATTGTTTCATTTTCTAATAATGAAAATTCAAACAGTTTGACAAATAAAAAAATGGCTCTTGATTTTCTACTTATTGATCTTATTTAATTGGTCACTATATATACATGCTTTAAGTCTAAAAAATGTGAAAAGTGTGTAGACGTCCTACAATGAAAAAAAACTAGTAATTTACACAGTGAAAACAATGCTTATTTTCACACTGTCAAAAATAGACCATTTTGAAATTAGATCTATGTCAAAAATAGTAATACATACACTAAAGCCGTTAGGCGAGGGCAATTCCACCGAGTTTTATGAGTGCTGTTGACATTTAGGGCTCTGACAGATGTTCAGTGGAACACCTATCATAGGGGTTCAGTGAGTAAACAGCATGAGGATTCAATTAATGTTCTTTTGTGTGCAGGCAAATATTTATCATTAGAAGATATTTTTGTTTATTTTACTCATGTATGAAAGTTCTAACTTGTTGGTACTTTTGTAATGTACACACTTGAGAATACTCAGTATTAACTATGAGCATATAGGGAAGCATAGCTTAACTCCATTTACATTCCAATAAATGCCAGAGGCCAACATTACGGCCAGTCTCCTTTTGGGAGAATCTTTTCACCTTTAAAATTCACTTACTGACTTTTCCCTATTGTTGCTAAGGCCTATGAAAATTTCCAATGTCCTTGAGGAGGAAAAAAAAAGATAGATTGAAAAAGTCTATAGGCATGTGGCTATTCTACAGTGGATTAGGAAAGAATAATCTTACTTCTAAATTGCAAGAGGTATATTCGGGGAAAAAGAGAGATAGAAATTCTTGAGATTAAAACAAGAAAGTGATGACCAGGACTTGGAAATGATTTAAATCATTTAAATCAGTAAAGCTTATTTAAATTGGGGATTTAAATCAGTAAAGCTCTGTATCTGCACATTGTCAGTTTTTTCTTTTTGTTTGTTTGTTTGAGACGGAGTCTTGCTCTGTCACCTAGGCTGGAGTGAAGTGGCATGATCTCAGCTCACTACAACCTCCGCCTCCTAGGTTCAATCGATTCTCCTGCCTCAGACTCCTGAGTAGCTGGGACTACAGGTGCGAGCCACCATGCCCAGCTAATTTTTGTATTTTTAGTTGATACAGGGTTTCACCATGTTGGTCAGGCTGGTATTGAACTCCTGACTTCATGATCTGCCTGCGTTGGCCTCCCAAAGTGCTGGCATTACAGGAGTGAGCCACCGTGCCCGGCCCTCGTTGTCAGTCTTTAACTTCTTTATTCTCTTGTCTCAAACAGGAATCCCTGCCAACTTTGGAGTAACTAAGTTCCAACACCAGTGACCAGCAATACAGAGAAAAAAAAAAAAAAGGAAAAACATATTTTCCACATCACAATGTTGAGCTTGTTACTGTAATTTTGAGAAACTTTATAGTTTACCTCTCTACGAATTAATATTATTAGTGGTTGAGAATATGGAGTCAGATATACTGAATCCTCACAAGGGCACTTCAGCAATTTCTAACTCTGTAATAGTGAACAAATAGTTCAATCTTTTTAAGATCCAGTTTTCTCTTTCATGGAACTCAGAAAATAACAGCACCTTCTTCATAGAAGGGAGGAGGCAGGACTTAAGTCTGGAGTTTGGCTTTGGACACCAGTCCAAATTAAGGACTAGTGGAGGAGGCAGAAGCAGCTTTCCATAAGATACACCCACCAGGGTGCCATGTCAGTTAACCATTGCCATGGCAACAACTGGGCGTTACCACTTCTTTCCATGGCAATGACCTGAGGATCCAAAAGTTAACTCTCCTAGAAATTTCTGCATTAACTGCCCCTTAATCTGCATGTAATTAAAGTAGATATAAGTATAACTGCAAAACTGCCCTGAGCTGCCACTCTTACCTATGGGGTAGCCTAGCTCTGCAAGAGCAGTCATGGAGCTGTAACACCACAGGAGCTGTAACGCTACTGTTTGAACAAAGTTGTTTTCTTCTATCTCTGGCTTGCCCTTGAATTATTTCCTGGGCAAAGGCAAGAACCCTCCCAGGCTAAGTCCTACTTTAGGGTTCACCTGCCCTGCTTCAGAATCACTGGGAGGATCAAAAGAAGTAACCGATATAAAGTATTTATCACGGAGATTGTTATGTACAAAATATTTAATATATGTCAGTTGTTAACATTATTAACTTCACATGTCTCATACTGCTTGGAATTGCTTGGACATATAAAACCATTTAAAACGCAATTGAACTTTTAGAATGTGACAATTCATATGCTGTCATAATGTTTTCATTCTCATATTGTAATAGTGTTTTTAGAGTTCGGAGAAGGAAGAGGTACAAATTCATATTGATGTATTAGGTTGGCATAATATATATTTTAGAACATTTTCAAAGTGATCTCATGTTTAGTATATCACAGCATCCTCATAATAGTTGCTAGGTCAGGTACATTATCATATCTCCGTTTGACTACATAGGTAGCAGGTAGGCACCTAAAATACAGACTACAGCAATTACACATGATCATTCTGCTTTATTGGCACAGTATCCGCTGATCATCTTCCAGTGCTGAACTAATAACTAGGCTGATTAATTACCATCATTCTCATAATCATATAACCCATTCTGAGACCAGTGAACAATTTCTGAAAGAAAATGTGTTTTTCCTTGTGTTCAATAGATTTAAACATGGAGACAGCAATTTTGGTAGTGTTTCAGGTCAGTTAGGCAGTCTTGTTACGTAACTGCATCAAGGCAAAGCTGCCTGCACTGGTGACGGCTGCACAATACTGTTCATGACTTGTTACCTCCTGTTCACTGATATAGGAAACCTAACCAGCCAGGCCCATTGAATCGTATTTTCAGATACAGCTGGTAAAATCATAGACTGCCACACATCACATTATATTATTATCTGATCAAGTAGCATATTATAGTCCAGTCTGTGTTTTGCAGGGTGGAGGGCAAAGGTGCACAGACCAGCCTGCACATGTGTGGTAAAACAAATGCTGAGGTCATTGCCTATAATTAAGGGTTCTGTTTCTATTAATGAGCCCTGAAATTAATTTGTAAGCTTTCTGTTGTTGTTAATAGGTCTTTATTGGGAAATATTCAGTTGAGATGCTAATATACTTGTTTTGAAACAAATATTCTTAACTACATGAATTGTGTGACAGAACTTTCTTCCTCTATGAAATGTAAATATTAACCATGCAAATAATTTATCAAGATAAAGCTTAAATTTGTAATTTAAAAATATAAATGCAATTTGGGGTTTTAACCAGTTTTTAGCTAATGAAAGTAGACAAGTCATTTTAATTTTGTGAATCTCAATTTCTTCTATAAAATAGATAGGTGGAAGAATAACATGTGGACATATTTCATAAATGAAAAATAACTATTTCCATTTAATATTAGTAAAGAATAAGTTAAATATCTCAATCTAAGGAAATATTATTCATATTCAGGGCAAGATCTATTTTTTCAGTGATTTTGTTTATTTTCTATAAGGTTACCATATTAAAAGGAGGTTTAACTTGCTCAGAATCATTGTAATGGGCAAATGATATTAAATAAAGATGTTATCTGTGAGTGAATTTATATTCTATTTTCTTTATTACTTTTAAATTGTATTTCCTATTCTCTTAGCTTTTCATGGAACCATTTTCATATGCAAAATTTACTTGGCTGTCTTATTTTTTAGGATAATATTTCCATGTCTTATTTATCTACATGTTTTTATAAATATGCTATTCTAGATTGCTCTGTAGAGCTTGGTGGAATTGCAGAGTCATTTAGTAGAAGCAGCTTTTCACAATTGGCTAACTAAGGCAAAGAGAGGCTAAGTGGCTTGCACAAGGTCATTCAGCTACTCTAAGTGAATATGCTCAATTCACTGACTAGTTTAGGGATCCATGTGCTTTTCATGAGCTCATTGCTTCAGATAATGACACATAGTTACAAAATGGTGTCGAATATATGATAGATTGATCTTGCCTTTAAGGCACTTTCACATTCTGTTTCATTTGAAGTCCTGGACTTCCAGAATCTCAACAGAAATGTGTCAAAATATTCATTTGGGGGAGAAGGATCAGTAAGTTTTCTGACATCAAGCAGAGAGAATTTCTTTGGTAGTTCTTAGCTTTCATGTTGCCTTTGTCTTCTACACTTAACAAAATGTCCCCAGTGACTAGATACCTAAAAAAAGAAAGAAAAATCTATGACCAAATCACATCACTTAATTTTGACATTTCATAACAAGTTAAGGGATAGCTATTTAGTCCCAGTCCCTACAATGTGTTTTTACCATAAGATGGAAATCAGTTATATTCAGCAGGAATTCTGTGAAGCAATGTGCCTAAATTGGGAAAGTAAATACATATTTCTATATTTCTATTTTTATAACAGTTTCTCTTCTCAGAAACCTTATTGCAATGTTCAGGTGCTGCATCCATTTTCTGTATTCTGAAATTGTTTTCATGATACAACCTCCTTATTAGACTAGAATATAATAGAGAGAGAAATTCACCTTCTTCAGTTTTATTTCCCCATCACTGAATAAAATGTTTTCAATATAATCAGTACATAAAGAAGACTTTTTGAGTTAAACTGAAGATGGGTTAAATAGTCCCATCTGAGCAGAGGACCCTGACATCTCTATATGCAGTCCCATACCTGAACCCACACCAATTATCTGATAAATGGTGTCTACTGAATATCATATTGTATCACCAGTTTCAACATATTTATCATTTCCCATTTCCCACAATATTTATTTTCAATCCTGAATGTGCACTTTGAGCAGTCAATTATATTATATTGGACACTGTGGTTTAAAATAAGATTAAATTCTCTGCATTGCATTCCATTATACTCAGAAACATTTTTCATTCTTTCAATTATTAGTTTGTGCATTCTTCAATCATTAAATATTTGAGTGCCTGCTATATGGTAAAGGAAGTATCATATGCAATGGTCATGTTACATGGGTATGTATGGTACATTAAAGAAGCTGAAAAAGAACAAGGATGACCAGACTCAGAACAGGAACATGGTCGTGAAATGAACTTTGAGAACATGGTCAGGGCCTAGCCCTCCAGGGAATTATAGGATACACTAAATATGTATAATACTTCCTGTAGTATGTGTTAATGACTTTGTTCTCTATTTTAGAGCAAGAATGTGAGCATGTCGGATTTAACTTGTAAAGATCTCTCTGGCTCCCTGTTCAAAAATATTGGTCAAATAATTTGTTGCACAATACATGCACAGAAGAAACTTAGGAGATTATTACTTGTCATCAAATGATGCCAGTGGAGTAGGGTGGTGGCAGTAGTGAGTCCCTGAAGTACTGATTAATTATAAAGAGGGTTAGAGTAAAAGAATACACCCAAAAGCGTTTGATTACTTCCTTTCTGTTAGATACTTGGGTTGTTTTCAGATTTCCCATCATTTCTCCATTTACATAAACCTTTAACAAACCCCAATCTTTGACAAATTTCTTAGGATGAAATCCTATAAGTTAAATTACTGGTAAAGTATATTGATATTTTTAATATATGTGGGCATACTGTGATTTCTTTTCTTCCAGAAAATGTGTGATAATGTGCATTTCCTTCAACTGAGTAAGAAAATATGTCACAGTATTAAATGTTCATTTTGTCAAGCTTTAAATCTTTGCCAAATTTGTAGGTTAAAATACTTATTTTAATATACATTTATAAAAATATTTTGAGAGCTGTCTTCTTGAATTGTCATTTTATGATATTAATGAAATATATGTCTTATTTGTGACTTTTTTCTAGAAGTTCATTTGTCTTTTGATTTTGTTCACATTATTTTTCATATACAGCGCCAATTCCTAACTCAAATACTTTCCTTTTAATGAAGTTTAACTACCGTTGTTAGCCTATATTATGACATAACTGACCCTTTTACTATTCTCCCCCTTTTCTCCATAAACCTCACCATCATCTAAAATACTACATAATTTAAAAAATTATGTGTATATCCTAATATAACAGCAATGATCTTTGTCTAGTTTATTTATTGAAGTATCCTAAATATTCAGAAAAACACATAAATGTTGATTAATAAATATTTGTTGGTTGAATATTAAATTTTGTTTATTTAAAATCTTTTTCCTTTGTTTTCTTTTGCTACATGTATCAATAAAACATTTCACTTCATCTATGAATCTGACAAATATTCAACTATAATTATTGTGAGCACATATTATTATTTCAGTTCCATTATGGTGATAGAAACTCTCTCTCTCTTATGTTTATTCTTGTGAACTTTGTCCATTAGACAAATTCTTGCTTAATTGTCCATTAGATAACTTTAAAATGATATTTGCATAGTATTACAAAAATCCCTGAAGTTTTGATTGGAGTAATGGCATGTTTGTTAATTGAGTTAATTTGTAAAGCTTTCAACACCAGAATTTTGCAGAGGATGGTGGAATAAAACATTTGAGTTAGACCGTAATCTAATAGACACATTTTCACAGCTTCACAATTTTACAAAAAGGTAAATGGAAAAATAAATAGTTAAACATTAGAAACAAAATGCTTAAAACTTGAAAACTAAACTTTAAAATGTACAGACACATTGATAACCACTAGAATCTTTGCAATAATATGACCATTAAAATAATCTGTGCATGATTACACTTGGATTGGGCATAGATTAAAGGAAACTCTGTTAAACAGTGGAGACCTTTCCTAGAATGAGAGCAGAGATTCTCCAAGTTTCCTCTAATAACTGTACTAATACCCCAGTAAATTAGAGAATAATATCAGAGCCACATTGTTATTGTTCACATAAACTATTTATAAACATTGCCAATTTAGTTAATAGAGACAAAGCTATATAAATATGAAGTATGCTTTAAGTGTATAAATAGAAGCTAGACATGCTTGCAATACACTTTATTCCTTAACATCTTTCAGTGGCTTTCCATTTTTCTTAAAATCAAATAAAAGGTTATCAGAATGGCCTATTGGGGTAAGTATTATTTAGCCTTTGACTACTTCTTCAACATTCTTTGATGTTACTGTCCCTTTTGACCACCACTATCCAGACAATTGTTCTCTTGTATTGTTCCTTACCTATGGTGAGCCCTTTCTAATCCCAAGGCCTTTACATTGCTCTTCAGTGAGACTTTCTTAGCCATTATATCAAAGGCAGCCTACTCCCCAAACTTCTAGTCACTAAGTCTCCATCATTTACCCTTGGCATTTCCTTTATCATACTGATCATAATCTGATGTTATCATGTTTATTTAAGGGAGAAAACTTCATGAAGTCTTGTAAATTCTTTGGAATTACTAAATAATCTGATAGCTTAGCAGTAATTAATAATATATCCAATAATCTAGTAGTGGAACATTCAGGAGTGTTTTTTAAAATGTCTTGTTAACATATATGGATATTAATGTGGCTCAGCTGTCAATTCCAATTTTTTTTTTTTTGTCTTTCTGAGTGGCTTTCTGTTTCTACTTCTAATCTCATGTAGTTTCCTAATGCCATGTCTCTCATTCAAACTCATTAAGATAAGGAATCAAAATTGTTAGGCAAAGCTCTCACATCAGCCTTTTCTTTGGTTCACAATGGGGTCTACGAGTGTGTGCCATCGCGTCAAATGTTCTTTCTTCTGAAGCAAGCAGCCATGGCCACATTAGGAGACAATATATAAAAACTTCCCAGGACTGCCTTAACTAAGAAATATGAAGAGAATAGTTACCTTTAGGAGAAAAGGGTGTTTCAGTGGTCAACTAAAACAAAAACAGAAAAACCACAACTGTTCCTATTATAGTGAACAAGTCACATTATAGGCTGAAAGATGATCAGGGAATAGCATAATCCAGTGAATAGTTTTAACTAAACTATCCCTTACTACACTCTTGAGCAAGACTTTGAGTCTTTTCTAAAGTAAAGACATAAGTAAATATGTTAAAACATTTTGTATCATGGTCGGCATCAGATTTTTCCAGTAACTGCACCATAAAACTTGTGGTAAAGTAAGTGCTATCTAGTTGGATGTATAGTTCATAGATTTCATAAAAAGTGGTTTAAAAATAATGTCAAACATATCATTACTGTTGACATCTTTTTTCACAAGGGTGAGACTCATTGTGAATTAAGTTGCATGTCTCTCTATTGCAAGAGTTAAATTCTGCAGAGCATCTTTATAAACCACAACAGAGGCTGGAAACTTTAGAGCAAATACCATTTTCTTTTGCCTTTTTGAGGAATAAGAGTGATTTATCCAAGTGGCAATTCAATTGTTAAAGTAGAAGGTACTAGAATGGATATAAAGGCTCACAAATCTCTGTTGATTTTGGGTATACAAGTGGAGTAGTGAGGTATGGTAAAATCACCCCTGCAACAAATAACATCAGACTGTTCTGATGTAGCTGTGTGAGTAAAATTGTTTCACTGGATATTCAAGAGGGAGAGAAATATAAATACTTCCTTATTTGAGTTATTTGTGGAAGAAGAACTTGAACATACATTTGGAATCTTGGAGATTGATGTGGATTTCCATTTTATATTACAAAATATTCATCAAGTAAAAGTACAAGTGCCTCAAACAGATATATTATATTATATACATCAATATATATCTTATATATACAACTATATATCTTATATATACATCTTACCATATAGCTAGATTTTAAAATTACTATCAAAAGTGATAATATAAGTGAGCTAGATAGTGAAAAGTCTTTGGAAGTAGACAGATTTTGATTCAAACTTCTCTTTTACCAATTTACATATTTGAATCTGAGATTTGGTAATTTCCCCCCATAACCTTTTGTTTGCTTATATCAAGATTACAAGTTCTTTTGTGAGATATTAAGTTTGAGGAATAGTAAATATAAAACACCAAGAACAGTGTCTGACCCTCAGTATCTGCAAGTTCTAACGAAATTAGAATATATGGGAATTGCAGTGTTTATTCACTTAATCTAGTTTGCATTCTGTAATGATCTGAAATGTATGCACTTGGCTTATGTTCAAGCATTTATAGCAATATCAATTGTATTTTTCCTTTAAGGTAAATAGTTTCTAATTCATTTTTTAAAAAGTTATCCTCTTATAACACTAAACTTTTCAGAACCAGGCTTTGGCTTTCTAGACTTTGTTGGGTTTTTGATAGTTGATTTATCCACAGTCACAGGCCTCACTATAGCTAATACATCTACATGATTATGCTTGTGGTTCAAATGCATTTATTAAAACCCTCTCCACAAGGTCAAATGTTTTACAGTAATTAGTTTAGTCATTAGTTAAGAAAAGAACATTGAACCAAAAATGTGTTCTTAGCATTAGCATAGACATGTACATGTACATGTCTTAACTTTCATCAAATGTGTTACATTTGATAACATTAGGACTGAAGGTATTATTTTGAAGTGACTACATGAGAAGAGGTTAATAATTTAGAGTCAAATTGTACACACACTTGTTATTGGTTTTGTTATTTTAAGTTTAGATAAGCATTTACTTTGGAAAACCACTTGTATTTGTTCAATAAGAACGATTAATTTTGTTTTAAAAATCTTTTTTAAATTGTGAAATACAACAAATATAGATAAGAAATATTTTAAAATGTGCTGCTCAGTGACTTTTCAGAAAGTGAACACCATGCAAGCACAACGCAAAACAATAATAGAATATTATCAACCATTCAAGTGCCATCCTCTTTCCACCCTTAGTCACTACTCAGAGAAAACCACTATTCTCACTTGCATTTCTTTATAGATTCATCTCCTCATCTTAGCGTGTTTGGGCTGCTGTAACAAAAATGCCATAGATTAGGTGGCTTATAAACAACAGGAATTTATTACTCTCAGTTCTGGAGGCTGGAAAGGCCAAGACGAAGGCAGCAACACATTCAGTGTCTGGTAAGGCCCTGTTTTCTTACAGACTGCTGTCTTCTCATAGTAGCCTCACATGGAAGAAAGTGCAAGCAAGCTCTCCAGGATCTCTGTCTATAAGGGCACTAATCCCATCCAAAGAGCCCTCATGACTTAGTCATCTCCTAAAAGTCCCATCTCTCAATAACCTCACCTTGGCAGTTAGGATTTCAACATATTAATTTTGGAGGTATGCAAACATTAAGACCATAACATTCCTTAACATACATCCTTGAAACAATGATTTCATAAAACATGGCCGGGCACGGTGGCTCATGCCTGTAATCCCAGCACTTTGGGAGGCCCAGGTGTGCAGATTGCCTGAGGACAAGAGTTCAAGACCAGCCTGGCCAACATGGTGAAACCCTGTCTCTACCAAAAATACAAAAATCAGCTGGGCATGGTGGCACACGCCTGTAATCCCAGCTACTCGGGAGGCCTGAGGCACGAGAATTGCTTGAACCTGGGAGGTAGAGGTTGCAGTGAGCTGAGATCATGTCACTGTGCTCCAGCCTGGCTACAGGATGAGACTCTGTCTCAAAAATAAATAAATAAAATAAAATATAAAACATATATATGCGCTATATATATGCTACATATATGCTATATATGTGCTATATATATATGCTCTCTCTATATATATATATAATATATATGGAAACATAATATGTATTTGTTTGCACCTAACTTGTTTTAATCAACATTTTAGGAGTTGTACTCATGTTATTGTGTATATACATCGGTGGTATAATTATTAATCTGTGTTTTCTCTCTTCTTAATCGCTCTAGGTAAAGAATTGTAAATTTTGTTGATGCTTTAAAAGAAATAGTTTTTGGCTTTATTGATATTCTTTATTGTTTTTCTGTACTCTCTTTCATATATTTCTGCTGTAATTATATCATTTCTTCTTACTGTCTTAGGTTTACTTTGCCCTTCATTTTTCTAAATTGCTAATGTGAAAGCTTTAGATTTTGATTGAAATCCTTTTCCTTTTCTAATTTACACACTTAAAATTTAAACTTCTATCTAACAGAAACTTTTGCTGCATTCCAAACGTTAGTAATTTTTACAAATTGTAATTCAATTTAAATATTTTAAAATTTATGTTATTTTTCTATCAGACATATTTTATTTAGTTTGTGTTACTTAATTCCTAAATATTTAGCATTATCCTGGATTCTTATTGTTACTCTTTTTTGATTTAATAACATTATGGTCAGAGCAAGTAGTTTGCAGGAATTTATTATCTGATGCTACTTGGTGAATGTTCTATGTACACCTAAAAATACCTGTATTCTAAAATATCCTAAAACTTCCAATTATCACTATAAAGTTTTTAATAGTTACATTTCAAATATTCAACATCTTTTCTGATTCTTCTATTTACTTGTTTTTTCTAAATTGCTGAAAGAGAAATATTAAAACCTCATATTTTCATTGTGGTTTGCTTTTATCCGTCTCTTTAATTTGGCCAACCTTTCTTCATGTATTTAAATCCTGTTTTTAGGTACTTATACATATGGGATTATTATACATTTTAAAATGTTTGCTATTATAAAATATTTCCCTTTATCTCTTCAATACTTTTTGTATTGAAATCTACTTTTTCTAGTATTATTGTAGCCAAATTGGCTAATTTATGTCTAGTGTTTGCGGTTACGTCTTTTTCTAAACATTTTCAAACTATTTATTTTTATATTTAAAGTTTGGTTTTTATAAAGAGCATGAAATTGGGGCTTGTTTTTCTATACAACTGGAATTATCTAGCTTTTAAATGGAGATTTAATCAACTTAATATATTATTGACATGCCTTTTAAAATAGTATTTATTATTATCTATTTCATTCCTTTGTACCTCTTTTTCTAAATTCAGTTGTGTGAATTGTATAGTGTTAGCAATTCATGTTATCCCCCGCATTTTCTTTCTTAGCTTACCTATTTTCTCATTTTTACTGGTTACTCCAAGGATTACAATGTACATTTTTAGGTTATGTCATTCTACCTTCAGACAATATGCTATGTCTCGTGGCAGTGCATTGCATTTCCTCTCTCTCATATTTTGTTTTCTTGTCTTATATTTTACTTTTTAATAATTACAACCTCTACTACATTACCTTTATTTTTGCTTTGAACATCAATCTTCTTTTATTCTTAAAACCATCAATATTGTCTTACATTTACTTTTATGTATACTATAAACCCTTATTATGTTGTCGTAACTTGGCTTCAAACTATCAATTCCTTGAAAGAAATTCTTTCCAAACTCAATGATTTATTCTACCAAATTTTACAGTGCAGAACTGTTTGAAATAAATGTTATCACCATTTTATTGAGAATGTCTTTATTTTGCCTTATTTTTTGAGGAATATTTTCACCTCAAGATTATCAGCATGTTTTATTCCTTGTATATAATATAAATATTATATTTGTCCCAATAGTAGATATATGAATAGTTAATTTTTTTAGCTCTTAAAATAGACATTTCACTGCATTTAGTCTTCTATTATTTCTAGAAAAACTTGGCAAGCAGTTGTAGATTAGTTTTTCCATATGTAATGTCTTTTTTTCTCTGATTGCTTCCAAGATATTCTCAATATTTTTCTTTTACAGCAGTTTGAATCTAATATGTCAGTCCTTTTTCTGTATTTAAACAGCTTGAGCTTCTATATGTATAAGTAAATATTTTTCACTAAAATTTTAAATTTTATTTCTTCAAAATATGTTTTAGTTTTTGAAAAATATATATTTTAATTTTTTTGTTTATACTTCTGAGATGTATCCCATTCAGTATGAAAATACTTTTTAACATTTTTCTTAATATAGCTGATCAGCAAGTTTCCCAGTATTTTTTCACTTTTTCTATATTCTTTTGTTCTGGTTATTGTTACAGTTTATTTTAAATGCTTTTCTTTGCCTCTTATCTATATTTTATTGTGTAAGTTTTCAAATATATACTTCATTGAGTCATGTTCAAATTTATTAATTCTCAAAGAGTAATGTTCTATTCTATGTTTAATCTGCTCTTAAATTCATCAGTCTCCATTGCAGTTATTAAATTTTTACTTCTATAACCTAAAATCTTTTTAGTCAATGTTGTTTTAGCATCTTTCCAATGAGACTTCTTCATTTTGACTTTAAAGATGACTCAAATTAATATAAGACAAACATAAAGTAAATTATAAATGTTATTCAATGAATACTGAGCAATCCTTTATGGTGTTTTAAAACAAATTAATAATTCACAAGGGAGTAAAGATAATTTTCCCAAACATAAAGAATGATACATCCAAAGCTCATTGTAACAGGGAGGGGAATCTAAACATCAAGAAAAATGGAACAAAGGACAATAATTTTACAGCATCCACCATTAAACAAATTATAAAATATTATGGGGGTATTATACAAAGCAACCAAGATTAATTGCTGCTAATTGACTAAAGTCACAAAACCAAGTGTTGGTTTCACTTGTGATACTAATGCCATTTACAAGGTTAATTACTGTGTCACCTCAAAGCCCCCAGTTGTTTTTCATATTGTGGCAGAGAACGCTGGAACAGATGGACCAAAATAACATCTGGGTTAGGTGAGCAATAAAAAGTACAGCTGACATCCTTGAATGATTTCCTACAGTAGCACAGTCTCAGGGAAGGAAAATAATAAGAGAGAAATGTGGGTGCCAAAAATAAACAACTTGATATATAATTATTAGCATACTGGCCCTTGCCAAATCCCAGGGTAAATGTTATAATCACCATCTAATGGGGCAATGATAATGTTCTTATCAATAAAGTCTTTTAAAAAATTATTATATTTGATTTAGTCAATTTGTCACTAATATCTTACTTTGTCGACCTTGCTTCCAAGCATGCTTGTGCATAAACTCCAAAATAATGCCTTCTATTTTAAGGAAAATGATAGTTTTTAAAACATATCCCTCTTGATCCCCAGGATAACACCACAAATTGGATGTTACTACATGATATTCAACTTGAAAACCAAGGCCCAGAAAGGCTATATTTCAGGTTTAAAAGGTATAAGGATACAAAACCAAAATTACTGATTTTAACTTATTGCACTCACATTGAGAATTATATTATGCCAGTAACTGGAAAAGGAAAGCCTGTTAAAGACTATCAGAAACTTTAAAGCTATAATTTACAAATTCTATTTCCTGCTCTGTTTTAAGTAATATTAGAATCATTTTGTTTTTCAAAATGGTGCATATCTAAGGAATTTTAGTCCAAGCATTCTGCTATAAAATCATTTCAGTTTTATTTTACCTACTAAACATAATCTTTCAAGACCTGGGAATGAGCACCAATGCGATTTCCAGCATGCAAGATCGTTTCAAACAGTTCAAGTTGAAAATACACAGTCAAATGATACAACCCAATTGCACTAGAAAAAAAAATATTTATCAGAATTCTGAGATTGTGGCCATCTTTTCAAATGCATTTGGATGTTTTCTGCAACTGGTTTATATGCTGTATTTTGTTTGCGCTGAAGACCTGCCCTCTCCTGGTTGTGCTCATTACAAGGAGCATAGGCTACGCATGACACATTAGAGAGGTAGTTCAAAGGTGAGCTCTCTTGGCCTTAATTTGTCTCTGAAAGGTATAATAGTGTTGCTGCTGTCTTGTAAGGAAGGAAAACATTGAACACTGCACATGTAATTAATTATCACTATTGTTGCCACTGGGATCCTGCTAGGCATACTCTGCCTGGCTTTGTTTTTCTCTTTCACCTCGGTATGTTTCATAATGTACTCCCTTTCTGATGAAGCCACAGAGCTACTTTCTATCCTTAGAGCTAATGTTGTTTTTTGTACCCTTTGAACATGAGAAATCTGTGGAGAAGTGGTTATTCAAGCTATATTTTCTCTCTTTTTTTCCCTTAGGTATTTTTTCAGTCACAGCCTCCTTTTATTTCCAGCTCATCAATATACATTGTTCCAAGGAGAAATATTCTATTGAGATACTTTTAGTATAAAGAATACTTAAGCAGACTTATGTCAGTTTAAGTAACACTTTCTGAAACAAAATGGAGAATGATCTGTATCACTGAAACCTATTTTGTTCACATTCAATATCCATGCCAAAAGGAAGACAGTAGGAATAGGCTACCATAGATTGTTTCTACCAACTTTATTAAGATATAATTCACATACTATACAATTCATTCATTTAAAGTGTAAAATTCGATTGATATTTTAGTGTGTTCACAGAATTGTATGACTATTACTACAATTAATTTTAAGATAATTGTAGCACTCCGGGATGAAGCCCTGTAACCAGCAGCAGTCACTCTCTTCCTCTCAATTTCCCCCAAATTAGTCCCAGAAAATCATGAATCCACTATCTCTTCCTATAGATTTGTCTATTCTCAACACTCCATATAGATGAAGTCATGAACTATATTTTCTTTTGCAACTAGTTTCTTTAACTTTGAGTGGTGATTAAAGGTTCATCTATATTGTAGCAAATATAGGTAGTTCATTCCTTTTATTGCTTTTTAAACTTTTTTTAAGTTCAGGGATACGTATGCAGGTTTGTTACATAGGTAAATGTGTGCCATGGGGGTTTGTTGTACAGACTATTTCATCATCCTGGTATTAAGCCTAGTACATAACAGCTATTTTCCTTGATCCTTTCCCTCCTCCAACCCTCCAAACTCTGATAGGCCTCAGTGTGTGTTGTTCCTCTCTATGCATTCATGTATTCTCATCATTTAGCTCCCACTTATAAAGGAGAACAAGTAGTATTTGGTTTTCTGCTCCTGTGTTAGTTTTCTAAAATAATGGCCTACAGCTCCATCCATAACCCTGCAAATGACATAATCTCATTGTGCTTTATGGCTACATGGTATTACATGGTGTATATGTACCACATTTTCTTTATCCTATTTATCACTGATGAGCATTTAGGTTGATTCCATGTCTTTGCTATTGTGAATAGAGTTGCAATAAACATATGTGTGCGTGTGTCTCTATAATAGAACAATTTATATTCCTATGGGTATATACCCAGTAATGAAATTGCTGGGTCAAATAATATTTCTGTCTTTAGGTCTTTGAGGAATTGCCACACCGTCTACCACAATGGCTGAACTAATTTATATTCCCACCAGCAGTGTATAAGTGTCTTTTTTCTCTGCAACCTTGCCAGTATCTGTTATTTTTTTACTTTTTTAGTAATAGCCATCCTGACTGGTGTGAGATGGTATCTCATTGTGGTTATTGCATTTCTCTAATGATCAGTGAGGTTAAGCTGTTTTTCACGATTGTTGGTCACATGCATGTGTTCTTTTGTGTAGTCTGTTCATGTCCTTTGTCCGCTTTTATATGGGGTTGTTTGTTTCTTTCTTGTAAATTTATTTAAGTTCCTTATAGATGCTGGATATTAAGTCTTGGTAAGATGCATTGCTTGCAAAAACTGTCTCCCATTCTGTAGGTTGTCTATTTAATCTGTTGATAATTTCTTTTGCTAAGCAGAAGCTCTTTAGTTTAATTAGATCCTGTTTGTCAATTTTTGCTTTTGTTGCAATTGCTTTTTGCATCTTCAGCATGAAATCTCTGCCCATTCCTATGTCCTGAAATGATATTGCCTAGGTTGTCTTCCATGGTTTTAATAGTTTTTGATTTTACATTGAGGTCTTTAATTCATATTGAGTTGAATTTTGTATATGGTATAAGGAATGTGTCCAATTTCAATCTTCTGCATATGGCTAGCCAATTATCCCAGCACCATTTATTGAATAAGGAATCCTTTCCCCATTGCTTGCTTTTGTCAGGTTTGTAGAAGGTCAGATAGTTGTAGGTGTGCAGTCTTATTTTCAGGTTCCCTATTCTGTTTCATTGATTTATATGTCTGTTCTCATACCAGTACCATGCTGTTTTGATTACTGTAACCCTGTAGTGTAGTTTGAAGTCAAGTAGTGTAATACCTCCAGCTTTGTTCTTTTTGCTAGGGATTTCCCTGGCTATTTTGGCTCTTTTTTTTTCCTTCCATATGAATTTTAAAATAGTTTTTTTCTAATTCTGTGAAGAATGTCAATGGTAGTTTAATGGGGACAGCATTTAATCTATAAATTGCTTTGGGCAGTATGTCTATTTTCACAATATTAATTATTCCTATCCATGATCATGGAGTATTTTTCATTTGTTTGTGTTATCTCTGATTTATTTGAGCAGTGTTTTGTAGTTGTCCTTGTAGAGTTGTTTTAC
The DNA here is from genome assembly GCF_047675955.1 of Chlorocebus sabaeus. Lineage (NCBI taxonomy): Eukaryota > Metazoa > Chordata > Mammalia > Primates > Cercopithecidae > Chlorocebus > Chlorocebus sabaeus. The sequence goes on from NC_132921.1 coordinate 53,333,118, forward strand.
CTCCCTACTTAGCTGTACTTCTAGGTATTTTATTCTGTTCGTGGCAGTTGTGAATGGGAGTTCATTCATGATTTGGCTCTCAGCTGGATTGCTGTTGGTATATACGAATGCTAGTGATTTTTGCACATTAATTTTGTATCCTGAGACTGCTGAAGTTGCTTATCAGCTTAAGAAACTTTTGGGGTGAATTCTAGGGGATAAGACCATTTCTATTGAAAGTATTCCAAAAAGTTGAAAAAGAAGGACTCTGTCCTAACTCATTCTAAGAGGCCAGCATCATCCTGATACCAAAACCAGGCAGAGATACAAAACAAAACAAAACAAAACAAAACTTCCAGCCAATATCCTTGATGAACATCAATTCAAAAATCTTCAACAAAATACTGGCAAACCGAATCCAGCAACATCAAAAAACTTGTCCACTATGATCAAGTAGACTTCATCCCTTGGATGCAAATTTGGTTCAACATACACGAATAAATAAATGTGATTAAACAGAACTACAGACAAAGTCAAATGATTATCTTAATAGATGCAGAAAAGGCTTTTGATAAAATTCAACATCCCTTCATGTTAAAAACTCTCAATAAATTAGGTATTGAAGGAACATATCTCAAAATAATAAAAGCCACATATGAATATCCTAAAGCCAACATCATACTGAGTGTGCAAAAGTTGGAAGCATTCTCTTCGAAAACTGGAACAAGACAAGGATGCCCTCTCTCACTACTCCTATCCAATACAATATTGGAAGTTCTGGTCAGGGTCATCAGACAAGTGATAGAAAGAAGGAAAGACAGTCAAATAGGAAGGGAGGCAGTCAAACTATCCCTGTTTGACCATCCCTGTATCTAGAAAAGCCTTTTTATTGCTTAATAATAGTTTATTATCTAGGTATACCTCATTTTATGTATCTGTTCATCAGTTGAGAGGCATGTAGGTTGTTTCTACTTTTTGGCTATTATGACTAATGTTGCTATGAACATTAGGGCACAAGATTTTGTGTGGAAATATGTTTTCATTAAATATATAGCATATATTCACTGAATTTTAAGGCACCTCTATGTTTAATCTTTTGAGGAACTACCAAATTACTTTCCAAAATTGGTGCGCCATTTTATATTCCCACTAGAAATGTATGAGAGCTCCAATTGCCTCACACCCTTGTCAACACATTATGGTCTGTCATTTTTATTATAGCCATCCTAGTAGGTATGAAGTGCTATTTCTTTTGCTGTGGTGAATTGCATTATTCAAATGGCTAATAACATTGAGCATCTTTTCAGATGTTTATTAGCCATCACATAAGATCAGTCACATACTTTGCCCAATTGTCTTTTTATTATCAAGTTGTAAGAATTCTTAAATATTCTAGATACAAATCTTTATCTGATATATAATTTCTAAAAATTTTATCCCAGTCTGTGTTTGTGCTTTCGCTCTGATAGTGTCCTTTTAAGTACAATGGTTTTAATTTTGTTGAAACCAAATTTATCAAAATTTTTTCTTTTGTTAATTGTATTTTTAGTGTAATATCTTAGAAAGTTTTGTATGACCCAAGGTCATGAACATTTAGTCCTATATTTCCTTTAAATCTTTTAAAAATAGTTTTAGATTTTATATGAGCTTTATGATACATTTTTAAATAATGTTTGTATATGTGTGATTCATTTTCATGTGCCCATCCTGTTGTTTCAGCACAATTACTTGAAAAGACTATTTTCCCCAGTGAATTATGTTTTCACCCTTGTTGAAAATAAATTGGGCTGGGTGAGGTGGCTTATGCTTGTAATCCCAGCACTTTGGGAGGCCGAGGCAGGTGGATCACGATGTCAGGAGTTCAAGACAAGTCTGGTCAACAAGCTGAAACCCTGTCTCTACTAAAAATAAAAAAATAAAACAAACAAGCAAACAAAAAAACTAGCAGGGTGTGGTGGCGGGCGCCTGTAGTCCCAGCTACTTAGGAGGCTGAGGCAGGTGAATTGCTTGAACCTGGGAGGCGGAGGTTGCAGTGAGCTGGGATCATGCCACTGCACTTCAGCCTGGGAGACAGAGCGAGACTCTGTCTCAAAAAAAGAAAGAAAGAAAATAAATAATTAACCTTAAATATGAAGGTTGATTTCAGATTTTCAATTAAATTCCCTTGATCTATATGTCTACCCTATGTCAGTTCCTTTATTACCTGTTCGCTTTAGTAAGTTTGTTTCATACATTTATACTAGAGTTAGTTGATTTGGCACATTTTGCCTTAATCCTGATACCTCCAATCACCTAAATGATTTTTTAACATTTTTATATTAAGATTGACTTCTTATCTTATAAAAATTTTATGACTTTTGACAAATCTGTGGCATCATGTTTCCACAATTGTAGTCAACCTCTTTGCATTCTGAAACATAGTCAACCTCTGATTTGTTTCCTGATAATGCAATTTTGCTTCTTCTGCAATGTCATATAAATGGCATCATACACTATGAAACTTTCACAGATTGGCTTCTTTCACTTATTAATATGCAGCTAAGATTCATCCATCTCTGCATAACCCTTTTTATCACTGAATAGTATTTTATTGTACAGTTGTACCACCTTTTGTTTATCCATTCACCTACTGAAGGTCATCAACTTGCTCTAACTTTTTGGTTATTATCAATGCTACTGCTATAAACATTCATCTGCTAGATTTTCTATGGAAATAAATTTTCAAATCACTTGGAAATATCCTTGGAGATACGGGTGCTGGATTATACTCTAAGACAATGTTTACTTAGTAAGAAATATCCAAACTACCTTTCAAAGCGGCTGTACCATTTTGTACTCCCACTAGCAGTGAATAAGAGTTCCTCTTGTGTATTGTCTCCAGTAACGTTATTGTCAATCTTTTGAACTTTAGCCATTCTAAACGATGTCAACTTTATTTTATTATTGTTTACATTTGTAATTTGATATTGACAAAAATGTTGAGCATCTTTTAATGTCACTATTTCCCATCTTTGATAAAGTGTCTGCTAAGAATTATTTTCCTTTTCTTAGTTGAGTTATGTTTGAATTAACTGGGTTATGTTATGATTGAATTTTAAGATATATTTGTATATTTTTGGATACCAGTCTTATGCTAGATATATGTTTTGCAATGATTTTCTTCTATTCTGTGCATTTTAATTTTATTCTTTTAACAATGCATTGTGAAGAGCAATTTTTATTTTAATAAAGCCTGACATCTATTTTTTCATGGATTAAGATTTTACTTTTATATCTAAAATCTTTTCAACCAATTCATTTTTTATAGATTACCTCCTATGTATTTTTCTAGTTGTTTTACAATTCTGAATTTTACATTTGTGTCTATAATTCTTGTGTAAGGTGAAATATGTGTATCTAGTTTCATTTTATTGTTCCATCAGTAGCAAACGTTTGCATGCTTTGAACTTCCTACTGAAGAAATGACAGGACAGAATGCACAGGCTTTCTTATCTGTGGACCCAGATGTGCAGAAGAGGGAGGGATGAGGCTTGAAAGCTGTCAGGAGTTAAACATCAAAAATGGAGTCAGGCTCTTGAATACATCTTATTCCGAAAAAAGGTGAAGAAAGTGATTTGCATAAAATAAATCTGATGCATTCAAAGGAAATTGATATGTCCATAGAAAAGCCTGGACATGGATATTTATCACAAGATTATTCACAATTGCCAAAAAATAGAGCAAACAAAATTTCCTACAGCAAGTGAATGGAAAACAAAATGTGGTACTGATGCAAGTGAATCCCAAAATTGGGACTCAGCCTAGGGTTTTTGGCTTTGCTCAATTCAAGAGCAAACTGACAGTTAAGAAAGTAAGTTTATTAGAGCAAAGGTGTACAGCAGAATGGCTGCTCCATAGGCTGAGTGGGGCTATTCCATAGGTAGAGCAGCCTGAGAAGCAGCAGCAGCAGCAGTATATAGAAACAGGAGCAGTCCAGAGCAGCAGCCTCTGGCTATACCTACTCTTAATTGTATGCTAATCAAGGGGCCAGATATTCAGAATTTTCTAGAAAAGGAATGAGGGAATTACTCGAACCATATAAGGTAACTTCATGTTTGTTGCCATAGCATTTGTAAACTGTCATAGCACTGGTGAGTTTCTTATGCAAATGAACCGTAAAATTCCTAGTTCTAGCTGGTTTGGCCAGTATCTTTGATATCCTATTTGATCAGCAGAAACTGAGTCCTGTTGATCTCCTACCTCAGTACAGGAATATTATTCAGCACTAAAAGAAATGAGCTATCCACCCATGAAGACACAGAGGAAGCTTAAAAGCATATTACTAAGTGCAAGAAGCCAACATGAAAAGGCTGCATATGATTCCAATTACATAATGCTATGGAAAAGGCAGAACTATGAAGATAATAAAAGGATTAGAGGTTGCCAGGGGATGAGGGAAAGGGAGAGATGAATGAGCAGAGCCCATAGTTTTAAGGCAATCAAATGATTCCATATGATACTATCATGGTAGATACATAGACACATGTCATTACACCTTTGCCCAAACCCATAGAAGGTATAACACCAAGAAGAAACTCTAATATAAACCATGAGCTCTGGGTGAAAATGATAGGTTAATGTAGGTTCATCAGTTGTAACAAATGTACCACTCTGGTGGAGGATGTTAATAATGGGAGCGGCTATGCAAGGGTAGGGGCAGGAGTTAAAAAGTGAATTTTTGTGTTTTCTGCTATATTTTGCTGTGAATCCAAAACTGCTCTAAAGATAGTTTATAAAAAAAAATTAAAAAGCTGTAAGTGCTAAGAATGTAGAAGACCTAAGAAATTATAATGCTGATAGAAAAAAGAAGTTGGTTCAATAGCATTATTCAAAGCAAGTAAAAAAAAATTTCATTTTAAAATGTTTTAGTTAATAAAATTAATTCAAGTATAACACTGAGCAAAATATAACTTGGAACTATTATGGCCCTGACTGGTCTCCTCTCACTAGAGCTTTCCAGTGGCCTCAGCTATTGTTATAATACCCCAAAGATTTTACTATATCCCCAGATTTTGGAGTATTTAGACAATTTCTATTTTTGTAATTTTAAAATTATTTATTTTATTTTAGAGACTTGGGTCTCCATATGTTGCCTAACTTGATCTTTAACCCCTGGGCTCAAATGATCCTCTTGCTTCTCCCCCCAAAGTAGCTAGGACTACCGGTGCATGTCACCATGCCCACCTTAGACAATTTCTTATCTACTGTCTGCCTAACTCAGAATCGGACACATAGTAAGTACCTAATAAATTTTGTTAAATAGCATATGATTATAATAATTGAATCAAATTGCCTCTACCACAAGTATAGCTTTATGCTTGTGGTATTATAAGTGACTGATGGTCTTATTTGTGTGCCTGAGTTGTTTCCACACTGGACCCTATGTCTTATAATCCCGTCTCTTACTTACATCACTCTGCCTTGGTCACCTCATTTGCATACATCCAAGTTACTCTCAGGGGGAACTGCACAGTTGCTGTCACCCATTCTGCTAAGGATAAATTATTTGCCTTAAATCTTAATCTACCAACTAAAGGTACGTCTCCACCCTACCCTAACCTGCTGCCTGTAACCTTATTCCTTACCAAATTGCCTTGTGAATCCAATTTATTATCTGTAAATCTATCTCATTATTATAATTCCTTTGAAGCTTAATTTTTCACCCAGATTACGACATAGTTCCTTCTCTGCCGCTCTTTATGCTCTGGTCTATCTTCTTCCACACTTCTAAAATCATTCTAAAATTCGATACCATCTGGTCGTTCATCAGTGTAAAGTAATTTAGTGAATCCCCATTAATTTAGTTGAGATCTAAACCCTTTGGAATAGCATCAATTGCCTTTTAAAAAATTTCATCCCCTCCTACTTTTAGACAGTTTCTATTACCATGGTGACAGTAACCTAATTTGATCCAGAACACAGCAACAAGAGGGAAGAAGACAGCTGTGGCTCATCTAGGCAAGCAAATATCCTAGACTGGTACTCCAGCATGTAGATGCTAGAATACTATACTCATGGGTACTTTAGGGACACTTTCAGCTTGTCAAGACAGTTGCTATGCACTACCACTTATGTATAGAGGTATTATGTGTTATCATTCTCACTAAGTTCCTTCTCAGTCTGAAGCTGCAGAAAACTTCAGATACCTATCCATAACAGTGGCTGTGTATCCCTTCAGGCCTAACTTCTCTAAGTAATGCCCATCGTACAGCCTTGTCCATCCTCCATTCTTCATTCCGTATAGAAGTTCTATGATAAATAATGAAAATATGAATAACAAAAATAGGACCAAATACTTCTTGAATATTTACTCATACTCTAGTGTTTTTGGCTACACTAATTTAATCCTGACAAAGATCATATCAGTAATATCATTATCCTCCTTATATCAGATGCAGAATCGCAAATTCAGAAAGTTCACTTTCTCGTACAAGGACACACAGCTATATCCAGGACACGTCATGTTATTTTAATACCACGGCATGTTATTAAAATCTTGCTACACCAGGCTTCGTAAATTGTGCTCCAAATATTCTACCACTATTTTACATTGACTTTCTAAAAGTAGATGTCTTTACAACGGGACAATAGTAACAATGTCTTTCAGCGACTGAGGAAAAGCTAATAGGTTAATTAACGCTGCCAATAATGGAACAAACTAAACTGAAGCCTGAGAAATGAGTAATAATAATGATAATTATGACTTTGTACAAAGTACATTCAAATATTTTATCTCATTAAATTTGAATTAAATTAAGTAATACATTCAAAAGTTTTGCTTTGATTTTATGTAATGTTGATGAGCAATATGTCAGATGTTAATAACCTGGATTATATTCCAAGCATTTCAACAGACATAATATCACTGCATCTAAGAGTAAATATTCCAAAAGCCATTTTGAGCTGAAAATCTTCACCTTAAAAGAAATTACATATATCGTGGATGAATGATAAGTAGATTGAGCACATCTCCAACTCTTTAATAAATTTGTAATGTTCAAAATAATCTGAGGAAGAAGCATGTTCCAAAACCATAATAGGTCTTTTGGGCCTGTACTCTGCTTCATGCTTGTTGCACCAAGTTGACTTCATATGCACTAACTCTAACTACCCTTATTCGTAAAATATATTTAAATATAAATGTGCATGTAAAACATACAATTAAACATAAATATCTAAATATAAATATAAAGGATATTTCTTATAACAAAAAGAAAACACTAATTTCTGGGAAAAAGAGGCATTTGGCACTCTAAGTGATTTTAGGAAGGTGATTCTGTGTGATACTTTAGTATCTACAGATACAGTTTCTATGTGTTATAAAGTGATTTTATATCACTCCTGTGTATGTGTATGTGTCCCTGTAAGTCTGTGTATGTGGAAGAGAGAGACAGACAGGCAGACTGAAAAACAGAGAAAGAGAGAAATAGTGGATTTGTCTGTTTTCATGCTGCTGATAAAGACATACCTGAGATTAGGGAAAAAAAGAGGTTTAATGGACTAACAGTTCCACATGGCTGGGGATGTCTCACAATCATGGTGGAAGGGGAGGAGGAGTAAGTCATGTCTTACATGGATGGCTGCAGGCAAAGAGAGGGAGCTTGTGCAGGGAAAATCCTGTTTTTGAAACCAAGAGATCCCATGAGACTTATTCACTACCATGAGAACAGCACAGGAAAGACCCACCCCCATGATTAATTACCTCCCACTGGGTTTCTCCCATGAAATGTGAGAACTGTGGGAGCTACAATTCAAGATGAGATTTGGGTGGGGACATAGCCCAACCATATCATTACACCCCTGGTCCCTCCCAAATCTCACATGCTTACATTTCAAAACCAATCATGCCTTCCCAACAGTCCCCCAAAGTCTTAACTCATTTCAGCATTAACTCAAAAGTCCCTAGTCCAAAGTCTCATCTGAGACAAGTCAAGTCCCTTCTGCCTATGAGCCTGTAAAATCAAAAGCAAGTTAGTTACTTCCTAGATACAATGGGGGTACAGTCACATACAGCCATTACAAATGGGAGAAAATGGCAAAAGCAAAGGGGGTATAGGACCCATGCAAATCTGAAATCCAGCAGAGCAGTCGAATCTTAAAGATTCAAAATGATCTCTTTTGACTCCATGTCTTGCATCTGGGGCATGCTGATGCAAGAAGTGAGTTTCCAAGGTCTTAGGCAGCTCTGCTCCTGTGGCTCTGCAGGGTACAGCCTCTCTCCCAACTGCTTTCATGGGCTAGTTTTGAGTGTCTGTGGCTTTTCCAGGCACATGGTTCAATCTGTTGGTAGATATATCATTCTGGTGTCTGGAGGACAGTAGCCCTCTTCACGCAGCTCCACTAAACAATGACCCAGTGGGGACTCTGTATGGGGGCTCCAACCCCATATTTTCCTTCTGCACTGCCCTAGAAGAGGCTCTCCATGACATCCCCACTCCTGCAGAAAGCTTCTGCCTAGGCATCTAGGCATTTCCATTTAGCCTTTGAAATCTTGGCAGAGGTTCCCAAACCTCAATTCTTGACTTCTGTGCACCCACAGGCTCAATACCACATGGAAGCTACCAAGGTTGAGGTTTGCACCCCATGAAGCCCTGGCCTGAGCTGTATCTTGGCCCCTTTTAGTCATGACTGGAGCAGTTGAGACACAGGGCACCAAGTTCCTAGACTGTAAACAGCATGGGGACCCTGGGCCTGGCCCATGAAACTATTTTTTCCTCCTAAACCTTGAGGCCTGTGATGGGAGGATCTGCCATGAAGATCTCTGACATGCCCTGGAGACATTTTTCCCATTGTGTTGGGGATTAACGTTTGGCTTCTTATGCAAATTCCTGCAGCTGGCTTGCATTTCTCTTCAGAAAATGGTACTTTATTTTTTAATCACATTGTCAGGCTGCAAATTTTTCAAACTTTTATGCTCTGATTCCCTTATGAAACTGATGCCTTTAACAGCACCCAAGTCACCTCTTGAATGCTTGACTGCTAAGAAATTTCTTTCACCAGGTACTCTAAGTCACCTGTTTCAAGTTCAAAGTTCCACAAATGTCTAGGGCAGGGTCAAATTGCCACCAGTCTCTTTGCTGAAACATAACAAGAGTCAACTTTGCTCCAATTCCCAACAAGTTCTTGATCTCCATCTGAGACCACCTCAGTCTGTTTTTCATTGTTCATATCATTATCAGCATTTTGGTCAAAGCCATCTAACGAGTCTCTAGGAAGTTTCAAACTTTCCCACATTTTTCTATCCTCTTCTGAGCTCTCCAAACTGTTCCAACCTCTGCCTGTTACCCAGTTCCAAAGTCACTTACACATTTTCAGGTATCTTTTCAGCAGCACCCCCCTCTACTGATACCAATTTGTTGTACTAGTTAATTTTCATGCTGCTGATAAAGACATACTGAGACTGGGAAGAAAAATCAGATTAATGGACTTACAGTTCCAGATTGCTGGAAAGGCCTCACAACCATGGTGGAAGACAAGGAGGAGCAAGCCACAATTTACATGGATGATGGCAGGCAAAGAGAGAGAGCTTGTGCAGGGAAACTCTCATTTTTAAAACCATCAGATGTCATGAGACTTATTCACTATCACTAGAACAGCATGGGGGGGAAAGACTCACTCCCATGATTCAATTACCTCCTACTGGGTTTCTCCCACAAAATGTGGGAACTATGGAAGTTACATTTCAAGATGGGATTTGGGTGGGGACACAGTCAAACCATGTCACATAGAGAAACAGAGAGAGACAGAGTTTGTATGTGCATGTGGGTAGAATGAACATCAGGCAGTTAAGATTATTTGGGATGTATGGAGGTGTTATTTCCAGACTGCATAATATGGATTAGAGGAAACAAGTAGAAAATTTTGCAACAGAAAAAAAAAAAAAGTAAAATTAAAATCCATTGGTTCAAATACATAGAATGTATAATCTTTTTTTCCAAATAAATTCATAACAAATTTATTCATATTTGCTAACAGCTGCTACATTCTAGCTCTTCTTATTTGAAACACTCACATTTTCATATTAAAATCATCAGTTTTCATGTCCTAACAAAATCCTCTCTTAAACTGATCCCACACTTTTCATCATAAATTCTCAACTGCGTTAATAAATAATCACTTGGTATTTTGTCATGGCTTTTGTATTTCAACAAGTTATGCAGCATCTTTCCCAGGTTACAAGCATATAGTTATTGTAGCTGAACATATTTTCAGTATAATTTCTTAGCATCTGCCCACATTACTGGTAATAAAGATCTGCTTTTCTCCAATTCTTTTTTATGTGTATATATATATAATTTAACTTTCTTCTGACCTAAGGGGGAAAAAATGTCTATTTGTAGACAAAGGGAAAGATAAAATGAGTCGCCTAAGTAGAAAAATTTACATTTGTATTGTTTTTCTCTGCTAATTTCTTATGTGTTTACTAATTCCAAGGAATGATATGAATGCTATTAACATGCACTTAATATACAGTAGACAAACTGCTATGTGACACTGTTTAACTTGCATTGTTTAACTTCTTAATAAATTTTATTTTCTCTTTGTGCTGACCTCTATCCTTTGCTAAGAAAACAATACACTTTTAACATGAATTTTAAGACCAAGCTATATGGCGATTGTGGGCAAAGAAATACCTTCTTGGGTATCTTAAACGTTCACCTAAAATGGCCAGTTTTAAGGTTGCACATAGTAATTTCTATTAAATCATTAGTCATTGAATGCTGTTTCTAAGCATAAGAATCAGGGTTGGGAAGCCACAGCCTGCAAGCAAATTCTGACCTGTCTGTTTTTGTAAATAAAGCTTTATGGGATCACGACTATGCACATTAGTTAATATATTGTTTATGGATGGTTTCTAGCTCCAATGGCACAGTTTAGTGCTACAGAGAGACCACATGGTCCCCAAAGCCTAAAATATTTACTTTGGTTCTTTAAGTAAAGGTTTGCCAATTCCAATATAAACAAATACAAATATAGATCTGTTTTTAAACATAAATAATATCTTTTTCTTATTTTTAGTTTTTATGTGTAAGTAGATATGTATATTTACAGGGTGCATGTGATATTTTGATGCAGACATGCAACGCATAATAATCATATCATGGAGAACGGGGTATTTATCCCCTCAAGCACTTATCTTTTGTATTACAAACAATCCAATTACACTCTTTTAGTTATTGTAAAATGTACAATTAAGTTATTATTAACTATAGTCACCCTGTTGTTAAATAGTATGTCTTAATCATTATTTCTCACTACTTTTTTGTACCCATTTACCATCCCCATCCCCCTGAGCCCCCTAATACCCTTCCAGCCTCTGGTAACCATCCTTCCACTCTCCATTTTCATGAGTTCAATTGTTTTGATTTTTAAACTCCACATATAATTCAGAATATGCAATGTCTGTCTTTCTGTACCTGGCTTATTTCACTTAACATAATGATCTCCAGTTCCATCCATGTTGTTCTAAATGGCTGGATCTCATTCTTTTTAATGGCTGAATAGTACTCCATTATGTATATACATCTCATTTTCTTTATCCATTCAACTGTTGATGGACACTAAGGTTGCTTCCAAATCTTAGCTATTGTAAACAGTGCTGCAACAAACATGGGGGAGTGTTGATATCTCTTCTATATACTGATTTTCTTTCTTTTGGGTATATACCAAGTAGTTTGATGGCTGGATCATATGGTAGCTCAATATTTTTTGAGGAACCTCCAAACGGTTCTCCATAGTGGTTGTGCTAATTTACATTCCCACCAACACTGTAAGAGGATTCCCTTTTCTCCACAACTTCTCCAGCATTTATTATGGCCTGTCTTTTGGATAAAAGCAATTTTAACTTGGGGTGAAATGATAACTCATTGTAGTTTTGATTTGCATTTCTCTGATGATCAGTGATGTTGAGCACATTTTCATATACCTGTTTGTCATTTGTATATCTCCTTCTGAGAAATGTCTGTTCAAATATTTTGCCCATGTTTTGATTGGATTATTAGACTTTTTCCCATGTAGTTCTTTGAGCTCCTTATACATTCCAGTTATTAATCACTTGTTAGATAGGTGTTTTGTAAATATTTGCTCCCATTCGGTGGGTTATCTCTCCACTTTGTTAATTGTTTCCCTTGCTGTGTAGAAGCTTTTTAACTTAATGTAATCTCATTTGTCCATTGTTGGTTTGGTTGTCTGTGCTTGTGGGGTATTGCTCAATACATTTTTGCCCAGCCCAGTGTCCTGGACATTTTCCCCAAATATTTTCTTGCAATAGTTTTATAATTTCAGGTCTTAGATAAAGTCTTTAATCCATTGTGATTTGATATTTGTAGATGGCAAAAAATAGGATTCTAGTTTCATTGTTCTGCATAGGGATATCTAGTTTTCTCAGCAACATTTATTGAAGAGACTGTCTTTTCCCCATGTATGTTCTTGGCACCTTTGTCAAAAATGTGTTCATTATATGTGTGTGGATTTGTTCTGGGCTCTCTGTTCTGTTCCATTGGTCTATGTGTCTGTTTTTATGCCAGTACCATGCCATTTTGGTTACTATAGTTCTATAGTGTAATTTGAAGTCAGATAATGTGATTCCTCCAGTTTTGTTCTTTTTGCTTAGGACAGTTTTGGCTATTCTTTTTTTTTTTTTTTCTGGTTTCATATAAATTAGGATTGTTTTGTCTATTTTTGCAAAAAATGTCATTGGCATTTTGTTAAGGATTGCATTGAAATTGTAGATGGCTTTGCATAGTATGGAATTTTTGGAATATTGATTCTTCCAATCCACAAACACAGAATGTCTTTTCATTTTCTGGTGTTTTCTTCAATTTCTTTCATCAATGTTTTATAGTGTTTATTATAGACATCTGTTACTTCTTTTGTTAAGTTAATTTCTAGATATTTAATTTCATGTGTGGCTATTATAAATGGGATTACATTTTAATTTCTTTTTTAGAGATACTGTTCACTGTTGGCATATACAAATGCTACTGATTTCTGTATTTAAACATATCATTTGCAAAAAGGAATAGTTTGACTTCTTCCATTCCAATTTGGAAGCTTTTAAATTCTTTATCTTGTCTGAATGCTCTAGCTAGGCCTTCCAGCACTATGTTGAATACTAGTGGTGAAAGTGGGCATCCTTGTCATATTCTAGATCTTAAAGGAAGGGCTTTTAGTTTTTTTCCATTTAGTATACACATAAATAATTCTTTAGAAAATGAATTAATCTTTAACATATGTTACATACCTGCTGTGTGCAAGTCACACTTTTGAGCAATATATACTAATTAACTTTTATTAATCCTCACTTTATGAAGTAGGCACTGATAGTCTTTCTATTTTACAAAAAATGAAGAAATTAGATTATAGAGTAGTTAAATAGATATACAGGTTTACACACTTAGTAAAGGGCAGAGCTAGGATTGACCTGAAGCAATCTAATTACAAATAGAATCATGTGTTTGTACATTTTATATTCAACCCAAGTATCTGGAAATATGTTAAACTTTGAAACAGCAGTATAGAATACTGAATTTGGAAAATATTCAATATAGAAAAATCCAATAGTTTTATGCTGACATTAGTGAACAATCTGTCATTGAAAGAAAAATTTGATTTAAGAGAATTTACCATGGTCTCATCTGTTTGATCTTGAATTCCTAAATTATTTTATATGAAGCTTTAAATTATAAAAATACAACATAATTCCTAAAAACTAGTTAATGCAGTGAATAAATAGAAATAGGAGACTGTACCTAAAGTTGATACTGAATCTAAAATGGACAGAGATCTTTCAAAATACTGACTTTTGTAGCGTGAATTCCAGCCATAAATCAAATCAATGAACTCAAGACTATGAGTTTAACGTGAGTCCCTAACAGAAGTATTTATGAATTCAGTCATGACAAAAAATGGAGTCCTTTAAAATATGACAACAGTAGCACATAAGTGCTACATCAATAGTTAATTAATTTTTAAAATCCGCTTTTATTCCCTTACCTGTGTTAACAATGTCTACTAATGAGCATAACTGCAGAATTTTTCTTTCTTGGACAGTAGGATCCATAATTTTTGACTAGTGACTGTCTCTCTTAATGTTTCTGCAGAACAGTTCCCTGTCTTCCTGATTAGTGTGAGTAACAAAATGGACTCTGACGTTACAGCATGCTAGTTTATTGTTGTTGTTGCTGCTTTCTTTGAGTTTTGATTTTGTTTTCTGAAAAAAAAAAAAAAAACGTCCCTTCTGTTTATAGATTTAGAAGGGATATTCTTTGTTACCCACACCTCCATGGATAATTTAACTGTTACTGAGACAGTATTAAAAATATGATACTAAACATAAGATACCAGAGTAAAAGGGGAAGAAAAGGAGGTAAAGGAAATGACAGGAAGGGTAGTTAACATTACTGAATAGAAATGCAGGTTAATTTGGATGAAGTGTAAAGCGAGGAGTAAACTTTGGAAACTTTAGGAAAGAGAATTTCCTAAGTTGTTTCCAGATGTGGGGAAGATTAAAAGCACTGCATTTTATTCAGACTCTATGTCAAATAAAATATTCTACTTTTGGCCAGGTGCGATATCTCACACCTATAATCCCAGCACTTTGGGAGGCCAAGGCAGACGGATCACAAGGTCAGGAGATCAAGACCATCCTGACCAACATGGTGAAACCCTGTCTCTACTAAAAATACAAAAATTTGCTGGACATGGTGGCACGCTCCTGTAATCCCAGCTACTCGGGAGGCTGAGGCAGGTGAATTGCTTGAACCCGGGAGGCAGAGGTGGCAGTGAGCCGAGATCATATCACTGCACTCCAGCCTGGTGACAGAGCAAGACTCCATTAAAAAAAAAAAAATTCTACTTTTTAATCTGGGTAAAGGAGGTGACATTGTCTTGGCATCTCTGAATCACTGCTTTCTTATGTTAAGACAAAACAAAACTCATATCTGTTCTGTGAAAATCGCAAAGCTAGGTAAGTATCAATTATAAATTAAAAAGATAATAAGAGAGAATGATTTAAATCACGTGAAGAATTTAGTTTTTTGTATTGCTATATAGAAGATGAAAACTGAAAAAGAGACATACAAATAAATTTGGACACTAAAATCAGAAGAAACAGTGATTTCCAGTAATGTTTCTGTGGATGTGTGGAGAACCTTAGGTGAGGGTCTCAAACAGACCAGGGTAAAATACAGAAGCATGTTGAGGAGAGAACTGAAGCAATCCTGATAACAAATGGGTCGAGAGGAGCTCCGATAGCCTTCGTCTATGACAAAGCAGGCATAAATCTACTCACGATTGGACAGAGATGGGGTAAACCCTTTTAGATTAGGCTAGATCCGAATACTTTAGTGGGAGAGGACTCATTTTTTAAAGTACATTAAAAAGCACTAGTATTCAATGTGTTCTGATGTTAAATTTGTTAAGTAGTAGAAAGTAATGAGCACTTTTTTTTTTTCTCTAAAGTAGAACATTCATGTGAAATATCTCCTCCTTAGATGATTCCTCAAAATTTTGACTATCCAGAAAGTAGAAAATGGAGATTCAAATAGCCATTTGTCAGATGCAGTCTTTATGGAGCTATACTAATTCATCCATATACAAGCCTGTTTCTCTCTCTCTCTCTCTCTCTCTCTCTCTCTCACACACACACACACACACACACACGCACACACACCCACACCATAATAAGCAATGACATTTGTTTTATTCAGTATAGATTGGAGAGGAAATTCAGTAGGGCCAAAGTTTACAGTGTAACTAAAACTAACTTTTATTTGTTTTTTCACTTCATTTCCAGGCCTCTGGCTTCTTAGGATAGGACTCTTACTACTCTAATATATTCTTATTTTTAATTTCTTCACTGATTTTAATTACCTTCTCTCAGGCCTATAAAACTATTATTTCTTTACAAAGAAAAAACAAGACAAATGCACTTGTTTGCTTAAGGCCTTTACCAAGATTTCACAGATGGAGCTATTTCAAATAACAATATTGCTAGTAATTAAACTAAATATGCAACTGCCACTTCTATTTTTCACAAATTTTAGCCCCCACACTGTTACATAACTCTAAAATTAACCCTTGTTTAATATTTTAATGCATATCTCTTATTTTTTTCACAACTTGGTTTAGTCTAGGCTTTTAAAAATTGTATTCAAGGCCAGGCGCAGCGGCTCATGTCTATAATCCCAGCACTTTGGGAGGCCGAGGCAGGCAGATCACAAGGTCAGGAGATTGAGACCATCCTGCCTAACATGGTGAAACCCCGTCTCTACTAAAAATACAAAAAATTAGCCGGATGTGATGGGACATGCCTGTAGTGCCAGCTACTTGGGAGGCTGAGGCAGGAGAATCACCTGAACCCGGGAGGTGGAGCTTGCAGTGAGCCAAGATAGCGCCACTGCAGTCCAGCCTGGGCAACAGAGTGAGACTCCATCTCAATAATAATAATAATAATGATAATGATAATGTTCATTACACAATTAGGATGTTATTTATGTTACAAAACATCCATGTGAAATATTCATTTTTTTTTTTTTTACTTTAGTATTTTACAAAATCACCTTGAAATTGTTAAATGACAATGATGACAATGCTACTCTGGATTCGCCATTATATTAGTTTTATTACTCAAATTGAATTATATTACTAAAGTGCATTACATGAGTCATTTCTAATGATTGTTTTCAATAAAACTTCATTCATGGCCATTGTCATAATTTCCAACTTTATTTATATGAGATTGGCCAAGAAAAATAACATATGTTCAAGGTATACATAATGTTTTGGTATACATACGCATTGTGGAAAGAGTACCACAATCAATTTAACGAACATATCCACCACCTTGTGAAAATATCTTGTGTGTGTGTGTGTGTGTGTGTGTGTGTGTGTGGTGAGAACACTTGAGATTTGGTCTCTTAGCCTTCTTTGAATATAAAATACATTATTAACTAAAGCCACCATGCTGTACTTTAGATCTCCTTATTCATCTAACAATTTAATGTTTGTAATTTTTGACCAACTTCTCTCCATTTTACCAACCCTCCCCCCCAGCTCCAGGTAACCACCATTCTACTCCCTACTACTGCGAATTTGACTTTTTTCAATTCCACATACAAGTGAGATCATACAGTGTCTTTCTGTTTCTGGTTTATTTACACTTAGCATGAAGTCCTGTAGTTTTGTCTATGTTGTCTCAAATGACAGTGGCTTCTTCTGTTTTAAGGCCCAACAATATTCCATTGAATATTTTTTTGCATATTTCACTTACTTGCACATTGATATTCAGTTTTTTCAGCACCATTTACCTTGTTCTGCTTTGCACTTTTGTAGACTTTTTGAGTAGTGTTTCAGTCTCTTTATTTGTTAATGATGTGTTCAGATTTTGTATTTTCATGATTCAGTTTTGATAGGTAATAAGTTTCTAAAAATGTATTCATGTTTTTCTAAGTTATCCAACTTATTAGTATAAAATTGCTCATAATAGTTCTATATTCAATGGAATATTTTATTTATATATACATATACATATATATACACATTTATATATACACATATATATGTGTGTGTGTGTGTATATATATACTTTATTTGATGTTGTGTTTTAGAGATAGGATCTCACTCTGTCACCCAGGCTGGACCAGAGCAGCATGATCATAGCTCACTGCAGCCTTGAACTCCTGGGCTCAAGCGAATCTTCTTCCTTATCCTCCTGAGGATCTAGGACTACAGGCACACATCACCACTGCCTGCTAATTTTTTAAACAATTTTTTACAGAAATGAGGTCTCTCTATGATGCCCACGCTGGTTTCGAACCATGGTCTCAAGCACATTCTCCTGTCTCAGCCTCCGAAGTAACAGGGATTACCCATGCAAGCCACTATGCCTGGCTTCTGACTATTTTTTAATCGAGTTTTTTGTGGGGATTTTGTTGTTGTTGTTGTTGTTGTTGTTGAGTTGTATATGTTTCTTATATATTTTGGATACTACTTTCTTCTTTTACAATAGGTTGCCTTTCATTTTGTTGATTGTTTTCCTTGCTGTGCAGAAAATTTTAGTTTCATATAATCCCACTTGTTTATTTTTACTTTTCTTGTGTCTCCCTTCAGTATCATAGATTTAAAAATAATTGCTAAGGCCACTACCAAGAAGCTTCTCTTCTGGGTTTACTTCTAGGAGTTTTAGGGTTTCAGGTTTTACATTTAAGTCTTTAACCCATTTTGAATTGATTTTTGTGTGTGGTATAAGTTAGGGTTCTAATTTCACTTTTTTTGCCTATTGATATTCAGTTTTCCCAGCACCATTTACTGAAAAGACTTATTTTTCCCCATTTTGTTGTCTTGGTGCCTTATCAAAAATTAGTTGAATATATTATGCATGGATTTACTCCCAGGCTCTTGATTCTGTTCAATTGGTCCACATGACTGTTTTTATGCCAGCGTATGTTTTTTGTTTGATTACTATAGCTTTGAAAAACAATTTGAAATTAGAAAGTGTTAGGTATCTAGCTTTGTTCTTTTTGCTCAATATTGTTTTAGCTATTTGGGGTCTTTTGTGGTTCTACATGAATTTTAGGGTGGTTTTTGCTATTTCTGTGAAAAAATACATTGGAATTACGATAAAGATTGCATTGAATAAATCACTTTGGGTAGCATAGATATTTTAACACTATTAACTAATCCAGTCCATTAACATGTGGTATCTTTCCATTTATTTATGTCTTCTTCAATTTCTTCCACCAATGTTTTATAGTTTTTAGTATACAGATCTCTTACCTCCTTGGTTAAATTAATGTTTATATATTTACTTTTCTTGATGTGAGTGTTTTGTTTTCTTAATTTCTTTTACAGATAATTCACTGCTAGTTTCTAGAAACAGAAGAGATTTTTGTATTTTGGTTTTGTATCCTGTAATTTTACTTAATTTGTTTATTAAGTTTTACCATTTTTAGGTGGAGTCTTTAGAGTTTTCATATGGTATTATATCATTTTATCATTATTATATCATTTGTAAACGGAGATCATTTTGCTTCTTTTTTGGTTTGGAAATAAATCTTTCTCTTGCCTAATTGCACTGGCTAGGACTCCCAGTACTATGTTGAGAAGAAGTGGCAAGAGTAAATATCTTTGCCGTATTCCTGGCCTTAAAGAAAAGGCTTTCAGCTTTTCACCATTAAGTATGATGTTAGCTGTGAGCTTTTCATATGTTGTCTTTATTATGCTGAGGTCATTTTCTTTCATCCCTAGTTTGTTGACATTTTTAAGTCATGAAATGTTGAATTTTGTAAAATTAATTTTCTACGTCTATTAAGAAAATTTTATGACTTTTGTTCATCGTTTTCTTAATGTGATGTATCACATTTATCAATGTTCATGTGTTGAACCATCTTTGTATCCCAGGGATAGATACCATTTGTTCATCATGTGTGACACTTTTAATGTGCCCTTCAATTCCATTTGCTGGTATTTTGTTGAGGATTTTTGCATCTTTATTCATCAAGTATATTGACCTATAATTTTCTTTTTTTGTAGTTTTCTGGTCTTTCACATCAGTGTAATGCTAGCCTAGCAAAATGAGTGTGGAAGTCTTCCTTCCACTTCATTTTTGAAAGAAATTGAGGTAGATTAGTGTCAATTATTAAAATGTTTGATAGAATTCACTAGGGAAGCCACGTCGTTCTGCTTTGCACCTTTGTGGAATTTTTGATTAGTGATTCAATCTCTTTACTTGTTAATGATGTGTTCAGATTTTGCATTTGCATGGTTCAGTTTTGATAAGTAATAAGTTTCTAAGGAAGTATTCATTTTTTTAGGTTATCCAACTTATTAGTATAAAATTGTTCATATAGTTCTACATAATCCTTTGTAGTTCTGTGGTATAAGTTATAATGTCTTCTCTTTATTTTCTGATTTTTATTATTTACATCTTCTCTTTTTACTTAGCCTAGCTAAAGCTTTGTCAATTATATATTTTCTTTTTTTTTAACTTTTATTTTAGATTCATGGGGTACATGTGCAGGTTTGTTACATGGGTAAATTGCATGTCATGGGGTTTGGTGTACAGATTATTTTGTCACCCAGGTAATGAGCATTATTTATTAAATCTTGTAGTTGATAAAAAGAAGTAAATTGGGAGGATTGTTACATAACAGAAATATTTGCATATTGACAGTAAACTTTAGAAAAAAAAATAATACATTAAAAGTGACACCTGAAAGGAAAGTTTCCAGCACAGTGCCTGAAAAAACCAACTTACTCAAAATTAAATGCATATATAAAGCACAAGTTTCTTTTACTTTTTGATGTATCAGAAGATCGGGAAGCCTGCATTCCTGATTGAAAGCCATTTACTGAAGCTCGACAGCATGTAGCTAGTTGTCTTTTGGATGGAGCAAGTAATCTCTCCTGCAGTACATTCCCCATGTGACTGTTTCTTTCTTTCTTTTTTTTTTTTTTTTTTTTAAAGCATTCTTATTTTCCCAATATACGCTTGATAATTCCCTCTTCTCTGTATATATCACTACTGCAGATACTCTAACCTACACTCATTTAAAACTCGCACTTCTCCAAATACCTCATTCTTTTCCACATATCCACGTCTTTGCACACGCTTTCATTCTAACCAGATTTGCTCCCCATCTTCTTTACATGTGAGTCTTTTTATGGATTCTTGAAGGGACTGCCTAAGTATCCTGGCCTTTGTGAAATCCTCTCTAACTTATTAAATCAATTCCTCTTATTTTTCCCAGTACACAATTCAATGTTACAATTTATTGTATTGTTATACAATTTATTTACACATCTGCCCTTTCATATTAGACAAGGAGTTACACAAGCCTGCTCGGGCCATATATTATTAATTTTTGAATGCTTAACATTAAATAAAGTGCCAGGCCCATTTTATTACTCAGCTCAATACCTTTTTGTCAGGTTTTCTCCTCATCGAGCAATGGAGAATACATTTTTTCTTTTCTTTCCTTCCCTCCTTCCTTCCTTAATTCCCTCCTTGCTTCCTTCCTTCCTTCCTTCCTTCCTCGCTCCTTCCCTCCCTTCTTTCTTCTCTCCCTTCTTTCTTTTCTCTTTGTATGCCATCAATTGTTGTCATTTAAGTTCATATTTTTGGTGTTCCCTTTGAATTCCTATAATAAGTGTGTTGAATTCCTGTATCTAATTGCTCAATGATGATAGAAAAAAAGAGATCAGACTGTAATTTTTTGTGCTAATAAAGAAATATTATTTCCTTGTCTGTTATTATTTTATTACTATTCAAATACAATAGTAACAGAAAGATTAATATTGTAAGTCTGGTTTTTGACAGAACTAGGACTAGAACACAGATTGTTTCTCACATATTTCCCTGCCCCCCGTTTCTTTTGACAGCATATCACCTCTGTCTTTAAATGGACTCAAATGCATTTATACTGATTCATCTAACAGAAGCCCAGAGCACATTCACATCAAAAGTTGGAGGAAATGGTGCATTTGCTTTATCTGATTTAACTGAAGATTTGCTACAAATGCATATCAGGTTTTTAACAACTGCAGGAAAGCGAGTTTATTATATTTTAATGTATACTATTAATATATGGGAACTCCTCAGTATACATACAACTCTGCAATAATTTAAATTGTATTTTGAAGCCCTGTTTACAAAACAATCACTTGAAAAGGTAAATGACCTATTTCTCAATCATGAAATTTTCTAATTTCAGGATAGGTTTAGAGACCTTTTTATTTTACACATTTTCATCTATGTATTTTCATCTTTGTATCTTCATATGAAGATAATAATATCTGCAACATAAGTAGGACCTGAACGTTTCTGTTATTTTCTCAGTGTTGATATAGTTAGTGGAAAGCAATGCCTATTCTCTAACAGCCTTCTGAGACAAGTGGAAAATTCCACATAACATTGTCTGTAATAAGGTATTTTTCTACATTAGTGGTTCTAAGAAACTAGTTTTCTCTGATCAGGATATATAGGTCTATAAGGTGATTATATCTATGTCCTTGGTTTAATTTTCCATATGCTCCATGGCCAAGATTGACTAGTTTATAAATACAATATGTAAAGAGAAGTGAGAAGAAGGAAAATAGAAATGTATGCCTTAGAAGATTTTCATGTATTCAACTTTAATATAGTGAGGAACATTTAGATAACCAACATGCAGCTGTAGAAGACTTGTTTTTCTTGTTTTGTTTTGATTTGATGATTTCAACTTGTATTTTAGATTCAGGGGATACAGTATGGATTTGTTACACGGGTATATTGCATGATACTGAGGTTGAGGGTATGATTGCTCTTGTTACCCAGGTACTGAGCACTGTACCCAATAGTTTTTTCAAACCTTTCCCCGCTCCCTCTATTCCCTCTCTAGTAGACCCTAGTTTGCACTGTTGCCATCTTTATGTCCATGAGTACTTAATATTTACTTCACACTTGTAAGTGAGAACATGTGGTATTTGTTTTCCTGTTCCTACATTAATTCACTTAGAATAATGGCCTCCAGCTGCCTCCACATTGCAGTAAAGGACATGATTTTGTCTTGTTTTGTTTTGTTTTTAATGACTGTGTAGTATTCCATTGTGTATATATACCACATTTTCTTTATCCAACCCACCATATCCAAAATGGTATAAGTACCCATTTTCTTTATTCACCTATGTTGATTCCATGTCTTTGCTATTGTGAATAACACTGTGATGAACATATGAGTATGTGTGTATTTTCGGTAGAATGATTTATTTTCTTTTGGCTCTATACCCAGCAATGGGATTCCTGAGTCAAATGATAGTTCTATTTCAAGTTCTTTGAGAAATCTCCAAATTGCTTTCTACAATGGCTGAACTAATTTACATTCCCACCAACAGTGTATAAGTGTCCCTTTTTTTCCACAGCCTCATCAGCATCTGTCGTTTCTTTCACTTTTTAAGAATAACCATTCTGACTAGTATGAGATTGTATCTCACTGTGGTTTTGATGTTCATTTCTCTGATGATTACTGACATTGAACATTTTTTCATGTTTGTTGGCCACTTGTATGAAGAAGACTTGTCTTTTGATTTTTTAAAATTTTTGCATATCACTTGGAAAATATTTCTCTTCCAATATTTTTGCTAGGAAATTTTATTGCAGGACTCAGAGATTATTAATTACTGGCCTATATTTGTTATTTATTGCTGCATAATAAATTACTTCCAAATGTAACAACTTAAAGTAGTGTTTATTATCTCAGTGTCTGTGGTTCAGAGATTTGAGAGTGGCTCAACTGGGTGGATTCTGTCTCAGTGTCTCTCATAAGCAGAGTAGGCCTGGAGGATCTGCTGCCAAGATGACTCCTTCACATCTCTTGGAAGACACCATTGTTTCCAATCATGGGAACCACTCCATGGGTCTACTTGAGTGTCCTCACAATATGGCAACTATCTTTCTTCTGAGCATGAGATAAGAGAGAAGGGAAAGAAAGGGAAGTGAAATAAGAGAGAGAAGAAAACATAAGGAAGATTCTGAATGTCCTTTATGTTTTCATTTCTGTGAAATTCTATTTATTACAAGAGACTCACTAAATTCAGTCCATGCTCGAGG
Source organism: Chlorocebus sabaeus (assembly GCF_047675955.1). Taxonomy (NCBI): domain Eukaryota; kingdom Metazoa; phylum Chordata; class Mammalia; order Primates; family Cercopithecidae; genus Chlorocebus; species Chlorocebus sabaeus. The sequence continues at coordinate 53,356,723 of NC_132921.1, forward strand.
GTAGGGGAAATTACGCTCCACTCTTGGAGATGAAGTGGTAAAGGATTTTTGGACTTACTTTGAAACTTCATGGCTCAAACTCACCAATGAAAGTTCTTTGGTTGTGGTTGTTTTTGTATGGTAGAAAAACTAGGTGTCTTAAGCACATGAAGTGCCCTTTTTTTCTGATTGATACTGCTGATGTTTTATTGGGTGTAGTATTTTTTTTTTCAGTACACTGTCAATATTTTTATAATACTACGAACACCAGTTTCCTTATAGGTGACTGGAAGTTCCCGAAAATAAAATTAAATAATTTGAGAACGATTAAAAGAGTGTGGAATTGGAAAGGGGACCCAGATATCTGGGAAGACATTTAGGCTGATAATTTGAAAACAACACTAGCAATACAAATTTATGAAAACTGATCCTAGAACATATTAGAAACCTGGAGAAATTGTCTTAGCTTGAAGATATAGTTCAAATTTGGGAAGAACAGACGCCAGTAAGGTACATTTGTTTCCATTATTTGTTTTTTTAATGATATTGTTGTAAGACCAATTTGGCTCTGTGAATATTGGCAGTATCCCAGTCAGAAACCTGATCAGATTAGTTCAATCGCTTATCCAAACAAATATCTCTCCCTTCCTCTGTGTTTCACACTAATTTGACAGCATTAGTATTCCCCTGATTAAGGCCCCATAATGCAGAATGCAGTACATTGGAGAGGTCCATAACATGAAATTTTAAAATAAGATGATTTAGATTCAAATCTTAGATTCGGCTGTGTACTCACTATATGATTATAGGGAGATAACTTCTCCCCTTAGTGTATAATCTTCTCAGGTATAAAATGGAAATAATGATGTGAATAATATAGCTTTCCTCATATGGTGATGGTGAGAGTTAAATAAGATAACACAGAAAAAGTGATTAGTGGCCTGACAAATAGTAAAACCATACAATTATGACATATTATTATCAGTTGTCAGTAATGTAATTTGAGGATTCATGACTTACCTACTAATTAAAGAAATGCTTGAAATGAAAATAATAATTACAGCTAAAATTATTTATTGGTTACCAGGTGATAAACTACAATAAATGTTTTACAAGTTATGTTATATCCTCTCAACAAGACTATTAACTTTATTTGGTGAAATGCAAAACCAGTATGAGATGATTTCTCCAAGATTATACAGATTCAAATAGTCAAAGCATCTATACCTGTGCAAGGAATTGTATTAGTGCTTGAGGAACATACAACTATATCAGTAATATTCTATGAACTTAAGAAAAATGTTTTGTAGCAAGGTACTCATACTCAATTGCTTATCTCTGCATTTGACAATTATCTGACTGCCATACTTACTAATAATTGCATATAGAACAGGAGAGAAGCCTTTTGCCTCATTTCCCTGTGTGGTTCCACTTTTAATATATTTTCCCTACTTATTAAAAAATTTGTTATTTTTACCAAGCATATTTCTAAAGATGACTTTTGATGGCTGTTTTGTTTCTTTAGGAATCTTATTGACAAATGGAATAAGAATGAGAATTCAATAGAAAAAGTTATGTTACTATAAGTAACCCTACTGCTTTCAAAAAGGAATTGGCATGAACATCATTTTCAATACCACTATGAAGCATACGTTGTCAAATCTTGTGGCCAATAGAAACATTTTTTAAAAGCATGATGCTTTGATATTTAATGTTTCCTTGCCATTTGGCTCACATAGTTTATTAATGTTAAAATAACAGACTTTGATCATTTTTAAAAGTATCATCCCAAAGCAAATAAAATCAAATTTTTCCAAATCCATGTTTGAAGGAATGTCTACAAAGACAGCATTTCAGTAAGCAAATAAGATGTCTTAAGTCAACTTTCTCAGAAACCATATTATGAGCTGGAGATTAGCTTTCAGGAAGTTTATTGGGAAATGGTCAAGGGTTTAACACCTGTGAGAGAATAGAGGAAGCAGACCTGAGCAAATCTGAAGACTAATCCATTCAGAATAAAAGCCTTGGCTGCTTTTAATAGGAATGCAAGAACTAGGGTGGTTCCAAAATGAGGCAACATGGCGATTCAAAAGCAGAATGGTAGGACAGAGAGATGTGATCATGGAAGAAGAGGCAAGAGAGATGGAAAGCTTGAGAGGACTTGTGCTATTACTGGTTTTGAAAATGGCAGAAAAGGGCCACAAGCCAAGGAATGTGGGTGGCCTCTAGAACCTGGGAACAGCCCTAAGCTAATAACCATCAAGGAAACAGGACTTTCATTCCTACTGGCTGCTGCCATATTCCAGGTATTTGAGGGGTTCTCAGAAAGTAGGAATTATGAAGACAATAGGATTGGATGATGGTCTTAAGTGCAATAACATATGCAAAGACAGTGAATGGTATTGGAAAAAATAAAGTTAGAAGGTTATTAATAGAAAATTTAATGCAAAGTGCGAAAGACACAGGGTTTCCTTAGCAAATGTAAAGAAACTCTCATCTTCTTAGCCAGAGAGCAGAAAAGCTCAAGGTCAGTTCCAACACTTAATTTAAAAGATTTCAGAGGCAAAGAAAAGTCATCAATGACAAGGATAAGGGCCTTAATTAAACAGAATTGGGATCCTGAGAGTTAGGATTGACAACATCTGGGTTGAAACTGTCACCCCTGGAAATCTCAAGGCATCCCAAATTATACTGGTCTGCAGCTATGACACCTTCCTCCTTCTCAGTGACTGGTGCTCCACTGTTTGAAGGTGATGTAAGGGCCTCTTGTAAAATAAAATGTGCTCTCCCCTCAGGATATACCCCATCTCTCCTCCTAGCCACTAACCATTAACTAAGGTCAAGTCACAACATAATCCAGCTAGATAAATGCTGGGCCTGCTAAGAAAGGAAAGGGAGCATACCTCATGGAACTACAAACCTACCAACATGTACAGACAGGAGATGAGAGAGTACATAGGGAACTGGATTTTGAAGGTGTTGTAAGAAGGAGGGGGACAGAATAGAAAGTTAGATGAGAGTGTTTAACAATATGGGGTTAGAGTTTCAACCCTGATACTGCCATTCCTAATTCTCTGGATTCCTATTCTGTTTAATTAAGGCCCCTATTTATCTTTTAAATTAAGTCTTGGGACTGACCCTGAGCATTTCTGCTCCCTGGCTAAGAAGAGGAGAGTCTCTTTACATGTTGCCAAGGAAACCCTGTGTCTTTCACACTGTGCATTAAATATTCCATTAATAACCTTTTCACTTTATTTTTTTTCCAATGCCATTCACTGTCATTGCATATGTTAGTGCACTTAAGACCATCATCCAATCCTATTATCTTCATAACTCCTACTTTCTGAGATCCTCTCAAATACCTGGAACACTGCAGCAACCAGTGACAGTATATACCTTTTCCCCATTCTATTACCGGTCAAATTTTAAATTTCATGATTGTACTTTTATGGCACACCAGAGGCTAATCCTAGCCGTGGAGTCCTCATCGCCACTGTACAGGTGATGATGTTCCAAAATCCATTTTTTTAAGCTTACTTTCTTAGTCTATTAGTTCCAACATATCCTAGAATGGATTCCTTGGGGAAACAGACTGTGAGATGGAGATTAGTAAGCAGAAAGTTTATTGGGAGGTACTCCAGGACACAACTCTGAGGGAATCAAAGAAATAGTAATAGGTAGAGGGAGAAGTTGAACTGCTATACAGTGAACAAAGACCTCAGCCAATCCCACAGGAAGCTCTGAAGCTGGGATGGCCTTCAGTTGTCAGAATTGTGGCCAAAGCCCTGACTCTTTTTACCTCCAAGTCAACCAGTCTTTGGATGTGAAATTTTCTTGGGATGGCACACGACCTTGAGCAAGGCAGTTAGTTCCCTTTAGGCTGAGACCAGTTCCCAGTAGAGGCTCATCTGGGACCCATCCACAGTCACCACTCCCGGTGACTGAGGAAGGTAAGTTGCTATTGAAGAAAGAAATCTAAGCAAGAGGATTTGCACGTTTATTTTTTAAATATCTCCAAAAATTTAATGCCAAATTTTGTAATTTTCAAATTGAGTGAATTATTGGTCTATAAAATCACCGTTTTTAATTGATAAATACATTTGATGAAAATTAGTTAGCTTCTATATATTCAAATATGAAAACACAATATTAAAATTCACACCTTTCATGAAGGCATTAAGAATATAAAATGTTTACTTCGGATGGTTTTAAAAACTATTCATAGTAATTAAAACAATGGGATTCAGTGAAATTCAACTTAATGTAATTGATGTATAGAGACAAAATGTATCTTTCACATAAATGGAATAAATTACTATCTTGCATGGACTTTGCTTTACACGGAGTAATCTGAAATTAGTAATCCAACTAGATCAACCTTTTTTTTTTTTATTATTTTTAAGAATAACTTCTTCAGGGAGACCACCTAGAATCATGATTGTTTTGTTGTTTGTTATACTGGTTAAATACAGCCATTAACCAGCCAAGAATATCAGTGTAATTGTAAAGTTCTCCTGACCTTCAAATCTAGTCATTTTCTTTTAAATGAAGGATTTAGATTAAGTAGACTATAACTTATTTGGTGTGTAAACTCTCCATCACTTACATCTCTTGCATTCAAGGTTAATATTATTGGAGAAAATTGTTTGAGAGGCAGCACTTTTAGCAACATAGCTCCTGGCATTTTACAGTCTCAAATGTAATAAGCTTGGGAGCTGAAATTTATGAGTGCGTACTTGTGGTGTGAGGAAAATGTGGACAAAAGGTGAGGGTCAACAAATACAAGGTTAAAAGCAGCCAATTAGCCTGAGGAACAGGCATCTAGTGTCCCTTTCTCTTTCCTTTTTTTCCTCTAACAACTGCAACATCCTTTTCAATCAAATATCAGCCATAGTAACATTCTCTACTGATAAAAAATATGTCAATATACAGGACCAATAACAACTTTTTTAGCAATAGAATTAGATTAGATCTAGTTGAGGCAAGCAGAGGGCTTGTTTGTTTTTTGTTTTTTACTTTTTAAATGACATTTTTATCAAGATCTCCTTATTATGGTTATTTTTAAGATCATAAATTTATGCTTCTGAGAAAGAAATGTATCTTCTTCATAACCACATTAAGAAATGCTTAATCTGCAAAATCAAATATAATTAATCTTAGCATCTGAAATAACTAAACTGGAATATAGAACTAGAGAATTGTTATCTCATCAGTTAGGCATATGCATGTTAATGAAGCATCAGATCTACTGGACCACACACAACAGAGGATCAATAAATAAGTGTTGACTCATTGAATGTTTTTATACCACAGAAGTGTTTTAATGTTTCCTTGAGGAATGAAATATTCCATAGAGATTTCCTGTAATCTGATGTTTACATTTCAGTGTGCTTATTTTAATCTTGTTTGTTGATATTTCTACAATACACTCTTGTTTGATTAAGTAGTAGATTAATGGAATTTAATGGTTTTTACTATGTTCTTTATTTTCCTTTAAAACAACCAACATATTAACCTCATAATGGTGATATTTTCGAGACAATGTGCCTCTTTTATGCAACAAAGTCTTTAAAAATGTTTCTCTACTTTCACTTCGACTATTCCCTATTCCCCATGTGATCAGCTTGCCCTAGAATATACATAATAACTAGCAAATTGTAGACTTCAGAAGTTAGCATTAGAATCCAAGACCTAAGCTTTCAAAAATTCTGCATCCCGGAGGTAAATACACCCAAAGGATTATAAGTCATGCTGCTATAAAGACACATGCACACGTATGTTTGTTGCGGCACTATTCACAATAGCAAAGACTTGGAACCAACCCAAATGTTCATCAATGACAGACTGGATTAAGAAAATGTGGCACATATGCGCCATGGAATACTATGCAGTCATTAAAAAAGGATGAGTTCATGTCCTTTGTAGGGATATGGTTGCAGCTGGAAATCACCATTCTCAGCAAACTATTGCAAGAACAGAAAACCAAACACTGCATATTCTCACTCATAAGTGGGAACTGAACAATGAGAACACTTGGACACAAGAAAGGGATACACACTGGGGCCTGTTGTGGGGTGGGGGGAGGGGGGAGGGATAGCATTAGGAGATATACTTAGTGTAAATGATGAGTTAATGGGTGCAGCACACCAACATGACACGTGTATACATATGTAACAAACCTGCATGTTGTGCCCTTGTACCCTAAAACTCAAAATATTATAAAAATGGAAAATTATGCTTTCTATATGTGGTCCCAAGGTGTTATGTGTACCATTACAACTAAATTAAAACAATCATATTTTCCTCTTCTATAAATCTAGAGATGCTAGAAACAAAAATAAACTTCTCTAAATCATTGTGATGTGATTACCATAAACAACTTTTTTATTGGATTCTGTAAGTTTATCGTTTCATTCCATCCTCCATAGTGCTGCTAGAGTGAATAAGTCACTTGCGTCTATAGACCTTTATAGTAGTTTTCCATTGCTCTCGCAAGATACCCCAAGGTCTTCAACATGTCTATGGGGCTGTGCATGATTGAGTCCAGCTTTCCCCTGCAGTTCACCAAAACCAGGCTACTCCTCTTGACTCAGGTACTTCCTATTCTTTCTGTCTGGAAGAGTTTCCAAACTCCACTCTCTTTCAGCTTCCTGCTTCCCACCTCACCAAACTAACTCCACTGTTTATCATGACTTAGTTCGTTCTTTAGAGTTCCTTCTCTGATTGCTCCTTTCTTCAGCTACCTTAGGTAACCCTTCATGTACCTGCTTAACTCCCTCTATGTCCCTTCAGCAGTAGATATCAAAATTATTCAATATTTGTGAGATTACTTTGAATGGCCCTCTCTCCACTGAACTTTGTTATATAAAATAATCAATAAAAGCATTATTTTCATTTTGGTTCTCAATCATTCATTAACTGTGTTTGGGTATAAAACTGGGTGAGCTGCTTAACTTCTCTGCCTCAGTTATCTCATCACTATTAATAAAATTGAAATAATACTAGTTCTTGTCACATAAGGTTGTTGTGAGAATCAAATTAGTTAATATAGGTAAAGCAACTAGAACAGTGCATGGTACAATGTAAACATACAAAAATATTAGTTATTGTTAATATCAAAATCCCTCTACGTATATTGATAATTTGTTATAAACTGTCATATTCTTGGTAATATTTTATGATATGTATAATGTATATTTCTTAATTTGAAGTAGATTATTTCTTAATAAAAAGTAGAATCTCTACTAATTAAGAATTACAATTTTCTATAACTTTTGTTAAGACAAATCTCCCAAGTAAAAGTCGTCAGCGAACTAATATGAAATATAGATACATATAAATATAAAATAATATGGTATACTAAAACAATATTTATTGTTTCCTCAGAGGCTAGCATCGTATCAATCTGCTCTTTCTTGTATGAAGCCATGAGTCTTTGACTGGTGCCAGTTTCTCTGATTACAAAATGACAATGTATAAAGCCAAAGTGGGACACAAAACAATGTTTAAGAGAAACATACAAAAAGGTACAAACAGTTGTTCAAAATAAGAAAGACTTGTTTTGGGAATCAGAGTCCAAAAAAGTCTAAGAACTAAGAAACTACCAGGTATAAGAATGAGCAAAAATTCAGACCAAAATGAGATAAAGTGTGACTGCTGGAAACAGCTGCTACTGTTATCTGCCAAGGTTTGTTTCCTGCTGTATATAGGCTGTATTCACAGAGTCATTTAAATTCCGGCTGGAGAGGGAAAGTAGAACCTCCTTTATAAATAAAAAAATTAATAAATATTTAAGGCAAATAATAATCCATTAATAATGTATCTATATGATTCCAAAATAATTAAATGATGGATATTATAATATAAAATAAAATGTGAATCTATTCTTTCTCAAAAATGACCGGTCCAAGCAGCTGATATGATGATCTATGTATATTTATTGAATAACTTACCACAACCAGAGTTCTGTCTGACCTAAGCTTTTTAAAATCTTGCTCAGCTGGTTTACTCGCAACAATTTCAGAAATATTGAGGCAAACAGTTTATAATCCCTCTTCCTAATGGTACTTCAAGGAATTATTTCAATATGGCATTTTGTTAGTACAAAAATGTCTAAGCTAAGAAAAATCAAGCACATATTATGAAAATGGTTGTACATATCTTGCCTGCAGGTTGTCAGGGCTGCAAACAAGGCCTTTGTAAAATTCAATATATACCATACTGGGCAGGTATACTCTGGAATACAAGACATCAGAGAGATAAGTGCTAAGAAAAGAAAAGTTAAAACACTAAAGATACAATGAAGAACAAGAAATAAGACTTTGAAACTAAGGAATTTGGCCAAGAAATTGACAGAAATAAACTAGATAGCTATATCATTCAAATAATTCAATGAAATGGCATTTCCCTTATGCAGTCCTGTCTTTAACTGGATTATGTGCATTTGTTCTTGCTTTAAGGACCTCTGCAACAGCACTTGATATGGGTTTAATAATTTTTTATAGAATATAAAAATGTAATTACTAAATTATAAATAATACACATATCCACTACATTTAGGCCATACATAAATCATTTCATTGTGTATGTATGTGTCTATGAGTAACTACTATCCTCTTCTTACTAGAATGTTAGCAAAGATCTTAAGAATAGAATATTATTTCTCTTTGACTCCTTGAGGAAGCTCCTTTATTTCTGAGCTATGTTTTTGATTCATTTTATTTCTCTTTATTATCCTAGATTCCTTTCTGAAAGTAATGCTCAAACTGTTTGTGGGAGCCTCTCACTCTGGCTATGCTGGCTCCAGCTCAGCATTGTGCTTTTAGCAAACTACAATGGTGTAGCTAACTGCTATTATCTAAATCTGTGCACTTCAGAGAATTCAGAATGTAGAATGCTTGTGGATGTACTTATTCAGGGTAGATCTCACTCATTTAGATAGGAGAAACAAGAAACAAAAAAGGTGTCTCCAAGACTTCTGTGATTCAGTTCAATAAGTGTTTACGACATGCCTGCAACACATTTCCAACTTTCACCTTGCTACTGAGGTTTCTGAGTTGTATTCTGGTAAAAATGTATCTTTTAATTTTATTAATTCTCAATGTATGCACTATAAAACATAATTTTAGCTTACACATGCATTAGATGTGTGGATGCCAAGCCAGATCTCTTATTTATATACAATTCATATCAATGATACCCCTGCCTAGAAACTGGTATGAGTCAACTTTAGAACAAATATTGATGGCAAAGTTACAGGGTATTGGGAAACTTTAGCAAAATATATTTTTAAGTTGTAGGTGTACCCTTGAATATACTTTCTATAACATTAGAAGCACCTGAGATTCCTTCAAATTGCTGGAAATATATATGCTTTATGTATGTAAGTAGTCAGGCAAAGAAGGAAGGAAAGGGTATCCATTCTTATTCCAGCAAAACAACACTAAAAACCTCTGTAATGCTGATATTTCGAATAGTAGAGTATTGGAATTTTTCATTACTGAAGAATATGGTAAAAGAAACTTTGTACCCTATGTTCTAACAGATAACTGGTTTATACAGATATTTGTCATTTGAGAATGAAATGGTATTAAATATGTCAGGCTACAAAGAAGAAAGTAATTTTAAATTTAAGAACAGAAGGAAAATCCTAACAAATGAGAGTAAATAAAATTTAGACAATTAAAGTATAGTACTGAAATAGATTGATCATCAAACTGAACATACTTTTCCATAAAGAAACACGTGGTCTTAACCTGTCTTAGCTTCAAATTCCTTTCCTTTAAAATGATGATATTGGACTGGATGACCTCTAAAATTCTGATCTAAAATTCTAGAAATTTTATATTCCTCAGTAAAAGAGACTTTGCAAAGAAGATATTGAACAAAATATTTCAAAAGAAATAAAGAATCAAATCAAAGATAATACATCAAAAGTTAGATTGCCCAAAATTCAGGTAAAAGGATTTTAACAGAACATTGAATTCCTGATCCTAATTGGTCCTTAGGGGAAAACTATTGTAAACAATTTAGATTCCAGACAAACTTTTTACCTAATCTTGACCCATTGTGAAAATGCCATTTTCCCATTTACAATTGCATTTATTTGTTTAGTTACTTTCCACTGAACATTACTTGAGGATTTTCTTTCTATTTGTCATTTGAGTAATGTTCATTGGTGTGGCTTGCAAGTGCTATCCAATATAAGCCAGCATATATTAAAATAATACAACTTCTCAATATAGGTTAATAGTCATTTCAAGCAGGAGTGAAGAGTTGAAGGGGGCCCATGGTAACAAATCCTAAAAATCTACATCCACTGCATTTCTGTGATATAGGAACTTATATTCAACTAAACCCTCCTTTAAAACTAAATCTTTTTTTATTGTTATACTTTAAGTTTTGGGATACATATATAGAATGTGCAGGTTTGTTACACAGGTATACACATGTCGTGGTGGTTTGCTTCACCTATCAACCTATCATCTACATTACGTATTTCTGCTAATGCTATGCCTCCCTTAGCCCCCAAGTCCCAACAGGCTCTGGTGTGTGATGTTCCCCTCCCTGTGTTCATGTGTTCTCATTGTTCAACTCCCACTTATGAGTGAGAACACTTGGTGTTTGGTTTTCTGTTCCTGTCTTATTTTGCAGAGAATGATGATTTTCAGCTTCATCCATGTCCCTGCAAAGGACATGAACTCATGTGTCTTTATGGCTGCATGGTATTCCATGGTGTATAAGTGCCACATTTTCTTTAGTCTATCATTGATGGGCATTTGGGTTGGTTCCAAGTCTTTGCTATTGTGAACAGTGCTGCAATAAACATACGTGTGCATGTGTCTTTAGAGTAAAATGATTTATAATCCTTTGGGTATATACCCAGCAATGGAATTGCTGGGCCAAATTGTATTTCTGTTTCTAGATCCTTGAGGAATCTCCACACTGTCTTCCACAATGGGCGAACTAACTTACACTCCCACCAACAGTATAAGAGGGTTCCTATTTCTCCACATTCTCTCCAGCATCTGTTGTGTCCTGACTTTTTAATGATCGCCATTGTTACTGGCATGAGATGGTATCTCATTGTGATTTTGATTTGCATTTCTCTAATGACCAGTGATAATAAGCTTTTCTTAATAAGTTTGTTGGCTGCATAAATGTCTTCTTTTGAGAAGTGTCTGTTCATATCATTTGCCCACTTTTTGATGGGGATGTTTGTTTTTCCTCCTTGTAAATTTGTTTAAGTTTCTGTAGATTCTGCCCTTTGTCAGATGGATAGATTGCAAAAATGTTCTCCTATTCTGTAGGTTGTCTGTTCACTCTGATGATAGTTTCTTTTGCTATGCAGAAGCTCTTTAGTTTAATTAAATCCCATTTGTCAATTTTGGCTTTTGTTGCCATTGTTTTTGGTGTTTTAGTTACAACGTCCTTGTCCATGCCTATGTCCTGAATGGTGTTGCCTAGGTTTTCTTCCAGAGTTTTTATGGTTTTAGGTCTTATGTTTAAGTCTTTAATCCATCTTGAGTTAATAAATCTTATATAATATTTGTAAAGACAACTGTAAAAGTATCATTGGTGTGGATACATGTTTCTTATTCATTTAATCTTGAACAAAAATGATAAACCATACATTAATGAATAAGAGTGTCTGCCTTAATATTAATTGACATGGGTTGCTGTCTTGATGAGGAGCTGCCAGGCTGTTTTCCAAATTAGCTACAGCATTTTACAATCCCACTAGCAATGTATGATGATTTTGATTCTTCCACATCCTTGCCAAACACTTATTATCATCTATATTTTTTTCATTTTAGCCATCCTAGAAGATGTGAAGTGTTACCTTGTATTTTTTAATCAAAATTTTCCTAAGGACTATATTTTCATGTACTTTTTGGTCCTTTGTGTAATTTCTTCAGAAAAATGTGTATTAATATTCTTAAGACATATATGAATTTGTTCTTTGTTTTTATTATTGAATTACAAATATTTACATATTCTGCATACAAGGTTTTATGTATTTATATTTTCTGCATAAAATTCCCTCAATAGATATGAGATTTGTGAATATTTTCGTCAGTTTTTGGGGTCAGGTTTTTACTTTCTTGATGGTATCCTCTGCAGCAAATAAAAGGTTATAATTTTGATGAAGTCAAATTTAACATTTTTTTTCCTTCTGCTGGGGGTGCTTTAGATGTCATATCTAAGAACCCATTTGTGAAATCCAAAGTCATGAAGATTTAACACCTTGTATTTTTATAAGAACATTATCGTTTTAGCCAGGCAATTAGGGCAAACATTCATTTTAAGATAATTTTTGTGTATGCCATCAGGAAGGACTCAAAAGATATTCTTTGGCATCTAGATATCCAGTTGTTTTATCATCAGTTGTTGAAAAGATGATTATTTCTCCATTGAGTTGCCTTGTATCCCCGTTGAAAATTATTATAACATAAATGTAAAGGTTTATTTCTGCATTTTCCATTCCACTTTTTGGTCTGTGTTTACTGTTATGTCAATACTACACTGTCTTAATTATTTTTTCTTTGTAATAAGATTTAAGGTCAATAGTGTAAGTTCTCCAAGCTTTTTTTTTTTTTTTTTTAAATATATTTTGGTTTTTCTGGGTCCATTGCATTTCTATCTGAATTTTATCTTCAGGTTAGCAATTTCCCACAAATAAAGAGCTGGGGTTGTGGTACGGATTACATTCAATCTATAGATAAATGTGGAAAGCATTGCCAATTTCATAGTGTGTTCTTTTCTGTGAACATGGGATGTCTTTCTTTTTTTCTTTTTCTTTTTTTTTTTTTTTTCTGTTTGTTTGTTTGAGACAGAGTTACACTCTTGTCACCCAGGCTGGAGTGCAATGGTGCAATCTTGGCTCACTGCAACCTCCACCTCCCAGGTTTAAGCAATTCTCCTGCCTCAGCCTCCTGAGTAGCTGGGATTACAGGCATGTGCTACCATGCCCAGCTAATTTTTGAATTTTTAGTAGAGACAGGGTTTTGCCATGTTGGCCAGGCTGGTCTCAAACTCCTGACCTGAGGTGATCCACCCACCTCTGCCTCCAAAAGTAATGGGATTGCAGGTGTGAGCCACTGTGCCTGGCTGGGATGTCTTTTTATTGTTTGGATTTTCCTTATTTGTAAATGATGTTTTTTAGTTATCCGTTTATGTCTTAATATTATTTTGTTAAATTTATTCTTAAATATTTTATTATTTTTATGCTATTACAAATGAAGTTATTTTCCTAAATTCATTTCAGAATATTCATCGATCGTATATAAATGAATCTGTGTATTGATCTTGTATCTTGCAACCATGCTAACATATTTATTATTTTAAATTTTAAGAGCTGCAGAGATAGGTTTGCTCTTCATTCTCCAAATGGATGCCTTTTATTTTTTATTGCCTAATTGTCCTATTAAAATCCCCAGTACCACATTGAATAGAAGAAGTGAGAGCAGACAACCTTGTCTTTTTTTCTAATTTTAACAAGAAAACATTCATTCCTTTATTATTAAATATGAAGTTATGTGTGGATTTTCACATATGGCCTCTTAAAAGTTGAGGAAGTTAACAGGTACTTGTATTTTGTTGAATGTTTTTATCATGAAAGGTTATGGCATTTGTCATTTTTTCCTGCACTGTTGAGATAATCTGTGGTATTTTATTCTTTATTATATCAGTACAGCATATTTTATTGATTTTTAAAAATTTGTTAACTTTGAATTCCTGTAATAAATCCTAGTAGGTTGTAATAATTAATATTTTTCTAGAAGCTAGTTTTTTTTTGCTAATATTATGTTGAAAATTCTTTTATCTGTATTCATAAGGTATATTGATCTGTTCTTATGATGTCTGTTTCGTTACCCAGGTAATAGTGAACTCAGAATGCATTGGGCAATGTTCTTTCTTCTACATTTTAGAAAAGGTTGAATAGGATTGATATTAATTCTTCTTTAAACATTTGGTAGAATTCATAAGTGAAGCCATTGGTGTCTGAACTTTTCTTTGTGGAATTTTTTTTTTTTTTTGATTACTCATTCAATCAATTTGCTTATTGTAGGTCTATTCAGATTTTGTAGTTCTTGAAAATCTTTTGATAGTGTGTATCTATTTTTTCAAAATTGGTCTATTTCTTCTAAATTAACGATTTTGTTGGCATACAGGTGTTCACAGTACTACGTTACAAACCTTTTTTATTTCTGTAAAGTCACTAATTATGTCTCCTCTTTTATTTCTGATTTTAGTAATTTCAATCTTCTCTCTCCTTTTGTTGGTCAGTGTTGGTTGTATAATCTTTGGGCTTCCTAATTTAATTAATTTTTTTTCGATGAACTTTTCTCCATTGTTTCACTATTCTCTATTTCCATTCTGATCTTTATTATATTTTTCCTTTGGCTTTCTGTAAAACACTGCTTTCCCATGTTTTAAGGTAAAATATTAGATTATTGATCAGAAATTTTCTTTTTATTTTGCAATATAACTGTTTTATACCTATAAATTTCACTCTAAGTTCTAGTTCAACCATATACCATGATTTTTGGCATGTTATATTTTCATTTTCATTCATACAAAAGGTATTTTTAATGCACTTTTTATTTTTTGGACCCATTTAGTGTTTAGGAGTATTAATTTCTACCTATTTTTAAATATCCCCTAAGCGTTTACTAATTTCTAATTTAATTTCATTGTGACTAGAGAACATACTTTGTATGACTTCAATATTTTTTAATCCTTATTGACGGTTTTTTTGTGTCATAGTGTATAGTCTATCACAGAGAATATTTACGTATGATTGGGAAGTATGCGTGCATTTTTATTAGTGGTTTACTCAGTAGATTTCTGTTGGGTCTGGTTTTGTCATAGGGTTGTTCAGGTCTAGTTGTTTCATAGTGGTGCTCAAATTTTATATTTTCTTGTTGTTCTTATGCCTAGTTGTTCTATAAGTTATTAAAAGTAGGGAATTGAAATTTCAATGATTATTATTGAGTTATATATTTGTTCTTTTAATTCTGGTAGGTTTGCTTCAATTTCCGATTCCTGTCTTTGCCTAAGTCAAATATTCTCCTTTTTTTGTACCTTTGATTTTCTTTTACTATATTTAAAAAACATATATTTTCTTAGTAATTTCTTTGGGCTCTAAAAATTAACATTTTCTTTTTTGTTTCTTCTGCCAGTTCAACTGTGATATTAAAGTATTCTAGTAATTTTTCATTTCAGTAATTGTACTTTAAACTCCACAATTTCTGTTTATTTTAAAGATAATTTCTATCTATTTATTCTCTACATGGCAAGATATCTTACTCATTTTTCTTTAATCCGTAGACATAGTTTCCCTTAGTCCTTTGAACACACTTACAATTGCTGATTTTCCTTTTGTCAAATAAATTCAATATCTGGGCTTCATCAAAGACAATTTCTATTCTATTTTTGTTTGCAATATACAGTGTGAATCACACTTTCCTGTTTCTTTGCACTTTAATATTTCTTTGTTGAAAACTGGACTTTTTAAATAATGTAATGTGGTTACATTGGAAATCAGGTTTTCTTTCTTTACCAGAGTATTTTGTTTTTGCTGCTTGTTGTAAATGTTGTTTGTTTAGTGACTTTCCTGATCTAATTTTCTAAAGTGTGCATACTTTATCATGTGTGGCCACTGAAATTTGTCTTAATTAGCATAGGAGTCAACTAATCATTGGACAGAGATTATGTTAATTCTCTTGAATTGATAAGTTTCCCAGCTTTTGCTGAAGAGTTCTCTGTGTGTATGGGAGTAGATCCATGCTCTAGCAGGCAGTTACATCTCTGCTTTCAACTTTACAATAGCTCTGTCATATATATATAAAATATGTCACATATATATTCACAATTTCTTTGGTCGCTGTGTGTGTGTGTGTGTGTGTGTGTCATGAAATGCTACTCAGCCATAAAAAAAGGGAATTAAATAATGGCATTCAGAGCAACCTGGATGGACCTACAGATCATTATTGTAAGTGAAATAATTCAGGAATGGAAACCAAACATCGTATGTTTTCACTCATCAGTGGCATCTGCGCTATGAGGATGCAAGGGCATAAGAATGATTCAATGGACTTTGGGGACTTGAAGAAAAGGGTGGAAGGATAGTGAGGGATAAAAGACTACCCACTGAGTACAGTACACACTACTCTGGTTATGAGTGCACCAAAATATCAGAAATCATCCCTAAATAACTTATTCATGTAACCAAAACAAAAAGACAAAATTTATACACACACACAAAAAATAATTCATGTAAATGTGATCTTTCTCTCTCAAAAAAAATTTAAATTTTAAAAGATGAAGAACTTACTTCCAGGTTGGGCACAGTGGGTCATGTCTATAATCCTAGCACTTTGGGAGGCTGAGTTGGGCAGATCACTTGAGTTCAGGAGTTCAAGACCAGCCTAGGCAACATGGCAAAACCCCGTTTCTAAAAAAAATAAAAAATAAAAAATGTATATGTATATATTAGCCAGTTGTGGTACCACACCTGTAGTCCCAGCTGCTCAGGAAGCTGTAGTGGGAAGCTAACTTGACCGCAGGAAGCGAAGGTTGCAGTGAACTAAGTTCTTACCACCGCACTCCAGCCTGAGTGACAGAGCCAGACCTGTCTCAATCAGTCAGTCCAAAACCTTTACTTCCAGCTTATAAACAATCTCAAGGTCAGCCAGAGGGGAGAGTAAAACCTTCTCAGATCTTTCCTAGAAAAGCCTATGGCCTTCTAGATTCTCACAAATATTTTAGAGATTTTAGAAGACACCTATGGACGTTTCATTGGCATCAACTGTTATTATCCTCTCAGTCAGCTGATGTTGAATGATTGCCGTTGATAATTTTCGACAAACACCATAGAGATAAGGCTGTTTACATAGAAAGAACTGAGTTAGGTCAGTTCCAAGGCCTGGAATGGAGCTGTTAGGCTGTTACCAGGAGAATCAAATAGTGATGATAATTCTCAGGGGATAGAACTCTTGGGAGACTCCTAACCCATTCTCATTTTTTCAGTGGCTGCAAGGGTGCAGAGTTTCATAGCTACCATAATTGGTTTCAAGGCTACCATGGAGCTGTGGAGAGGAGGATGGGATAAGGACATGTCAAAACAATCTAAAGCTTACTGTTCTTACTGAGATTCAGCCATTTTGTTGAATAAATGCTGCTTCAATTTTCGTAAATCTCTAGTTAATTTTCAGAGTTCTGAAAACATTGATTTTAACAAATTTTGTCAGTGTTCTCATCATAGCTTTTATGGAAAGACAGTTTTTGTATTCTTAATCTGCCATTTCAGAAGTGCTTCTCCACTATTTCAACTTTAAAAACACTTTTCTATGTCATTACAAAAAATAAAAAACATGAAAAAGCAATATAGGGCTAATCTCACCATTTAACCAATAAAGAATCAGAGGATGAAACAACCTATTTGACAAATGTTTCCAAACAGGCAATGCCAATGACAGGATTACAAATGACAGGCCTTGATTCTCTTCAGTTTCATCCAGAATCACATAAAATTATAATGTATGGTTTTCATTGTTTAATATTTAAACTCATAATACTTTTACTGACTTCCTTGAATATGCTACTTTATGAATAGGTGATCAAATATATATATACTATTCAGATAAGAAACATTACAATCATTGTTCTTGTGACTGGACATTATTTTACACTCATGTACCTCATCACAGTCTCCTTCTGAGGGTGTAGAGTTATGTTACACTTTACTGATATATAAATTATGTTATTTAACATATGTTTATATTGGATTTTGGACTTGACTTAAAGTAAGATAAATGTAGGCTCTGTTAGTTATTGCAAGATACTAAATTGTAAGCATTCATTCTTTCAAGAGACTACCCAAGAGCAATTAAACTGCCCCTTACGTGTGTAAATAATTCAGGCATTTTTCTGTTTTCTCATTGACACTCCCATGTAAAGAGTAAATGAGGAACTACCATTTAAAGTCACTGGATAATTCAAAGACAAAGATAATTCAGGCAGACACATAATGCACATAATTTGACTAACCTTGATGAAATGCAAAATGTTATAATTACAGAAAGGCAGATATTACATATTTATCAGTATAAGTTTAAATGTTTCTTTTTCTTATTGAATTGTACTGGGGAGAAAAGCATAGCAATGACATAAAATATATGGAATATATTTAAATTAGTTTATTAAAGTACTTTTTGAAAAAAAGCCAAAGAAACCAACTCTGCAAAACTTCAATAAAAGGAATTCATTAGCTCACGTTAGCAAATGAAAAAACAGAATTGCCAAGCTTGGGAAAGAGCAAGAACCTATTAAATCTTGGTATTTTTTCCTGGTAAGTGGTCTCATAGTGTTTTGTGGGATGGCATCATCCAATTCCTCAGTTCCAGACTCTATTCCTAGAGTCTCAACTCAATATTCAAATTTTCAGTTCAGAGAGTTGTGTTGACCTAGTTTGATATCTATTATTACCCCGGTAGTCAGAGGGGAAGGGCCCTATGAACCTGTTCATGCTGTTTCTTTCACTGTCAATGAAATCAGGAAGTGAAACTTTGTTTTCAGTGTTTCTGGTCTGAAGAAAACAGTTATTCTTTGCCCAGGATCATAAGAATTTTTGATCCTTGTAAGGAACATAGGGAGCAATTAGATGTGCTATAAACAAGTCTTTATTCAATGTTTCAGTTTAGACTCATCTAATTCTTCCCATTTAAAATCTATATTATGCCAAGAAACATCACCCTTTTATGTGTCATATAATGTAAGCTAATATTAAATTAGTTAATGAAATGAAGTGTGAGAATGGCCAACTTCCTCAATGAGAAACTTGAATGCTTGTTCTGTGGATACATCATTCTTGATTAATTCAGCTTGAACCAATGTATATTTCAAATTTATTCTCCCAGTTGCATTCTTCTGATTTTACTTCCCCTCCATACCCTGCCTCTGTCTGCACTCCCGGCAAGGTTGAGTTTGAATAATGGCTACCACAGAGTCACAGCTTCTCCAGGCTAGAAGGATGCAATAGGCATTATAATGAGTGTTTGTTGCCTTATGTCCTTAGGGTCTGCAAGTCTCAGAGATTAAGTTTTTTGGTTTCTTTTTAAATTATTATCATTTTTTGGTATTTTTCTTATACACATTATATTTACTAATGTTAAAAACTCACCAATACATCATTATAATTACTACTTTTTCATCTGTAATCATTTCCTTAGCCCATTACAGCTTAGCTCCCAGCCACTGCTTTGGCTGCACTAGCACATATTTATTACATGCATATTAGGTTTCTACATGTTACAGGCCCCGAAGTACCATATACAGTAAGATTTTATACAATTGCTTTTCAAATAAGACAAAAAAGGAAAAAAAAAGTAGTAATAATGGCTGTTATAATCACCTGATAACTTATATGTAGCTTATTATTCTCGATTAATATTTTATTATTATCAAGAAAACTTTCCCATAATCTCCTCATTATTTATCTGTTATTAAAGAAAGACATAGCAAAATGTCCCCAACAGCCTGAGTTTCACCATCTGTGGGCGCATTGCGAGGTGATGTGGGATCTTGATGAGTTTCTCCCTAACTGCCCATGGCTTCTATTTTATTAATTGGAATGTAAATCACACTGCCTTTCACCAAATCTTAGTCTAATAACCCTTTTCTAATCCCAATTTCTCTGAGAGAGCATATGCCCAGCAAAATAATTTCTAGAACTGATGTCTTAATGATTTAGACTTCTTCAAAATTGGAAGCAACTAAAAAATGAGTATCAGACTTAACAGCGATCTCCATAGGAGGAGCTCAGGGAAATCTCTGTAGCCTGCTGCTGTTAGTTGTTTGTATTGTCTGCACATAACTCTCAAGAAAGTCTGATTGGCCTACTTGAGAACACATGACAACTTTCTTAGTCAACATAGCTGCTAAAACAAAATACTATAGACCAGGTGGCTTAAAAACAAAAATGTATTTCTCACAGTTCTGAAGGCTGGGAAGTCCAAAGTCAGAGTGCCAGTATAGTAGGGTTCTGGTGAATCCCTGCTTCGTGGTTTGCAGACGGCCATCTTCTTGATAAGTCCTCTGGTGGGATAGAGGGAGACGGGGAGAGGGAGGGAGAGAGAGAGGGGTATGGGAAGGGGAGAGGCTCCTTTCTTTATAAGTAAAGAAAGGAGCACCCTTTCTTTACTTATAAGGGCACTAATGCTATCATGAGGTCTCCACTCTCATGACCTTATTAGACCCCATCTCTAAACATTGTCGCATTGTGAATTAGAATTTTAACACATGAAATATAGAACACATTTCATCTTTCCGGACCTGGCCGAGCAGGAGGCGCCATCATGGGAGTTGACATCCTCCACAACAAGGACGGAAAGGTTCCGCGCAAGGAGCCCAAGCGCCAGGATATCTACCTGAGGCTGTTGGTCAAGTTGTATAGGTTTCTGGCCAGAAGAACCAATTCCACATTCAACCAGGTTGTGCTGAAGAGGTTGTTTATGAGTCGCACCAACCGGCCGCCTCTGTCCCTTTCCCGGATGATCCGGAAGATGAAGCTTCCTGGCCGGGAAAACAAAACGGCCGTGGTTGTGGGGACCATAACGGACGACGTGCAGGTTCAGGAGGTGCCCAAACTGAAGGTATGTGCACTGGGCGTAACCAGCCGGGCCAGCAGCCGCATCCTCAGGGCAGGGGGCAAGACCCTCACTTTCAACCAGCTGGCCCTGGACTCCCCCAAGGAGTGCGGCACTGTCCTGCTCTCCGGTCCTCGCAAGGGCCAAGAGGTGTACCGGCATTTTGGCAACGCCCCAGGAACCCCACGCAGCCACACCAAACCCTACGTCCGCTCCAAGAGCCGGAAGTTAGAGCGTGCCAGAGGCCGACGGGCCGGTCGAGGCTACAAAAACTAACCTTGGATCCTACCCTCTTATTAAAAAGATTTTGAATGCTGAAAAAAAAACAAAAAACAAAACAAAACAAACACACACACACACACACACACACACACATTTCATTCATAGAACCACCAAATCAAGTGAATTCAGCAATTCAAAACCTAACTCCAAAATTATATTATGTGAAGATGGAATGAGAGGGTAGGAGTCTCTAAAAGAAGAGTAACTCCAGGAAGAGAAAATATGACACCTCTATTTCCTTCCCTTAATGACAGATTGAACAAATTCAGTAGATTTTAAGTCACTTTTGATCATCAGAGAAGTACAAAATCAACTCTAAACCCATCTATCTCTTCCCTAACCTTGCTTCAGAATTAGCCTTTGACTGGGGATCTGTACTAGGGGAGAAGCTATGGTCTGAAGACTGCTCCTTCTTTTCTTAATCTCCTCTTTCATCTGTTTCTAATATTGCCAAAACTAGGGAAAGTGATGCATATGCTTTATTCTTGACTGGGAAGCAATTGCAATTCTCTTTCAGTTGCTGCTACATTCTGGCTAACACTGACACTTCTATGTGGCAGGCATCTTGGGCACATGGTAAGGGTTGTTTTTTTTTTTTTTTGTTTTCAGCTTTGGCAATGGGGGTGGGCAGGTGCTGTGGGCTATTCCTACTGCCTAGTTCACTGATGCGTATTTTATGTGTTATCAAGGATCAGCTTGACTTCTTTCAGCTCTTGCCAACTTAGGTGCATTTTTGAAACTGTTCCTACCAAAATACACTTAATTGGCAGGGAGCCATTTTTCTTTAAATACTAGCAAATACTGTACTGCAAGCCTAGTCATATTCTGTAGTGTCCAGTTGATCCACACGGATACATGTAGAGCATCAATGTCATGCCAAAGAGTGGGAAAGAGGATACTTCCTGTTGCTCCCTTTCTCTCCTGCCATTTCTCTCCAAGCCACTACTCATCTGCTGAGCTTGTTGCAATGGCAATTCAACAGAACTGCCCCCTAAGCAGTGACTGAGAATGAACAACTTCCTACATGTTTCTTTGACACTTAATTCTTCACTCAGCACCGTAAGACAGGTCAAAAAAATTAATTCTTCACAAAACTGACTTCAGTATCATTTGTTCACTTTCTGTTTACATCGTGTCAAAATTCATCTATGTACAGTATATAGGAAAATCAATCCTTTAAGGTCCTATGTGTGGCAAATATTTCCCTGTTCTATAAATTAACCCCTTGAAATGTTTAACTATATTTTGCTAAAAATAAAGTTGCAATTTTTATGTAGTAAAGTGTATCTTTTTTATAATTTGGAATTGTGTTTTATGCCTCAAAATCTTTTTCTCTATAAGATTATAATTTCATTCACTTTTGGCAATCATAAAAATGCACCTGTGCAAATAGATATTTGATTCATTTGAAATTTATTTTATTGTAAGGAGAATGGTGAAGGTACTATTTTATTTTAGTAGATACCCAGTTTTCCCAGTATAATTTACTTAATAATTTGCATTTTCCTCATTGATTATAATGATCAGTAGTGTATATTAAGTATCATGCTGTTTTCTTGGAAATCTACTTTTAAGCATTAATGAGCTGCTCATTTTCTAGATTCTGTATTGTTTGGTTAGTTTTGTAATTGTTTAGAATGATACATTTAAAACTGTAACATGTCCATTAACATGGCATATCTTTATAATTGCTTAAATCTTCTTACATGTTCCTTGGTAGAATTTTGATATTTTCATAATGTAAGTACAATACACTTATAAAGTTTATTTTCAAGTGTTTGTGACACAATAAGAAATATATATATTTGTTCTCTACACCCCTGTTTCTGAAACAGAGTTGCTAAATCACTTGTAATTTTCTGAGCGTCAGGGATGTTAGGAACATCATTTGTTCTAATATTTGATCTTTGACCCTGGTTTGTGACACAGAGATCCTAAATCTCTTGGAATTTCCTGGGTGATGAGAGCCTCTTTTGTTTAATAAGTGACTTATAATGATCTCCTGGATAGCTTCAGGATGGGGACTGGTCACCAGAAAGACCAAGGCATGATTAGAAGTTTAGAACTTGCAGTTCCCCCTACCCACTTCCTCCAGGAAATGGACAGGGCCTGATGATCGAGTTAATAATCATTTCTATGTGATAATGTCTCCATTAAAAAATTTCCTAAAAGTGTTCAGACAACTTCTAGGTAGATGATCACATCCACCTGCTGGGAGGGTGGTACATCTCAGCTCCCTGCAAACACAGCTCCTATGCTTCCGGATCTCAGCTTTGTACCTCTTTATCTGGCCGGTCATCTACACCTTTGACCATCCCCTTCATGATAAACCAGTAAAGGTAAGTAAGCACAGTTTCCTGAGTTCTGTGAACTGCCATTGCAAATTTGAACCTGAGGAGGGGATTGTGAGAACCCATGATTTATAACCACATTAGCAGTGTACATAGTTAAGTAGGGGCTCACTACTTGCAATTCACATTGCCTTACGGTGTCGAGTTGTGAGACTGAACCCTTAACCTGTGAGGACTGCACTAACTTCAGGCTAGTGTCATAATTGAATTGTAGTACACCCAGCTGGTATCAGAGAATTGGTTGGTGTGAGAAAAACAACAACAACAATCTCCTATCAGAAGTATGGGGTCAATACAGAGAAATAAGGAATGGTGTTTCTATGCTTTATTTTATGCTCTGTTGGATACTCCTTTGATTCTGTGCTTCTTTCTTCCCATAATATTTTCTAAATTATTGTTATATTTTTGTAAAAATGTCTCTGTCTTCTTATTGCTACCTGCAAAATTAACAAAATATCTTATATTTAATATTTTTTCAGTTAACTGTATTGGGTCTTCCCAATGAAAAAAAATGAAAAAAAAAATCTTTAGGAAAGAGTGATAACTTTGCCTTTCGCTTTCTAATATTTATAATGTTTTTTGGGGCTGATGTTTTGAATTAATTGGTGAAGATCTTTTGAGTAATGTAAATGATATCAATTTAATAAAATGTTGTTTTTTTCTCCTCCTCTTCCTTCTCCTTCTTTTCCTTGTTGATGATGATAGAAATGTATCAGGTACTTCACTATTTAAAAAGATAAAGGCTTTGCCAACACATGTGCATGTTTGTATGTATTTATGATATATTTCAGCTTTGATCTGGAATCAAACATTATTTGTGATTTCTATATAAATATTTAATAAGTTAATATAAATAAATGTCTTAATATATTATATTTGGTTTGCTGTATATTATTTTAATATTCCAAGATTCTATTTATTGGTATTTATAGTAGATATTTCACATCACTTTTCAGAACTAATCTTGGTCTTAGTGGTGGTGTTGCTTTTAAAATGCATCTTTGCCAGGTTGCTGTATTAGCCCCTACTCTCTAGAAAGCAGACTCTGAAGAAAATATTAAAGTGTTGACACATTAATTGGGATGTTCAAGTTCAGTAAAAGTGAGGAAACAAAGATAAACAAGGCAAGGAAAATTGGAAGTGCCATGATGATGGGCCACTGTTGGTCGTTACTTGATGACAAGCCAGGCAGAGACACGGCAGGTAGTTCAGGAAGTATGTTCTCCGGCCATGTATACCACTTTGCCATAGTTGTTATACCAAAATACCAAGGATCCAGTGGCTTACACAACTCACAAGTATTTTCTCACAGTTCTGGAGGGGAGAAGTCCATGATCTAGGTACTAGCAGGTTTGGTTTATTAAGAGGCCTGTCTCCTTGGTATACAGATGTCCACTTTCTTGCTTTGTCTTCACATGGTCTTTCCTCTGTATGTCTGTATCCTTAGTGTCTCTTTGTGTGTTATAATTTTCACTTTTTGCGAGGGTATCAATCAGGTTGGATTATGACCCATCCTAACAACCTCATTGTAATTCAATGACCTCTTTAAAGACTCTATCTCCAAATAGTTACATTCTGAGATACTGGAGGTTGAGACTTCGACATACTTAAGGAGAAACAATCAGCCCATGGCACCATGCAAAAGAAATTTCATTTCTGAACACTCCAGAGAGGTAAAATGGAGGGAGGATCTATTTTTGTTAAACCCCCCTCATTTTCCATTGACCAAGGTTCATCCCATGGGAACCTAGGTCTCCCAAATAATGATGTTTCACTTAGAAGAACTTAAGGAGTCAATCACATAAATAAATTCAGATTGTGGGGCTTGCTATCCAGAAGACCCAGAACTTCAACCTGTATTCCAGGCCAACAAAGGATATTGAAAATATTCTCAAAGCAGTGCAGTTCAGAAACTGAGGAGCTGTACATATGGTTTGTTTCTGAAACAGCTTTCTTATAATCATGTTGACTTTGTAAGGGGAATTTAGGAGCTTTCAATTTCTTTCTGCAGTAAATTGCATCAGAATTATTTTTTCAATTAATTTGAAATAGTTCACTTCAGAAATCATGTGGGTGTGACATTTTGAAGAAGAACATTCTTCATCAACATTCTCTATTTGTCTTTAATGATAATTCATCTATTTAAGGTTTTATAACTTTTAGAATCAAACTTAATAACTCATATATTCCTAAAAACTTCCCTATTTCATTTATTTTCAAATATATTTGTCTTGTTTTGTATG